>NC_142660.1:11241000-11550000 GCF_026168435.1 Sesamum indicum | reverse complement strand
AACAGGATCTAACAAAGCACTGCTGAGCCCAGTACTCTGAAACAGTGGTTGCATTGTTCACTGGCATATTAATAGTGGAGCAGCTGCTGCAAGAATTGAGACGTTTGCTGATATATTCTGCCTCTTACGGAATGGTAAGAAAAGTAAAGAAATGACAAAAAAGAAATTAATAAAGAAATAATGGTAGGTGTGTGTGTGTCAGAGAGGAGTTGGAGACAAGCATGAAAGAATATGTTTTCCTCGAGAGTGCTGAAAGCTGCGGAAAGAAAGAAATATTGGTATGTTGAGTGCTGAGTTCTTTTCTTTTTCTTTTTTCCTTTTAAGGTGTTGTTGAAGGAACTGTGAACTTATGAGTTTTTCACATGGTAGTTGATGATTTTGACAGAGGAAAACAGTGTTCTTTTGGGGATCGGCATTTGCAGAGCCGAGGAAGAATATTATTATCGTTCATTGTTTATGTTGAAGAAGAAGGAGGGTGGAGGGTGGAGGGTGGAGGGCATCTGCAAATATGCTCTTATGTTCCTTCTTCATCTTTTTCTAGGTTGCCATGCTGCTGACAATGCTGATTTTAGGTTAAGGGTCAACACTAAGATTGTTCAACAACTCTTTAATAAGTTGTATTAAACTCAAACTACTACTCACAATTTAGTATTACATTTATGTTACACTTTACACATTATATAAAATTATTAACTAAATTACAACAATTTCCCTTAAATTTTTGCAAAATTACAAACTCTCACTTATTGTATGATAAATCATAAATATTTCTATGATTTTAATGTTTGTTTAACTCCGATCAAAGCATTTGTATTATAAAATTCAATATTACACGTAGATCCATTATAATTTGAAAAATTACATTTAACAACCCTAAGGTTGCTTCTGTCTAACAATGAATATATACTTCTTTACATGCATCAACACGAAGACGTACGAAGATAATTTGATTATAAAAAAATTATTTGACCTACAATAAATTAATAATAAGTCAATTTGGTATAATATAAATAATTTTCTCGATTATTTTGTTAATATAAACAGATTCGATGAATTTTGGCTGACTTGTAAACTTATTTGTTAGACAAAAACAAGTATTACATATAATGTTCCAACCTATTAGGAATTTAGATGTATATATACAAAATTTTAGGGAAAAAAAAGTGTAACTATCCGTCTAGAATATACAAATAGTATAAGTAACAGGGTTTTGATGGATTGAACCCCAAATGCTGTTCTGAGAAGGAAAATGGCCGCTACTTGGGCCAGCAACTGGGCTGAATTATGCCATACACTTACCCTGGTACTGGACCAATAGAAAAGGCTCAAACCCTTGACTTGAACAGAACCAACGGGATTATTCCCGAAAGTAGCAGAAGCATACAAACGCAGAACAAATTATCGCAACTCCTATGAAGCAGATTGGAAACTCAAAAATATCAAGGATCATGTTCTTTCTCCAACATTCACGATTTCTCCACACCCTTCTCTTTTTCTTTATATATATAAGCCCTCCCAAGAACCATCCGAAAGCAGGGTAGAGTGATCAGTCAGCAGCAAAAATTCTTTCTCGCATATAATTGTTGGTTTTCTTTAGTAGTTTGAGCTGAATTCAGTCTTTGATGGCGGCTAAAACCTTAGCGTGCTCGCCTTTTGTATCAAACAATGTTGTTGGGACAGCAAACAGGGCTTCCGTCGGGCCTTGTTCCGTGTTTTTCCCCTCTGCATGTAATTTGAGAAGGCGGTCATCATCACTTGGCAGAGCTCGGGCTGCCGGTGAAAATAATGATACAGCGGTCGACGTGCATCATCTTAGCAGCGGGCAACGCGGCACCAATCAGGACACCGCAGTGGAAAGGCGTCCGCGGAGGCTGGCTGTCGACATCTCTCCTTTCGGTGAGGAAATTGTTGATAAATCAAACTATTACAAATGAATGTCTGAGTTATGAAAACCCTTAGTTCAATTATATACAAACTAATTATTTATAAATTTAATAATAAATAAAAGAAAAATAACAAAATAAGATAATTTGGCTAAGAAGACCAAATTCGATAGAATAGTCCACATCACACAAGCTGCCAACCACAATAGCAGTTATTTTTCTCCCAAATCAGCCGTCAAAGGCTCAGCCACTCAAATAATCAGTCAAATTTAATTATATAGACCCAAATCGATTCACAAATGATCACTCACAATCACTTAAAATTTCACTCAGAAATTTAGTTTAGAAAAAATCTTTTCAATCGGAACTAGAAAGTTAGTTGGGGTTATATTCATCTATAAAATATTTACAAATGGTAAGATTTTAGAGATTAGAAATAGGGACATTCATTATCGGAGAAGACTTGCAAGAGAGTGAGAGACAGAAAATCAACAGTGAGAGAGGCGACGGATGAGAGAAACTGAGAAGGAGAGAGAAACTAGAAAAAATTAGTGAAGAAAAGGAGCAAGCCTGTCAGGCTAAATGAATTAGAGTTAGGAATGCAACACAAACTGGGTGGGGTGAGTGGGTTGGATAATGGGCCAAGCCATCCAAAGTGTAATGGGCGTGGGCTACAATATCCCGACGGACGTAAACAGCCTTGTTGTTTTGTTCTTTTTCTTTGTTCCTTCTGCGCTGTTTTTATTTGCTTGTTCAATCTGTCTAGTGTTTTTTATGCGAATTTCTCTCCAATTCCAATGGGACGACATAAAAATGGAACACCTGTATTAGGATCAATGTGGTTTTAGACCATCTCTATGTTGAAATCTAGTTCATGGTTTACAATCAGACTTGAATTGTAACGACAGGATTGCTAGACACCCTATCTCCTGTGCGGTCGATGCGCCAAATGATCGATACCATGGACCGACTGTTTGAGGACGCTGTGGCATTCCCTGGAGCAACATCAGAGCTACGAGCACGAGCACCGTGGGACGTCAATGAGGATGAAAATGAGATTAAGATGAGGTTCGACATGCCTGGACTCTCGAAAGAAGACGTAAAAGTCTCTGTAGAGGATGATGTGCTTGTGATTAAAGGGGAGGGGAATGCGGAACAAGGGAAAGAGGATTCTTGGCCGAAGAGGAGTTATAGTTCGTATGATACTAGGTTGCAGCTTCCTGATGACTGCCAGAAGGACAAAATTAAGGCAGAGATGAAGAATGGAGTTCTTTACATCTCTGTTCCTAAGACAAAAGTGGCGAAGAAAGTCATCGACGTGGAGATTAATGGATGAAGGTTTATATATATTTTTTGGTTTTTTGGATTGTTGGAGATATGTTAATGTTGTAGTTTCGGGCAGCCGTTTTCTGATCTATACACTTTGGAACAATGTAGACATACTACAACATATTTCAGTATAAACCAAAATTGAAGTTTTCCACGAAATCTTATGTTGTTGTCTTTCACTATTCTGTTTGTTTTATTTGACTTGATAGCCGTCAAGATTGTTGCTTGTGTACACACTGATTCAAAGTTTCCTGCCAAGCTGCTGCGTGAAACATTTAGGAAAGCAAATATATGTCTGTTGTGGAGAGGATTGGGGAATTCTATGATGAATCACACGAGAAGAAGATCAGAAGTGATATATAATATATCATCAGAACATTATTGAACTAAAGCAACCATCTGTACTAGATTATCATACTGTTAACTAATTACACTACACTGATTATCATACGTAAGAGAACAAAAGCACACAAATTTGAAAATCAGAGTGATGTCATCTAGATACCTCTCCCCAATGGCTGCCCATCACAATCATAAGCTCGGAATCTTTCCTCTATTCTGCTATCACATGCTATGAGGTGTTGAATTCATTTTCTTCAGGGATTGATGTGAGAGTAGGCTTCCAATTTGCAGTAGAATCAAAGGAACACGTTTTATCAGTCCCTAAGATAATCTTTCCTACTGAAATCTTCTTTGCTAACAAGTCCTGAAGCTGCTTCTTTGTTATCACAACTTTAATTCTCTTTACAGCAGCGTTCGGTTCAGGTTCAGCGGCCACTGTATGCTTCAGCTGCACAGGAGCTTCAGAAGGAAGAAGATAATATGTTCCTCCCAATTTCAGTTCAAAACTTAGAGGAAGATGCTTGGAAGATCTTCTTGAAGACATAACGCCAAACCCTTCAAAGTTCATCAGCAATTCTTTCACCAGAAGTGGTGCTGTGAACTCCATAACCTTGCCATCCATTTTAACCACCTGCAAAACCTTTCTATTTCTGCAGGCTGATAATCTGATACACGAGCTCAGTAATATATGAAGAGGGAATAAGTTCCCCATGAGTTGGCAGAATTTGTGTTTATGAGAAGGATAAAACCGACAAGCTAGGAGGCAAGAAACTCAGAGCGATTTAGAAGCTTAGGAACGCAATATTTGTATCACAAGAAAGCTAAGAAGATAATAAAATGGGAGATCTCTTGCGTACAAGGTGACGAATATATCATTATATATTTGCAGTAGTCAAATAAAGATGAAAAGATAATTTATTGAATCTTTATGCCATTTCTTGCATGCTCTGAAGAAGAGCGGAGGAGGGTTGATTTCTACTCAGCAAAAAAGAGAACCTGGTGAAATATATTACTTCAAATTGTCAAACACGCATGCAAGGAGGCATGGTTAGTGGATGGCGGCGCATGGGCATGGCTTATCCTTCTTGCTTTAGTTGTACAAGCAGCTACAGCTCACTGTACCAGCGGCCCAGGCAGTGGAAATGGTTGCGGAGTAGGAGGGCCTATTACAAGAAATAGTATATAAATATCTCAAGAAAAGTCTTTGTGGGTATAATTAACAGAGGTTGATTCTCACTGAGTGGAGGAAAGATCACAAAGCAGTGTAGCGTTGGTTTATGTTTTGGTAGAAATGTTGTATGAGAGGGGTTCAGTTGAGAATGACGTGGTTTAGGTTGAAGTAGGAATGAAGGATCAGTTGGCATAAGTACATGTAATCTTTATATGGTACCAAAAATCTTGGCATGTTTTGTTTGTTTCAACCAAGAGAATTAGAGTGGCAAAGAACAAATTTGTTAATGCTAATTGTTAGCTACTCTTTCTTGGGTCCTCCACTGAGGAAGATTGTCATTTTCACATGAGGAGAAGACAAGACAGCTATTATGACTTGTGAAGAGACAAAGATTTTGGTCTTCCCACAAACTTGAACTTCGTGATTATTTCATTACAACTTCCTACCAGCTTAAGTTGGCAAAAGAGCCAAACCCCACCAAACCCACCAATGGGATTTAGTCATCTTTTTTGGTTAAACATTTTATCCTGTTTTTCTGGGACAATAGTCCATACTTAAACTGAGGTTGAAAGAACATGCTTTTCAAGAAAAATGGTACATGGGCTGGATTTTCAGCATCCGTATTGATTTAGGATCAAATTGGATTGTGTCTTTTCTCTTGAATGTAAAGATTCAAGAATAAATAGGCAACAACCATGTTCCCATAATACAAAATCACAAAAATAAACACTACAACAAAATTCTAGATCTATGATAAAGTATTCATGTATTTCTGTGTTTACCTTATGTAAAGGTGTAAACATGCTTGTAACTATGTTGGTTTCAACCTGCACAAGTTGCGCATCATGCAAAAGCTATGCATCAAGTTTCCACCATGGCAATGACCATTCTTATATAAACAACACCACTTGCATAGGAAAAGCTACAGAAAGAAGACAGAAAATGGAGATAGTGGGTTCAATGAAACACAAACGAACATGATTAATTTCTGAAATAGTTCTCCTTCAACTTTGAAGTCAGAAACATGAAACAGTACTACTACCTTGAGGCAACTGCCTACTAAGCTCGACATAATGTGCAGCATAATTAAGCCACGTTAAGCCTCGAAAATGGTCATACTCTACAAGCTTAATGGGCGACCATTAACATCTGATGCAGGTGAAAAGACCAGCAGAGACACCAACACAGGAAAAAAATGAAAAACATAGATGCCATGTACTCTTAAAAATAGCAGTTTCTATGTATATATATATATAGACGTTCATGGAAGATCAGTTCGACAGAGACTCCATTTCAGTTCATAGATTGGCGGGGCGCACGGGGTCGGACAGGGGTCTTTGATGGGCTTACCCTGCAAAAGTGGAAAGATCTGAGCATAATCATTCATGATAAGAGGAAACTTATAGGAATGGACGGAAGGAATACAAACGAATCCACACCTTATAGGTAGTGATCCTAAGACTGCACCACTGCAGTTCAGAGCCGCTATTGCACTCTCAGCCTGGCAATGGGGAAATGGTTTTCATTGAGAGAATGGTTCCAACTGAAGGGTCCAAAGGGTTACAAAGATGCCAATATCCCAAGAAATAACATCCCAGCCAAGGAAATGCAGACAATTTGACAACTTTTAACCATAAGACAAAACCAAAAGCAACAAAAAAAGGACAGCAGCCACCGAATGCAACACATTTGAATTTCAGATATAAAATATGAAAACAAATAATAGGTCATGTTCCCATGTTGGTGTTATTTGTTTTCATTTGACAAAAAATACCTTCATCCTGACTACCACATGGGTCATTTTCTCTGCCATTAATTAGATCAAAAGCAAGAGGCAAAAAACCATTATACCCCCCAGCAAATTGGAAAGAGTGAGTGAAGTTAATCATTGTGAAATGAATAACACGCAGGTGATGCTATGAGAAAAACTGAGTGGCAAATGAAATAATTCGAGAAACATAAGGTTCACTTGAAATTTTAAAGTCTTCCACAAGCGCATAATTACAATTATAGCTGGAAGGCTATAAATGGAACAGTAACTAAGAGCAATTGTAACAGAATGGCTAAGTTCCCAGCTAAAGGCTATGGCAAAGCTTGTTGGTCTTCTTTCTCAAAGGTAAGACCTGTTAGTAAGCCGGCATTCCCTAACAACCATTTGAATTTAACTCCCATCTCAAGAAGACGGCAGACAGCCAACATTGGATTGAAACTAAGTATACTCAAGGTCAAGGAATTAATTTAACCTAGTATGTTTTTAGTGACAAACAGGTACATACATTGGTATTCCACTTTCTTAACAGGTGTACATTCTTTTGGCAAATAACTCTCTCCCAAGTGTCCTGTTCACAGTCACTCATATCCCTAAATAAAAAAGGATAAAAAGAGTGATTAGGTTAAAGATGCACAGCACAAGATTTCCTATCACATGTTTTCCATTGATCAGAGGAATTATCTCATACCTTTTACCCAATTGCCAGATGTTCCATATCAAGAATCTGATCTATGACATTTATTACCATTTTAGAATCACATCTCTATGCTACAATACACCAAAGATAGTCATGCCCCTCTAAACCCATATCAACTCCAACCACGCAAAGCGTGTAACGACTGAAAGTTACAGACAATAGCATTCAAAGTGCCATTTCTTCATGGCCTACCCACATTTCTTTATCAGCCTTCTAATTCTTCTCAATAATGCAATAAAAGGAGTTTCTTGAAAATCAAACAGGCAAAGTACAAGGAAAATAGGAAAAGTTTGAACTAAATCTACATGAAATAGCACTGTCCTTATAAGGGTCCTGCAGGAGAGTACTAACTAATAGTAAAAAATAGTATATACTTTCAGTTGCTTGGATGCTTAATACAGACGAATAACAAACTCAATTGCAATATCTACAAGATTCACGCTGAACAAGTTGCCTCCTCCTCAAATGACATTCACTAGTGAAATGATGGTGCTGGAATATGTCGAAAAAGAGTCATGAAGTTGGGATTTGATGAGATCATTGAGGGGCAAAGTAAATATTCATAAAAACTGAAGTGCCCAACTCTACTGTAATTCGTCTAACACCAAATGGGTGAAAAGCACACAAAGGATTACTTTAAATCCTCAATGGCAATGAGTGCAGCAATGGCTATCGCCAATATCTGCTAACTTATGATTGAATGATAGGACATTTCTCACCATTTGGCAAAAATTCTGTATAAAAGTGGACTATTACTTCCTGTTGCCTGTGGCTAAGTATAAACTAAAAGAGGTGCCTTTTGGATAGATAAAAAACAAGCTCCATCATAAAGGTTCTTGGATAAGAGATCAGCAACCCCCAGTTGGGTGCTAAACGTACTGCAAGTTACAGCAAGCATATATAAAATATTTTCTGATTGGTTCACCTTTAACAAGACGGTAATTAACTTCTGTACAGCAAAGGTAATTTGGCAAAATTTAAAGTGATAGAAAGGACGCATTGATTTGAGCTAAAATGATCATGTAGAAGCAAGTCAAACAGAAAGGGTAACAAGCAAGTGGTTCTTACCATTACGAATTCCACGAAAGCTATACGAGTTGAGTGATGGTAGTCACCAAGTAACCTCAAACGATGAACCTGAGTCAGCATATCCATTCACAATATGTCAAGATTTTAAGAAATGAGAGATTCAGAGTATATCATATAAGCAGCTACAAACCTCTCCACAAATAGACTCAAAGAAGAGCTTGACGTCTGCCTGAGTGACCTGAATTACACAATCAAACAAATCAAGCATTCACGTCTACAAAACATTCGTGAGCAATGTGACAAAAGAGTTGTGAGTCCCGAAGCTACCTTTTTATCAATGTTTGTACAATAAATAGTTCTTGCGCACATCTCCCTTTCATCCTCAGACTAGTATAGTAGGATAGCGATAAATTAGTATTTTGACATGCGTTTTAAGTAAAATAGAAAAGGCAGCAAGTTCTCACCCTAGGCAAGAATGTTGGATTAACAGGTGCAATAGCAGTTTTGGAAGGCAGCACTCTGACGGGATAATACCCAAGCATAGTCCCTGCCAAACTCAAAGCATTCCTTGCCCCTTCTGCAAGTCATGGAGAGACATCGTGATGTGGTACAACCCATTTGTTAAAATACACAACCAAACGATCGGGTCATCTACATTCTACATACCCTCATCAGTGAACTCAATGAAGGCAAAACGAAGAACAGAATTGGGGTCGCCACAAACACGGCAATCCACAACCTTCATCATGAACAGCACAGATGAAATACTTAGACCATATTCTTGAATTGTAAATATTGACTCTAATATTGAGATCAAATGCGAACACACATTACCTGTCCACAACTAATAAAAAGTGCTGCAAGTTGCTCTTCAGTAACCTAACATTCGTCACAAGAAAGGCCAACTCAATACATGGTTACCGGTTTCGAAAATGAAATACAATCTTCAAAACTAAAATTCTTTTCACCTGATGATCAATGTCAGAAACATACACCGTCCTCCTAATCACGTCTTCTCTTTGAGCCATGCTTGTTCGGCTATTCATCCTCCGCTTTCCATTAGTGAAGCCATTTTTCTTCTGTACACCACAGAACCATCAGTATAGGTAAATAGCCTCCCAATATCCTATTGCAAAAAGGACAATGGCTGAATAAAATATGTAATCATGACAATAACCAACAGTAACTAAAGACCAAAAGTCTGATATTCATTTGTCCAATCTGTAAACAAGCGGACTTCAACAAATCCAAACTGGACCAAATTACTGCTAACCATACTCCCTTTAACTCGATTATATTTCCATCCTCTGCGGACTCACATTTTCTTTACCAACCAAAACAAACGGAAGTATTGAAACGTAAGTTTTGGAACAAATACCAAAACTGGAGAATTAAAAATAATGAAAACCAAAAAAGAAAAAAAGAAAAAGAAGAGAGAAAAGGACTCTTCTAGTAGAATCTAATATAAATCATAATTTTGCTTAAGAAAATTATCACGTAAAATACCAACCCTTCTGAAAGAATTCCCAGTTGAAACTCCTGTGTTAAGATGCTGCTGCATTACAAAACCATTAGCATTATACCCAAAATGCCCAGCAGAGGCTGCTGCGACAGCAGCAGCATGTGGAGACGCCACCAACAACCTGTGCTGCCCGCCACCGCCAAGGGCGGCGAGAGACGGCGGCACAAATTCCTCGGCCATCGGGTTCAACTTCGAAAGCATTTCCTCTAAATCTCTCATCTCCCTCTTAAACCCCTCCCCTCCATCATCGTCCCCATCCATTTTCTTTTCAAGCGGTACCCCGTTCCCGTTGATGGGGTGCTGCTGCAGCTGATGATGGCCGTTGGAAATCTTCTGCTGCGTCAGGTGGAAATTCTGATCGGTGGGCTTAGTTGACTTTTGGTTATTACCGGCTGCTTTTGTCGACTGCTGGTGGTGAGGATGATCCCCGGCGACGTTGTTCTGTTGGGCATCCGGATTCGATGACGTCACCGAGTTAATCGCAGCATTTTCCACCACTGCCATGATTGAAAAAAAGACCTCCTAGACACTCTGGTTCTTCACTGCTTGTTAAATATTTTTATTTTTCCAAACACGGGTCTGTCAGAAAACAACAAAAAGTAGAAAACCCAGAAATCAATTCCTCAGTTGGACGGATCAAAGTATGGAATTTCGATTTTTAACAAGTTAAAAAAATATCAAAACCAAAAATAAAATTTGAAGAAAAAAAAGGAGTCAGAGGCTTTTACCTGATGGGTTTTGAGCTCTAAATGGTGTCCATTGAGCAAATAAACTGGAAGATCGCGAGCTGAGATATCAAAGAAGGAAAATGAAAAAAGAATCAAGGAAGGCGAAACAGAAGACAGTTTTTTCTCTGTTTTTATGTTTTTGGGTGATAGTAATTGCAAGAATATTTACCGAGTCTGCAAGGAGAAGATATGTAGAGAGAGAGGGAGAGGGTTTTAGAGAGAGAAAGCAGTGATAGAGAGAACGGGTTTCTCTTTTCTTCGGATCGTCCGTTTTAGCTTTCTATTTATTTAATTTCGCTTTATTGTTTTGTTTGTTGGACTTTGTTGAGAACGTCCCAAAAAACTATGATGAAAGAACCGGAATCAGAGAGGGGACAATCTCACTCTACATCCTACCACACCATTATAATTTACACCCTCCTCCTTTTTCTTATTTCATTTTATTTTTTAAATATAATATATATATATATAGACACCTTATTTTAATTTGAATGACAAATAATAATGAGGAATGATTGGGTACATCATTGAGAGAGTGAAAATGTAGTTGGAGATTTATGGAACAATCTAAAATCTGTGTTGAATTTAGGTTTAACTTTCTGTTTTTAATTTCTTTATCCACAAACAGTTTTTCTTGTTCTAAAAACAAGCAAATATACCAATATTCTGTTTGATTAGGTAATAAACTGCTCCATACTATACCATTTAAAAATAAATATTTTTTGAAATATAGAGTTGAGCGTACTACAAATTAAAATTACTAATATAGATATATGAATTTGAAGGTGAATTATTGTAAATATTAGAAATAAGAATATGAGAATGATGATTGTGGTAATATTTTGGTGGCAACTGGGGACGTACATAGGAAGTTGGTGGGAGAAAGAAAGAGAAAGCCCCAGTCTTTATCCGCTACACCACCCAACACTCACTCACTCACCCCACGCAACTAATGCTACCATCACCCCCCACACACCCAACCCAATCTATATCTATCCTCTTCACTCTTCTCTCCTCCTCCCGTCACAAATACATAATACACCTACTTACCTCATTCTTTCCTAACATTTACTATAATTACATATAAATTTTTTATAATTTCTCAATTGCATCTAATGTCCATAATTTTTGTTTTCGTCAAATAAAATATATCTATATGTCTATTAAAATTTATTGATATCAGTAAAATAAATAAATAAAATTTATATTTCTCCGGATTCTCTTATTAGCGTCTTATATCATATCAAATAAATCTCTTTTAACAAAACTATTATTGTTGATGGGTATAGCCCAAAAGTGATCGCCCCAAAAAGAAATATTAAACCCAAGTCAGGCCCGCCAACCCATGAGGGAGTCAACCCGTTTAAAAGTGTTGGGCTTAGCCCACGAAGAAGGCCCCCTGCAGCAGGTGCGGCCCAAGACCACACCAGAATCTGTCCAAAAAGAAGCCTACCTCCTTAAGCTTGGCCTAAGAAGGATACCTAGTACGAAAGTCTGCTGCACTTTTCCAAGGATAGTTGAAGATAAGGAAGGTGCCCTCAAGAAAATGGACTCGTCAGCCTAAGATGACGCCTTGCGAGACAAGAGTTTTCACAAAGAGAGAGTCATTCCTTATCCGAAGACGTGTGCTCAAGAAGGGGATTAAATGCGACCTTATCCACCAAAATCCTGCCTTCCTTCTCGGGTACACAACTCTCTCCAAAGCCCATGTGAATAGGGGCTCCTCCTCTATAAATATGGGTGGCACCCCTCAACAGACCCCCCCTTCAACAATTTGGAAACTTCTCGAGATCTCTCTCTCACTTTCAACCCGCATTTTTGCTCACAAAATTCTTATTTATAACATAATTTCTCGTTATAATTTATCTAATATTTATTTATTCTTAAATTCGGGATTAAGCATTAGATTGCTAACGTGTTGTTTTGCAGGTCATTTTTCTCAAGTGCTTTCATTTAATTAGCCCAAATCCAACATCAAGGTTCAAGGACTTTGGACTCGTGCTAAAATCGTATGCACCAATTATATATATTCACATGTCAATACATGTGAGGAGATACATCATATACAAGTAGTTTGGTTAAAAAAAAAAAAAAAACTTATTGACTTACAACAAATTTGTAAATCAATCCGAATAAATATAAATTTTTATTCAATTTTCTTGTTGTTATCAACAAATGTAACGAATTTTACTAGTATGTGATATTTGTTAAATAAAAATAAATATTAGCGATATTTTGTATAATTTTTTTAAATTATAAAAGATTTATATGTAATTATATTAAATTTTCGATGAGGGCGGTGTCTTATACCTAAAGACTAAAATTATACAATTATTTTATTTCTTACCAACTTTTACCATGAATGATGAATCAAAACAAAAACCCATAATTCATTGACTGTAGATTATTAGATTACGAAAAATAATATTTTTAAATACTAATCTTTTCTGTTTTGGTGTTATATCAAACTTATCCCAAAATTTTAACAACAATATCCCTAGACACAATGGAACAGAAAAGGGGATGGGATTGCAGCACGTACGAATTGAATGCATTCCAAGTTTGAAAACGTTGCAGCAGTCACGGAATTACGTACCACTCAGGTGACATAATAGATTTGCATCCTTATCGACGGCGCCATTTCATACTGTAACCTCAGAACCAGAAAAATAAAATAAACAATAAAACATGAATATCACAAAATTTGTCTTTATTCAGAGAGGCAGAGGTTTTGTATAATTTGATTTGACAGTTTTGAACTTTTAATACCTCGTTTCGCTCGTGCTTTTACATGTGATTGCCATCCCAATCCCCAAAAACTGGATTAATGAACACTAATCCACAATTAGAATTAGGTTGTCTAAACTGAGACTTTTTTATACTTACATATAAATTCATTTGAAATCTTTATTCTTGGATCCGGATATAATATTTTAAATTTCAAGAATAATTAATTAACTTATTTACTTCATGTGCAAAAATTAAAATTGCCCACAAAAATTAAACACTATAATTTAGGTATTGATCTAGACGGAGTACAATTAAAGAACAAATCAACTCCTTTCCATAAAAGTAACAAGAGATCAAGACTGCACAGTTTTAAATTAAATTTATAATTATTAGATTATCCCCAATCAGTGAATTATATCCGTATTTTGGCCGTTGGTAAAGGATAAAATGAATTAGCACCCCCCCCCCTTGCATTAATTACCTATAATATGTCTCCTCAAATTATTTTTTTTCTTAAAGTCCAAAAATAATGAAGTGGGCCCCACCAAACAACTCAATGGGTCAACCACTGGCTCATAAGCAAGCTAGTATGTGTTATCCTTACTAACTCAAGAAATGAGCTAAATCCAACAAGCCGAGTCAGCATACAATAGGAACAAGACATCACATAGGTCATTGACACATTAGCGCACGTCATACTAAAGTACCTCCAACTAACTCAAAGTAATCCAACTGGAACTAAGATATTCGTCTAGATACATTCAAATCCTAAACTACTCTTTTGTTATTTAGCTAACATGTGCAGCTATCCAACGATGCATGATTCACCCTAACCACTTTCCGAATCTTGCTCCATGGAAATTTATAAAATGAGACATGCTGCAGCCATTTTAGTAACACAAGCTATTATACTCTAACTCTCAAATTCTCTTGATTATTAAGCTACTTTTAGTTCACTTTTTTCACTCCACATGATTTTAATTCAATATTATTCTCACTTTGATATACTAACAACTTAAGTATTTTTTTTATAAGTAAGTACGTTAACAACTTAAGTATTTTTTTATAAGTAAGTACGTTAACAACTTAAGTATAGAAATACTAACACTTGTCTGCAAATTAGTCCTCGATAATCGTAGAATTTTTATAAAAGTATTTCAATGCTACCAAATCTACATACACATCATTATCATTGTAAAAAGGGAAATTTGGAAGAGCATTTGAGAGAAAACATTTTATTATAGAGCTAAGAATTTCTAACTTACAAAAAACAACATACTTGAATCATGATCTCCCAATTCATCTGGGTCAAGTAAAAAAGAATTTGAAGATGTTGGCTGAGAGATAATTGGTTCTCAAACAGAATCAAATGCATGTATTTCAGTTGAAGAAGTCTTGACATTAAAAATTTAGTGATGCATTAGGAGCTACTAATTGTTTATCTTGATCAACGCAAAATGACAATTGGCATCCTACACAAATGTCTCAATAGGGTGTTGTATTTTCAGAAAAGACGTGGGGTGTTTTAATTGAAGGTATGTGAATCACAAATTATAGAGGGTCGGACGTGACAGGTTTAGGTAGTAATAGTGTACTATCAATCAAGCAGGCTTCTAAGTAACTGCGGGACTATTTGGTACCTAATTAAAGAAAGTTTTCCAGCAATATGAGCCAAACACAACCTTATACCATTCTTAGGTGTTTATGAGCTGTTCTTTCCTACTTGGGTTCTGCCTACTCGTCTCACTACCATCCTCTAACATTTATAACTTTTTTTTTTTCAGAGAATTCATTACAATTTAATTATTAATAATTAATTCTATTTACATGCAACATTACTAAAATTGTAAGTTTATTCCAGCCAACAAAAAAATAGAAAACGAATGCATCATATGACTAAGCAAAGCACTGCTGTTTTATTCCGCCAAACTGAATAATTGGACTCACCAAAGAGTTAATTAGTGCACCACTAAACTTTAAGGGACCTAATTAATTATCCAAGTTATTAAATATATGTATATAAACAAAACATGAGTAGAGAAGACCTTTTCGAGTGGACCCACTGGCCTGTCACAACTTTTAATCTGGACCGTGAAAGACCATTGGTTTTTACGCGGCTGATGGTAATTTTTCCTCAACCAAAATAATTCCTTTTCTACAAAGAAAAAAGATAACTGATGAAAGGGACAGAAATCGTACAAATCATGCGTGCATACATCAATCTATTTTAATTTAGGGTTTCGTACGAAAAAGTGCCATCTCATATTTTTCTTTGTTTTGCATAATAAGCGCTGAAACTTTGCCAAAATGGAGCTGTATTTTTTTAAAAAAAAACATAAAATATTTGAGTATCGAGCAATGAAGAAAATTAAATTATGAGCAATGGTAGTAGCGTCATCTTCCCAGTCAAGATTCTAATAGCTTTACAACGAGTCAAATGGGAAATCAACTCATTAAAAATCAATTAATGGATAATAACAATGATTAGTGGGGGGAGGCACCAATACAATGGGGGCTGCTTGGCTTATTAGAAAAGCTGCTTTTGCTTCCAATAATTATTCATTTGTATACCCAAAAGCCGCAGTTTAATTAGCATAATTAAGATCATGAGTCTAACTTGGGAGGTACGTAATTCATTTTCAAATGATCTGCACAGGCAGGCCTACATGAATATGACATGAGGCTGAGGGGCATGTCCTCTCCTCTCCTCTCTCCAGTCCTGTGAAAACTCAACTTTAGAGATCAAATTCCTTCAAAAAGATAAATAAAAATCTACCAACCGCTATTTTCCTAAAACATCAATAAAATAAAAGAGGCCTAATAAGTTGGAACCAACCATCTGCCTGGAGGAAGTCGCCAACTCAACTGCCTTATCGGCTTAATTTATTACAGTATTACTTACCCGTTGCTCCAGTGAGTCCGCCATTTGTTGGACAGCAAAATCCATGCTGTTAGTCAAACCACAAAATACTCAGAACCAACTTTAACCAACCTAACATATGAGGCAGCAGAAGAAACCAGTTGTCTAACAGGAATGTAACCATATAGCACGACTTTCATGAAAAACAACTGATCCTCCCAACCTTGTTGCCTAGTTTCTTTCTTTAAAATTTATTTTATTACATACAAGTCTTGAAATACCTGGCTGCAACCAATGCCCACTGTGCTCCGCTTCCCTGTTTAAATATCCACTTTTCAGCAGCATTACTGCATAACAAATAACGGAAAGATTAGGTCATCCCGACAGTGGCTTCATATCCTACCATGGGTAGTAATGAAGTTGAATCTGAAAAGGTCATCCCGACAGTGGCTTCATATCCTACCATGGGTAGTAATGAAGTTGAATCTGAAAATATTATCAAATACAAATGTGAATTCAAAAACTTGCATATCCTACAACAGCAGGTAGAAATAGAATGAAAGGTGGTGATAAAACAAATTATGTGCCAAAACTTGCATATCCTGCACAGCAGTTAAAGAGTTGAAAATCTTATCCACATACCGAACTCCATTTACAGTTCAATGCCTAAGCCAACATAGAGAGACAGTTTTCCCAATGAAGATGGAGCTGTACCTTGAGCCGCTGATACATGAAAGCTGATCTTAGGAGTATTCCATATCCCAGTGAACATCTCAAAACAACTGGAAACTGGAAATATGTTCCTACTGGGCCATGCAGCAGATAGATAGTTGGGCTTCCTTTTTCCATGACTCAACAAACTTTGAGAAGGAAACTGTTCATCTGCTATACATATTTTGTAGGAAGACTCTGTTTATACTGGAGATGGTGACAGAGAATGTTCTGGCTGTGATCTTTGTAGAAGTATCCCACAAAAGAGACAACATGGTAGTAAGGAGTCCTTGCAAGAAGGCGACTCCAGAAAAGATTTAAAATCAGAAGGATATTCAGACATTGTGAATAAAATCCTAGGCGCCAACCTCGTTGCCCATCTTTGACAACACATACAATACCAGGAAGGTTTGGTGGGGAGAATCCGCATAGTAATCGCACATCTTTCTAGCTTATGTCTCTGCCTAACTCCATTACCACTGTCTACTCCAGAGCAAATTGCATATTCTGTTGATTCAAATGGGACAACAGCTGAACAGAAATTACATTGCTCATCCATTTCATATCCAATAATGCCCTGTAATCTCCTGCCAAAAAAGCAGAAAAGCAAATCTTTTAATCAAATCAAATGATGAAATTTTCTAGAGCACAAACTTAGACTATAAACCAAACCATATCTTATAAAGATGCTGGCTGGTGTGAAAAGAGAGTTTTGGACTCTGATACAGAGATGGTGAAGCTAACATAATAGCCTATATTTGGAATGGACCAATTGTAGAAGTGAGAAGATCACTTGTGCTATATATAAACTTATTTCATGCATTGACTTGGCTACTAAAGTTTATCCAGCATAACAGAGAATAGAAGTCACATAACGCAAGATATCCAGTGCTCAATTTCAGTACATAACCATCATGATTCAATAAGATATAAAAGTTATCTGAAAGGAGAAGCACTGGAACAAAAATTGGCAAACATCTCAAAATAAGCAGTGTACCTGCAGTATGAGAACCTATAAGAAATTACCTTTTCTCAACTTTTCCAACTTTTGCTGCAAGAAACTTGGTCTGATCCTTTACATTTTTCTCATTGTGTGATACCCACTGCTCCATTTGTCTCAATCCATCTAGACTCCCACAACCAACTTCAAAAGAATCCACTGATGAATTGGACAACAGACTCAAAATAGTAGAAAAACTGAAACCAACAAGTCTTTCCAAGAGTTCATTTTCACTGCTCAAAAGCAACTCCATCCATAAATTTACCTGTTCTTTGGTAACACTTAACCCTTTTAATTCCTGCTGTTTGCTACTGATATGGTCTGGTGTACTTTCTTTAAGCACTACATGCCTGCTGATAATGTTGATGAGGTGCAACTGACGGGATGAAAGCTTGGGCAGAAACTTAAAGGCTTCAGATAACAATGTAGTAGAGTTGCCAAACTGGGACCCAAAGTAAGATGTCAGCCACTTAAGTAGGATATGCTCTACATACTCTGGTGCGGACTGCTTGAAGGCCAGCAGAGCTGCCACAATATCCCAAATATTCAGAAGCTTACTGGGGTTCTCATACTGGCTCAAAGACCATAACATATTACATTCCCACCAAATCAATACTTTCTCAGGTAATCCAGGAAAAGATTCAATATCTATATCTGGACAGGCTTCGGAGGAAATATCCAGCTGCTGCCCTCCAATCCAAAGGAACTCAACAGCAGCTCTATGAGTTCTGGAAATTTCACGACAAATGTTTAAACAGTACTATAGAATTCGTAAACAGACATTGAACTGCTCCTGAAACTAACAAATTATAGTTTAATTTATTATCAGCTTTTTTATAAGGATTGTCAACATACTCTTGCAGACCAATCTACTAAACTTTTATCTTTGACGTCACAGAAGCAAGGAAGATCATCACGGTGTATTCGAAAACATATTGACAAGTGCAGATTGTGCTTGTGCATCTACCGCATGCATAACAGGAGCATAATAATAATAATAAACTATCAGAGGACAAAGAGCCAGTTCACCTTCCTTGGTACATGGGATTTAATAGATCAACATCATATTTGCGGGCCTGCAAAGAACATGCACAACTTTTTCAGGACTAGATTTGTGCAAGGCAGTTATAAAACTATCCATTCTGCCAATGCTGTGACCTAGTAAATGAAAATGCCTAGATCAATAGCGCCAAGAATTCAAAAGATCACCCAGAAGATGAGTAAGATACACAATAACATCGCCAGCTGCAAAGGATATTTAAAAGATTAAAGTATTACTCAAGTAGAATGCATATAAACAGGAACTGCAGATCAGATCCAAGTGAGTGGCTCCGAACAGCAATTACACATGACAAATGTATAACGCAAGACTTAAACATGCATAACAAAATTTAAAATTGGACTGAAGATCTAGAGATTAAAGTGCTAATAGTTGATGGATGCTCCCTCTCCCCCCCTATACAGTATACATGCTTGTATGTGTTTCGCATATTCATCAAGACACTAGAAAACATAGGCTCACTTGGAAACATAGGCTCATAGTATCAAGCACATAATTGATAAGGGTCACAACAATAAATCAATAGGGTTGAATTAAACCACTTTCCTACTTAAGAAAGAGACTCAATAGGATACCACGGCAATTGCCAAATTTCCAGGGGATACTGCCAGGCCAAAGCAAGAGTCAAACACATAAGGAACCTGCATATATTTTATGGGTATTAGTTAACAAATGAAGATGTATATGTACAATGGAACTCAACAAGAAACTCATGGCATACATCTGGGGAGCTCTTCAAACCAGGAGAATGTGAAGGATTGGGCACTTCACACAAGGAATTTCCAACTAAAATCCAGCTCTTCATAGAGTTGTCCTGAAATGAATGAAAATAAAGGATAAATGAACTGCTAAGCTTCTTGCCTTATTAATCACATGAAGTTCCTCTTGAGTAAAGCATCATACACCTCAGCAGCATTTATTTAAGACAAATTAGCAGAATTTCAGGTTTCTAACATCTAATGACTTGACAAATACTCCCTTAAGCCCTGACCAGTACAGATTCAGCAATGTCTGGAAGACATCACTAATCATTTGTGAGAATATTGCTGGTGGGAGATACAGTATGTGTTTAAATCAAAACCAAGGGCATAGATTACTATCTTAAAGCGCCAAGCATTATTTTATGATACTGGACAAAATTTTCTATATTTCAGTTATACATATCACTAGTTTCTAGGAATGATATGGAACTTACACAGATGTTTGAGCATGTGCTCAGTCAAGAAGAGATAAGGGTAGAACAATCTTTACAGAAATCACAACTCCAAGTCAATGAAAAAAGTCCATGCTATGTTAATTCAAAAAGGAGAAGCAAAGAATACTGAATTGACTTCTAATAAAATTTTACTACTCCAGGTACCTAAAGGCCCAGAGTACTGAAACCCGGGGATACAGATCTCAGATGTAAACTCTTAAGCAGGCCAAATTAAATTGCGTCTACATGTGTCATTCTATATGCCCATCCAACAGCATTCAGTAATAGATATTATACCTGGCTGCAGCTGTACAAACAACATCCATCAAAAGCCCAAGCTAAACCAGTAACCTGATGTTAATTTTTGAAAGAGAAATTAATGGCCTTTCTGGAGGCAAAAAAATACAAGGTACCAGTAGACAGAGCTTACAATGCGCTGATGTGCATTACAACAACCAACTTTTTCAAATTTGGTGATGCTCATGTCAAGCATCCAGACTTCAATTGACCCAGAACCTTTGCCAATAGCCAAGAGCAATTTCCACGGCGTTTGCATGGGTACAATAAGTGAAAGCACGGAGATTGTTGCAGAATCAGCCATCATAACCTAAGTACATGAATGAGCACTGATTTTAAGATAAAAAATGTATCAAAATTATGCCTGTAGTAATTTGATAGTAAACTAGACATAGAGATGACATGCTGACCTCCTTCAACAAAGAAAATGAATCATGTATGACTTCTGATGACATCAGCAGTTCCTCACCATTTACCCGCCAGATCTTCACTCTATGGAAGAGAAAAGGAGAGAATCAATCAAATGCAATCTTATAGTAAAAATTCTCATTTTGGATGGATGTAACGCACTAGTGCCAAGCACATGGGTGCTAGGGCCTTTCTTCTTTTTCATAAAGGCAATCGGAAAAGAGATTAGTTCTAGTTCACTTTTTACTTGATCAGTGAAAACCCAGATTAAGAATATAAAATAAATGAGTTATAAGCTATTGTATTTGCAAAAATCATCACATTTATTTAAATATGAATTCAAATGCTCAAAGAAGTTGTTCCAAGAAACTCAGAATATTTTGGATGGAATAAATATAATAGCTAACGGCTCAAATAACCGGAATCGTTTAAATTTTTGAGAAAGAACACATTATCTTTTTTCTTTTCCGCAAAAAGAAATTCAATCATTTGGATTACTTCATGTACGTCTTTATCTTAGAGGTGAAACATTGATTATGGTTGATTAGCTCAATTACTCACCTACCATCAGAACTTCCCGTAGCCAATAAGAGATGGGGTTTTGAAACATCAGAGCCATACAGTGCCCAATTAATTGCTGTGATCCAAGTATCATGTGCCTTCAGAAGGCCAACAAGTGACACTTTACTTGAACACTTAGCACAATCAATAGAATAGATCTCAGGTGCATGAATCCTCCATAGCGAAATTCTACCACACTTCCCTCCAACGGCAAGAATAGAGCAGTAATTGGAAGAGTTATGAGGAATAGCAACACCATTCCCAGATGTCCCCAGAATCGGAGACCAAGCCACTGTAAGCGACATCAGCATTGCACTGCGAGAAGCATACTGCTGAACAGTTATTAATGGGAGATTGCAGTCCGCACTCACTTTCTCCTGAGTCTTCCCATTATGACCAGAGACAGGAATAATTTGCCAATCTTGTGCAGCTACCTGGTAGAATAAAAGATCAGAAGCAAAAGTCCTAATAAAATTTCAAATTGAAAGAGATTGTCCAATTCAAATAAAATGAAGTATAGAAAGGTTAATGATTCAAGATTATGAGTGAGTTCTGGATAAACTATTATAATCAGGAAGACAATGGACACAGCACATACGCTAGCCGCATTTCGTTTTCTTCGTTTGCAATCCTTTACTAAACTAGAAACAGGCAGGTCACTAGCACATTCATGATCTGCACTCTCTCGTCTTAGTGTCACCTGAATAAAGAGAAACCCCAAATAAAGCTAGGGATAACTATGATTGTATAGCAGCGTTGACAAGATGATATCATCTGGAGCATGTGCCAGAAACTAACCAACAAAAAAAGTTAAACAATGGAACCAACTTACATCTGAACTTTCTGAAGATATGTTTGACTCCCCAAAACTGGTAGTTTTGAAATAATTATACAGCATTTCAGATACGTCCATAACCTATAGAATTCCGAGCAACGAAAAATTGAAAAATCACTAAGAAGCATGCAAATCACGCTCTACCGAATGCTTGCGAGAGTAACACATGCAAGAGCTCCTCATGTTTGTCAGCATGAAGTTCCGCCCGTTGGTGAAATACAACCGACAAGAAGGCATAATTAAAAGCATCAACAAACATTAGGAGGGAAATGATTCAATAAGTCGCGTTTCTTATTTATTTTTCCATTTGATATACAATGCCAGCTTAAACCATAATTTGATCACATCAGCATAATCATTTTGGGGTGGCATATAGCTGATTTGGAACAGGTAAAACTCAGTTTCTAAATCATGTCTGAATATGAAAAGCATCTTTTGCTACTACCCCTGTACAAAAGCTTGGTTCGTCGTATACCTCTATCCACTCCACTGAAAACTCGCAAAAAGGAAAGCGATAAAGCTTTACACGGCCCCCAGTGGTACAAACAGCAAGCAAACAACTGCATCATTCAAAACAAAATGCAACTATTAGCTCCAGGATGCAAGTATCATGCCATACTCCAAAAAATACCACAGCTGAAACAAATCGCATCAATACCCAGCACTGTTGGCCAGGCCTACAGGAGACCAAGATATTGATCTAACACAAGGGCGAGCATCCCGAGATAAATGAAATGGTAGCAAGCACCCATGTAGCAAATCTTCCTCTGTGTCAAAACCAAACACAAGTACGTGAAATTTGATATAAATTAAGAAGATCTGTAACCCCCACACCCTTCAATATCAAACTCAAGATTTTGCTGATCAGATGGAACACTACCAAACCGCAAAAATCTAAACCATCCAAGATATCTAGCGAAGCTAACAACAAAAATCCACTGATAGATTAGACTCGCGCCAAAAAATTAGCATACCTCCACCATCAATCACACCAAGGGGAAAAGGCTCGCTGGAGGGGATGGTAATCACACCACGAACTACAGGATTACCAGGATTCTAAACAAGCGTGCAATATGATGGGTTAACAGGCAAAATTCTAACAGTATAAATTTTCAGCTCCCATATCACGGTGAAGTACAAAAATTTACCATGATTGAAACAGTACTGCCACAGGCCACAGCCACCAAGTTCTCGTCGGACCAAACGACGGCAGAAGGGTAAACGGGGGATGATCCAAGCACGACAGATTGGAAGCGGGAAGACATAGTTGAACTTGAAAAATAATTGAAATTTTGAAATGTAGATGCTCGATGATAAATTGGATTAGTAATGGCGGGCAAAAGCTATTCGCGCTGAGGGGGTTAAGGGGGTTTATCTATTTTTCGGCTGTGGAATGGATTCGATGCTGCGACCAATTTTTCAGCTTTGCGCTGAATTAAGGATTGAACCAAAATTTGAGCAAAATAAAAATGCTTTCCACAAAATCGGTTTTAGCTAAATTACTCTTTCACCCCTCAAGTTCCATTATTTTCGTTCGAGTATAGAAATTGTGATATATTATGTTATTATCATCAATAAAAGCACAAAGGGGTATTTTCATAATAAATTGTATTTTATCGTAGCTCAATTTGCACTATAAGTGATTATGGATGTAAGAAATATAAAATGCAGTTTTTTTGTGCTTATAAACGATTGGTATCCAATTTAATACAGAAGAACAGTGGTTGTTAAGAATTTAGTATAAATTTTAGTGATATAGAATTATCATTATAGATAGCAATTAGATCCGGACCTGGCAAGGCCCGTCCCAGACTCGTTCCAGTCCAAAAAAATTAAAAACAAGACGGGTAATGAGTCATAGGAACTAGGATTCGATCGGGTCTAGGGTGGATCTCATCCCGCGTCTCCCGCGTCTTTAAGGAATCGCCCCATAATAATTATTCAATATGTATATGTGTGTATATATATATTATTAACATTATTTTGATATAGTAAATACTAACAAAATATGATATCATTTTATTTGTTTGTTGTTAGGTATTTATTCAACAATTGATGAAATGAAAAATTGCCCCACAATACTTAACAAAAAAGAAATTGTTAGTAATGTATAATTGTTGTAAATTGTTTGGATTGTTCTGTTATGAATAAATTTATTTATACTTGAGAATTTAATTTTTGAACTTGAATATTTAAGTTAGGCCATGAACAATTTTATTCGTAATTAATATGTTAAATTTTCTTGTATATATATATATATTTATAAAATAAATAAATAAAAAATAACTGAATCTATTGGGTTAGACCCGCCCCAACGAGTTTTGTACCGGAGTGGATCAGGGCTGTGCCCGAATCCACCCAAACCTGCCCTATTGCCATTCCTAATTATAATAGATACAAATATTAGAATAGTGTGTTTTTCAATTACTATTCAAAAGTAGAGATCGGAAAAGAGTGGGTAGAATTTCGCCTATAATATGGGCTCAGCATCAAGTTCAATTGTTTATAGTGTTGAATTTTTATTCTTGTTTTGTGATTATAAACCGATTTATATATAAAACTATAGATTTTGGACTGGTTTGCATTTTGTTTGAATTAACACAATCTCAAAAACACCCCCTACATGCAAAAGATAATTTAAAATATTTTTAATGATTTCGCATAGTTTCAGTAAAGAAAATTAAACAAGCAATCATATTATGTCTTAATTTTTCAGATAATATATGTATATTACTTATCTTATTATTTATTATACTACATATTTCATTGTGTAAATTTCAATATAAGTGATATTGGAAGGATTTGTATTTATCACTATAAAAAGCCGTGTATATAAAAGTTGGGAGGCTATTCAGTAGTTTTTAAGAAAATTAGGGACTTGCTCCGAATGCACTCTAAAATTACAGGGGCAGCCTGCAATTCCTACTTGGAGTTCATCATATAAATTCGAACAAAACCCTAGTCCGATTATTCCTATCTATAAACTACACTCTCCGCCGCAGCAGCAGTGAGAAACGCTCGATTTCGATCTATTCCCCTGTAAAGGAAAAGATGTCGTTTGGAGAGTTAGCCTGCACCTATGCTGCTCTGATTCTTCACGATGATGGAATCCCAATCACTGTAAGATTTCTTTCTCCTGCAAATAAAAGTATGTATGTATGAACATATTTTGTTATATTGGTGTTAACTAATTATTATTATTATTTGTTAGGCGGAGAAAATTGCGACTCTGGTAAAGGCTGCGAATGTAACGGTGGAATCATATTGGCCAAGTCTATTTGCTAAGCTCTGCGAAAAAAGGAACATTGATGATCTTGTGATGAATGTTGGCTCTGGCGGTGGTGGTGCCGCCATCGCAGCAGCAGCTCCTGCCGGAGGTGCTTCTGGTGGTGCCGCAGCCGCAGCTGCCCCCGCCGCTGAGGAGAAGAAGGTACAAAAGTTTATTATGTTATTATATCAAATTTTAATCATGCTATTGGTATCCTTGGACATAGGAATTATCGGTGAAAATACAAAGGATTTCCACTGGTCTTAGCTTGAGAAGTGAAGCAAATGGTTGCAAAATCTTATCACGAGCGATTTGATCATTACTTGGTTTACTCTAGAGGGAAATTTGGGGTGTTTGGTTGTAGAATTCAACAATTCCAGAAATGAAAATAATAACTGGAGACCAATTTTCCTTGCAAATTAATTTGTGTGAGAATGTGTATGGTCTTTAAAATTGTTTGAAATGTATGAGCAACAAATGATGTAATTGTGTCAAGTAGAATACATATTCAGAGTTATATATACGGATTTGTTCCGAGTATTTGGCCTTAGATTTTCTATTTTCATTTATTCCAACACCCTGATGGACTATTGAGTGTATGAATATTTATTTAAGTTCCATTAAGGTATGAATGCTCTCTGTCGAAGAAGTGAGTTAACAATGCGCGTCTTGCTTACTGTTACAGGAGGAGCCGAAGGAGGAGAGTGACGATGATATGGGATTCAGTTTGTTTGACTAGGAGAAGGTGCTTTGATTGCGTTTTTGCAGACTTCGGTGATGGACCAAGTTGAGTTATAATTAGTTTATCACAATAGAGTTTTTGCTTTTCTTTTTGAAGGATTATTGTGATTGTACTTGTATGTTGGCCTTTTCTGACATATGCAGCATCCCGACTTTAGTTTTTGAAGTGAGAATTGGTTCCTCTCGCTCTCATCTGATTTCTGAAATTCCACATTCTCCTTTTTTATTTCTCAAATAGATTTTTATCCATTTTTATTATAGTTGAACTATTATCATAGCGAATTGCTGGTCAATCTGCGTGCGCACTTTAAATTTTCATTAATTTGTTAATTGAATGAAAAAAATCGATAAAGTAAAGTGACTCTACATGTGTAATATAATTTTGTCGATAAAGTCCAAGAATAAAGTAATGGCTAATTTTATGGAAAAAAAATGAATGAATATATTTGAGGATATTTTAATCTATGAATATTATAGCAATCAATGTAGCGAATAAAGCGATTTTCTCCAGTAAAGATCATGATATCATTTTATATCTATAGTCCTTTTAATTTCTTTAAAATATAATATTGAACATAATTTTGTTTATCTAAAGTGAAGATCACTAAGATAACAATTATGTTTGCGATTTTTAAACTTGGCCAATCTAATCAAATTTGATTTATATTTAAAAAAAATAAAGAAAGAGAAGAAGAAAAAAGATGGCGTTGGACGATTGATCAAGCTGGTGGCTCAGGGTGGAGTCGCGGCAGCTAATGGTGAGTGGAGGAGGAAGAGAGTTGGTTGAAGGTGGGGGGCAGAAGAAGGAAATAGGAGGAGGGTGGGGGAAAAGAGGGAAAGGAAGGTGTTGGTAGAGAAAAGAAAGAAAGGGTGGTTGACTGGAGGGTGGGGTTGAAGAAGGAAAAGGGATAGGTGGAGAAGAAAAGGGGATGGGTATCTATCTATCTATATGTATACTAGTTTATAGAGATACATACGTATATTGGATTTATTTTTTTGTATATCTTGTTAATTTTTTAAAATTAGTATTATTATTTAATTAAATAAAATTTAATTTAAAAATTTTAAACTTTTTTTTTTTTATCTTAATCAATTAATAAATAGTGTTGTACGAATATGTTACATATAAATACTTATATAATATAGTTTGGGTTATTGATTTTTTGAATTTAATTCAAATGATGGAATGGGTGATTCAATAATCCGATGACTCTTCCAGATGGATTCCCTATCTGATTTTCAAAACATTGGCTAAGAGAATTAAGGGTGGGTGGGTGGGTGGATATTTGATGGGGCAGGGTAGGGTTGGATGAAAATGAATTGACGAAAGTCCCTTGTAGTTGTAGTAGTAGGCGGAGGTCAAAGAAGGCAGCCTGCGTCGCGACCTGGCCGTTCAATGCTCTGCCCTAGTCCCAACCATTTCTGTGTCACCAATCTATTAATTTGGTTTGACAATGTCAGATGTTTGGAAAAAAGGGGTCAGAGAGTTGTTCATACCTTCTCACCAAATATCAATACCTAATCTCGCTCTCCCCGTCCTCACACCCCCGATAATACACCTTATGATAATTAACTTTTACTCTTTACTTCCGTAAATAATTATTTTTATTCACATTAATTTGAATTTAATATCTTTTTATTAATTTTGATCAGCAATTCATTTAATTTAATTTATTTTTATTTTAATTTAATAAAATAAATTATACACACATATTTGAAGGGGAAAAAAAAAGAATAACTACCTTTATATCTTTATTTATTACCCAAATTAGCCTTATATAATACAAAAATTGACAAAGAGGTTTGCATCTTTTATCTTTTTCTTCTAGACTATATTTCCATCTCCCTCCTCTAATCATATAATTTTGCCTCTCTGCTCTCCAATTTTACTACTTCATTAACACCGTGCTTTTTCAGACAATTAATTCAAATAAAAGGATACGCATAATAATAAAAAAAAAAGCATTTGCACATAAAAATATGTATAGAATCAGATAATTAGTTCAAATGAAAGTAATACACTTAATTAAAAAAAGCATTTAGACATAAAAGTATGTATAAAATAAATTACAACGAGTTTTCCTTAATTTTGACATAATTATAATATATATTAAAGTATGAAAGATTTATTATATGCACGTAGAAACAACGTGCCACAAAAGGCTAGTACTATTATAAAAGGATGAGGGTTTATAGACTCAAAGTGGTAGTTTTGATATCACTACACCAAATTTTTAGATACCAAAAATGCCCTCCCATCGATAGAACCTATTTAATTTTCCCAATTCATATTGAATCAATTACTCAATCACGTCACTTAGAAAAAAAATCAATTCCGTCCAGTTACAAATTAAATTTACTTTTTCTATTTATTATAATTTTTTTTTCTTTTGTAAACGTAGGTTAAATGTGTAAGATCCAAGTAATAGTCATTTAAAAGGAGGTCCCAAACAAAGCGGCAACCAAAAGAGTAAAAATAAAATCCGAGCGTGAGCGAGTGAGTTTTCTAGTTTGTAGCCGCGTCTAGAAAATAAACGTTTATTCCAGGTTTCTTCCAATGATATGAATATGATGCTTCCTTCTCCAATTCAACTGCTTCTAGACTTTTCCACACAACTTCTCTCTTACCTTATCCCCCCCGCTCTATAAATTCCGTTTCTTATTCCACCCTTTCACCCCAACTTTTCTCGTTTCGCAATATCTCTCTTGCTTACTCTTCACGTTTCCGCTAGAAGAAAGAAGAAGAAGACGATTAGCCATGTCGATGTCCATTTTCACCTCATTCGACGCCCTCTCCGCCGAGTTTTTCGGTCACAAAGTCTGCCTTGCTCCTTCTAATACTAATAAGTCGGCAGCCGCGACTAAAGTTGATGATTTGAAGAAGGCGAAAGAGGTAAAATCCTCATCGGAGCCGGAAGATCGCCGGAGGATTAGAGCCCCGCGGTTCGCCGTGGAGCTTGACGGGGTTCACTGTTTCGAGACTATTCTGCCTTATTGATTCCTAGGATTTTTTATGGGATTGATCAATGAATTGTGAAGTCACATTCTACTAATATTTTTCTTTGTATATATTGGAACTCGATATTATAGACATAAAATTCTTTCTTATCAGTTATTCTTTTGTCTTGTTTATTAATTCGTTGTCTTGATTTTTTATTGTTTCTTGCCTCCTTTTTTTTTTTTTTTTCATGAATTTTCTGGTGGCAAAGTCTGGGTATTGCCAACAGATGTCAAATATGCTAATTAAATATATTTTGTAATCTGATAAAAATAAATGAAAATATCCTAAATTGTGTTATTTTAATGTGAGAAAGGAAGCTTTAATCGTTCAAGTCATGATCGTAATTAATTCCTAAAGCAGGATGTCAACTCTAGTTTATGTAATTCTTCAATTCGGAACCAGTGAATAAATTAGAGTCTTGATTCCAAATTATAGCACTTCCCCGATAATTACGTGGTCCTTCAAAAGATCATATTGGAATACTTACCCAATTAGATGGTTAATGTATTATTTTGTGTAAGAATTTATGACAATGCTTGTGCTGAACAAAAAGCAATTCATATGGGTTGACTTTGTTTCTCATTCTACAACCTTACTTTCAACTTCTGCCTTCCTAATAAAGAATCAGAATTTGCTTGTAAGACAGAACATTATGGCTTAAGCTACAAGCTATCTTGTTTTAGACGTAGTCTCACTTGAAGAGAAGTTTCTTACATGAACAAGAAATTGCAGTAGCTTTAGTCTAAAGATGTTCCTTTTCCAAGAATTATTTGTGGGATTTGTTTGTTTTGGCTTAATTCATATATGTGTTTCAAGTTTGTCTGTTATGTCTCCAACACGTTGCATTTAACTAACAAACATAGAGACATCACAAGTTGAATACTGTGTATAAATCTCTGGCACTTGAGTGTTACCTGGAGTTGTTCAAGTCCTCCCGAACCACTTATACAAGTTGCAAACGAGGAGGAGTTTTAATGACCTCGGCCTCAGGGGTGTACCTTGAGCCCAGCTTGCCGTCTACAAGGTAGGTTGCAATGGTGAAACTGTTTCATTGCCTGACATTCTAAAAGCCTTTGATGAGGCCATCCATGATAGAGTTGATGTTTTGTTTGCATCTTTGGGTATGGAATTACCTCTGAAGCCTGAAATAGATAAACGGGACGTGATCTACTATTGTTCATTCGATGCGGTTGCCAATGGGATAACTGTTGTTTGCGTGGGAGGCAGTAGGGGGTCGAAATATCAGACAGTTGAAAATGTGGCACCCTGGAGCATATATGTGGCTGCTGGTAGTATAATATAGGACATTTCCCACTTCCAGCATGCGGGGTTAAGTACTAGGAGAATAACACATATTAGATACACAAAGCCTGGATATATATTGAAGTACCAGTTCTCTGCGCCGGGTCAATCAATGTATTTTGGGGAAGGCACTCGCTTTGTCAAATTGTTTTACTCAAGAGAGGAAGGACATCCCAAGGGGACGCATGAATCAAACTTTGTTGCCGCATATCTGAATTAAATCAAGAAACTGGAAAAAAGAAAACAAAACCCGAAATAGATTGATACAGAAAGCTCTAGAAGTTCTATGTTTTCTTATAAAAGTTGCCGTTTTATCGAAGTCGCGAGCATGTTGATTTTGTAGGTATTGTCAATCATCTGCCATCAATCCGAAGGATAGCTGGAAAAGTTGTGCGCTGAGAAGAGCAAAATAGACATAGTTCACGGTATGTCCACAAAGCTGGTGGATTGGGCCTCATTGTTGCCAAAAACACCTTTGAATATGTTCTCCAATTCATTTCTGTGTATTACGGTGACTTATGACATTGCAATTGATACTCTACTACATTCATCTTCCAAGGTAATATGTATATACAGTAAAACCTCTATAAATTAATAAACTCTCTAAAATAATAAAATCTTTCGGTCCCGACTTGGGCCTTTGTAAAAAATCATCAAATTCGATAAGATAATAAAATAATAATTTTTTAGAAAATTTCTTTATAAATATTAGGTCCCATTAAAACTCTAAATTAATAATTCATAAATATTAAGGTAATTTACTAAAATATGAAGTCTGTAATGCTTTACGTATTTGATCATTCATGGATGATTTTGCTATGCCTTTTAGATGATGAGACATGGTTGGGTGTTATAAATTATTTTATTATCCTATAGAGATTTATGTAATATATGTTTCATTCATCATGCATGAATATATTTAATTGGTTATAATAGTTATTTAAGTGCAACGAATTACTGTAAACATGTATATTTAAGTAATTTCAATGAATTGATACATGTGTCTATGAATATAATAGTTAATTGTATACAATAAATTGATATTATACATGAATTTATTTAATTAGTTATAAAAAATTGATTGATGCATGAATATAATCAATGAAACATATATGAATTCATTTATTTTCAATACATATGTACTAAATTTGCTGAATTTAAAAGGTCTCTCTTTTAATTAATAAAATATTAATTTATCGATAAATTAATATCTCTCTAAATTAATAAAATTTCATGGTCCCAAGGTTATTAATTTATAGAGGTTTTACTGTATATTACATAACTGACTCTTTGCTTTTGCAAATGTTAGTTTGGTTGCAAACCTTCAGATAACATAAAATGGTTGTCAACTATCGCAAAGGGATCTGATGGTACATCTGAAGCGGACCAAGACTTACATCAGTGAACAAGTCTCCACCTATGTTGCATCTTTCTCATCCTGAGGTCCCAATTCTCTTTCTCCAGCAATACTACATGTTGAATTGTTAGTGTGCAACTCCTCTCAAATATTCTCTGGTGGTACAGCCGCACTAGAAGTTGACATATTATCTGCAAATCTCCCTACCCAAGTATGGGAATACTTGTTTGGCCACTGAACGTCCATAGTAGCCCCTCATGTTGCAGGAATTGCGGCTATCCTCAAATCCTTGCATCCACACTGGTCTCCAGCTGCTATAAGTAAACACTTATCACAACAGGTAGTTTGCCGATTAATTTGAGAATTTTTATGTACCTAAATAACAATCCCTGTAACTCGTTTCAATTGTAAACACGTACAGCCAGATTCTCCCACAGATCCTTAGTCTGTTGAGCCTTTCTTGCAAAGGGAGACATACCAAAGACTGCTGATCCATTCGATTATGGAATTGACACGTTATTCCAAATGCAGCCAAAAATCAAAGCCTAGTGTATGACACGGGAACCCAAGATTACATAAACTGTCTATGCGCCACAGGCTATGGTGAACAAACCATTAATGGGCTTACAACTTACAAGGCATGACATATCCTGTCATAAATCCAGCAACTCCATTTTTTATTTCAACCTTTCTATCACAAATGTTGGAGATCCAAACTCTAAATAGGAAGTTCATATTGATTCTACCTTTGGGTACTGTCGTGAAAGTCAGTTTATGTATTTGCAGCCTGTTAGAAAATGGACCAAGTTAAGATGGACAACAACTGGAATATGAAAGAAATAAAAGACACACAAATTTGTTAACCCAGTTCGAATATAAATCCTACGTCTGGGGGCGATACCAAGTCAGGAGAAAAAACACTCAAAGAGGAGGAAAATTGAGGAGTACAACACACACACACACACCTGTATGTAAGTCTTCACCACACGTGAAAGACAACACTCACTCTCGTCTCAATTCTTTCTTTTATCTCTGGACTACACAGAAAACTTATATATTTTCTTCACTACTCTGCACTACAAAACAATGCCAACAAGAGTATTTATAGCCACAACATGAAGTCATCCTTGACTTATTCAACATGAAGTCATCCTTGACTTCTTCAACATATGATCAATCTTCACACCTTAACAATCTCCCACTTGAAGATTGATTAGCTTTTCTCCACTTCTTTCTTGGTACCGTTGGATTTGTCCACTCTAGTCATCAAGGCCAATCGAAGCCGTACACAGCTTCAACTTCTCCATTGCAACCGCCTTGGTCAGCATGTCCGCAGGGTTCTTTTCTCTTTGGGTCTTCTCCAGCTGCAGTGCCTTCTTTTCCAAAAGTTGTTGGATGAAATGATACTTGATCTCGATGTGCTTTGTCCGCGATTGGAACACGGGATTCTTTGCCAGGTGGATCGCACTCTGGCTATCGCTATGAAGAACCACGTCTGCCTGAGGTTTCCCTAATTCACCTTAGAAGTGTTGCAGCCAAATGAGCTCCTTAGCCGCCTCAGTAACTGCCACGTACTCAGCTTCCGTCGTGGACAGTGTGACAATCTTCTGCAGCTTTGAGACCCAGGATACGACTGTACCGCCATATGTGAACACGTACCCCGTAGTGCTCCTCCTTTTGTCATAGTCACTCCCTGCAAAGTCAGCGTCAACAAACCCAAACAAGGTAAGTTTGCCCTTACCAAACACCAATGCTCGGTCCTTAGTACCCCTCAGGTACCTAAGAATCCACTTCACAGCTTCCCAGTGCATCACTCCTGGATTGCTCATAAAACGGCTAACTACTCCCACTGCATGTGCTATTTCCGGTCGAGTACAGATCATAGCATACATCAGGCTCCCAATTGCTGAGGCATACGGTGTGACTCTCATCTTTGCACGTTCAGAGTCAGTCTGTGGCAAATCACTGTTGGATAGTTTGAACTGATTTTCCAATGGCATTCCAACCAGTTTTGTATTTTCCATCTTAAATCTGCATAATACCTTCTTAATATAATCACAATTTACCAGCACCTTTGTCCCTTGTGATTTTCATGCCCAATATTTGCCTTGCTTCGCCAAGATCCTTCATGTCAAACCTCCTCGACAACTGATCCTTGAGCCTATTGATCTCCTTGACATTTGATCATGCTATCAACATATCATCAATATACAGGAGTAGAATGATAAAAAAATCATCGAACCTCTTCACGTAGCAGCAATGATCAGCATTGCATCTAAAGAAATCTATCTCTAGCATGAAGTTGTCAAACTTCCTGTACCACTGCCACAGAGCCTGTTTCAATCCATACAGGCTTTTCTTCAGGCGACACACCTGCTGATCATCTCGATTATACCCCTCTGGTTGTACCATGTATATCTCCTCCTCAAGATCCCCGTGTAGGAAGACTGTCTTCACATCCATCTGTTGTAACTCCAAGTTCTCTGCCGCTACCATGCTCAACACAAGGCGAATAGTAGTTAACTTGACAATAGGTGTAAAAACATCGATAAAGTCAATACCGTATCTTTGTTGGAATCCCTTTACTACGAGTCTTGCCTTGTACCGCTTCTTCCCGTCTGATTCTTCCTTAACCCGATAGACCCATCTGTTCTGTAGGGCCTTCTTTCCTTTTGGGAGCTGACACAATTCCCATGTGTCGTTTTTCTTCAACGAGTTCATCTCGTCGTTCATCGCAAGCTACCACTTGCTCTTGTGGGCATCGTTGACTGCCTCTGCGTAACATTTGGGTTCCTCGCAATCAGACAAAAGCAAGTAATAAAGAGACGGGGAGTACCTATCTAGGGCCCTTCTGAGCCTCGGTTCTCGACCCAGTGCCAAGGGCGTGCTGCTTTCAGCAATCGGTTCCTCCGATGCTGGTTCTGGCTCTATCTCCGTCTGTTCGGTTTCGTCTGTCTGAACTCCCACTGAATCTGTATCTGCTGGTCTCATGATCCCGGAATTTGAATGTCGAGATCAAGAAATTTCCTTTCCTTCTTATCATCGTCCAAGCTTACCTTCCCGTCCTTGTACATTACATCCTCATTGAATATAACATTCCTACTGCGAATTATTTTTCGGTTTTGATCATCCCAAAATCTATACCCAAATTCGTCAGTCCCATACCCAATGAATGTACATTTAATCGACTTAGCATCCAACTTAGTCTGATCATCGTTCAAAATATAGGCTAAATAACCAAAAGTGCGTAAGAAAGAAAGATCCACTTTCTTACCACTCCAGACCTCTTCTGGTATCCTGTTGTTCAGCAGGACAGAAAGCCCTCGATTGATCAAGAAAGCAGCCGTGTTGACTGCATCTGCCCAAAACATCTTTGGCAGTCCGCTCTTCAATCGCATGCATCTCGCACGCTCATTCAGTGTTTTATTCATCCTCTCAGCAAAGCTATTTTGTTGAGGTGTCCCCGGGATTGTTTTCTGCATTCGGATTCCACGGTCGGTGCAGTAATTCTTGATACCTTCACTGCTGTACTCGCCACCATTATCCGATCTGAGACATTTCACTTGTAGACCTGTCTCATTTTCCACTAGTGCCCTCCATCTCCTGAATGTGTCAAAGGCATCAGATTTTCTTTTTAAGAAATACACCCATACCTTTCTAGTGGAGTCATCGACGAATATTATGTAGTACATTGATCCACCAAGAGATGACACCGGTGCTGGCCCCCACAAATCGGTGTGAATAAGCTCCAGCTTTTCTTTCCTCGGAGTTCTTCCTGTGGTCAAGAAGCTCACCCGCTTCTGCTTTCTGAACACGCAGTGTTCACAATGACCCACCTCCATCGATTTTAACTCGGACAACCGTCCTTTCGACTTCAGCACGTTCATTCCTTTCTTGCTCATGTGGCCCAAGCAATTGTGCCATAGGTTAGCCTGCGATACAATTCCTGCAAAGGGGATGTTTGAACTGGATCCTCCTGCCATGTAGAGCGTTCCCGACTTTAGTCCTCGTGCTAAAGTCATTGCTCCCCGATTGATCTTCCACTTTGCGTCTTCAAACGTCGTGTGGAATCCATCACTGTCCAGTTGTCCGACTGAGATCAAGTTCCTCTTTAGTCCTGGTATGTGTCTCACATCATGTAGGATCCAGCATGACCCATTCGTTGATTTGATTCGCACATCTCCCTTTCCTACAATCTTGAGGGGTTCGTTATCTGCAAGATAAACTAAGCCAAAATCACCTGAGGTGTATGGCTCCATGATATCTTTGTTGCTACATGAGTGGAATGAGGCCTCTGAATCCCCGACCTAATCATCGGAAGAACTGCTCACACTCAACAAGAGTGCATCCGTGATCTCTTCCGTCGCGGCATTCGCTGTCTGGCCCTCCTTTTCCTTTTTTGGTGCCCGGCATTCACTTTTCATGTGTCCGGACTTCTCGCAGTTCCAGCACACCATCTCCTTCTTGCCCTTGTTCTTCCCCCTGGACCTTGATCTTCCGCGGTATTTACCCCGTGTGTCAGGTTTCCCTCTGGACTCTGTATGTAGTGCAGAGCTAGATGATCCACCCGTTTGCTTTCTATGGGTTTCCTCGTTCAACATCATGTCCCTGATGTTGTCGAACTTCATCTTCTCCTTTTCAGACGAAGTGCTCACCGAAGTAACAACCACATCCCAACTGTCAGGTAAAGATGAGAGCAAAATTAACGCTTTTACCTCATCGTCAAACACGATATCCACATACGCCAGCTGTGTCGTGAGTTGGTTGAAGTTATTGAGGTGATCGGCCACCGACTTCCTCTCCTCCATCTGCAACCTGAATAGTTTCTTCATCAGCATGACCTTGTTCATTGCTGAGGGTTTCTCGTACATATCGACTAGATTCTGCAGGATTTCTTTCGTGCTCTTCGCTCCCTTCACATGATAGGCGACATTCCGAGAGAGCGACAGGATTATTGCGCTCATCGCCTTCCGATCGAGCACCTTCCATTCTTCATCACTCGTCTTCTCGGGCTTCTCTGCAAGTGGTCCGTACAGGTCCTTCCCGTACAGGTAAGCCTCCATCTGCATACGCCAAAACCCAAAGTCGGAACCATTGAACCGTTCGACTGGAATCTTTCCCTCCATCTTAACTCCTTGAACCTGGCTCTGATACCAGTTGTTAGAAAATGGATCGGGTTAAGATGGACAACAACTGGAATATGAAAGAAATAAAAGACACACAAATTTGTTAACCCAGTTCGGATATAAATCCTACGTCTGGGGGCGATACCAAGCCAGGAGAAAACACTCAAAGAGGAAGAAAATTGAGGAGTACAACACACACACCTGTATGTAAGTCTTCACCACACGTGAAAGACAACACTCACTCTCGTCTCAACTCTTTCTTTTATCTCTCGATTACACAGAAAACTTATATGTTTTCTTCACTGCTCTGCACTACAAAACAATGCCAACAAGAGTATTTATAGCCACAACATGAAGTCATCCTTGACTTCTTCAACATATAATCAATCTTCACACCTTAACACAGCCTGACACTAGTCAAGAAAATGAAATTTAGTGCCATGATCACGACATCACATATGGTCACCGCAGCATACTATTTTGGAAGCTTGACCGGACCGAAGACAAGCATGCAGTGAAGATCCCTGTATCTGTGAAGACTGAGTTAATTTCCACAAGTTTATGGTAATTGATTAGGAATGACATGGGAGCGCTCAAGAACATGGTGTAAATCAGTGTCATATTATTATTGCACTGCATTTGGAACTTCTGCTCAAGTATCTTCCTACTCTGTTAAATAAACACCAAAAGTAACGAGCTATGGTTTTTTGTTTATATTAATGATTGGTATGTCATATATATTTTGGTAAATTACAAGTACATCCTCAAAAGGGGTTTTTTTGTAAAATTTTATCTTGAATGGGTTACAACCACAATCACATGAAATGTACTGGTCATTTTCCGTAATTTCAACATAATTTCAACAACTACTGATGTAACTTACTCCAAATTTAATTATGTCTGAAAGCAAACAATCTGAATAACTCGGTCTGTGAATCGATGTAATCGGTCTGATATATGTTGCCTTCCACTTAATAATTGAGTTGAGCAAAAGATGATGTGAAAAATAGTACTCGAAAATATGTAATAATTTGTGGATGGAATGGAAGTATTGAAGTTGGAGTGCTCTTTGAAAGTATATGAAAAATGGGGCAGGGTCACAAGTCCCGACATTGGCATTATACAATTAGAGAGCATCTGCCATCATTCTGTCTTTTTATGTTCCCTCATTATATGGTGCATATCATTTCTTCTTTTGTAATTACATCTCCATTCCTCATCACAAAGACCTTCTCCTTTCATCTTGTCATGACTTACACAGACTTGTTTGCTTGTTTTTCACAGTGCCAAGTATTTAGTCCACTCAATGCCAACAGTTGTTGTCATGAGTCCTGGATTCTACTTTCTTTAGTCTAAGTCTATGTTGATAATTATTCACTTCGGATCTTTTATTATAAATCGATATTGTGTTGAGTACAATACAAGATGTAACATCAATTTACTGTGGAAGATCTGAGCTGATATTTTCTTGACACTGTATTATTTGAGGTTAAATGTAATTTATTTAATGTGATATGTGAAATGAGCAAATATTTTTATATGAAAAAAAAATTATTTTTATATCTGAAATGAATATGGACCATTTAATTAAAAAGAATAAGTTGGTCATGACCATTGATTTGTATGAAATATTTCATTTTTATCAATAAAAATCTGGACTTTTGATTCATATGGAGGAGGATTGAAAGATTTTTAAATAAAAGTATAAATATTTTTACAATTAAAAAAGAAGGTGTGTTCATGTGTAGCGCACTCATTATTTTGCATATTCTTTTAATAAAAAAATAAAAGTTAATTAAGCTTAGCTTTTCTTTTTCCAGCTATCGTCTCTTTGAGCATATTATATATATATATATATATATATATCACGTGTAGATAATTTACAATTGGTCAACTACAATTATTTGTCTTTGCTTTCCCAAATTATGTGGTGCTTATAGTTTCTTGTTTGTTTACAGTTGTTTTCCTGATAAAAGAACCATTATTTCCACCCCAAGCAAAAGGTTCCAACTTTATGACTGGACCACTCTACTTAATTATTTATCACTGAATCAAATATTCCATGTATCCATTTAATAATTAATCTTATCATCAACCATGCCTCCTAATAATTAATCTGCAATCCTCTGTAACTTTTTATTATAAATTGATTTTATATTTTGGACTCATGTGCTGTATATATTGATGCATATTTGTTACGTATATAAAAATATATGAAATTTTAACAGAAATTTCATGTTCTTGCCATGCATTTGTATATATCAAGTATGACGCGACATGCAATACAATTATACTGAAAGATTCACATTGATTTTTCTGCACATTATCGTATATGGGGCACATATAGTGTAAATACAATCAGAAAATAAAGATCGGGTGAAATGTAATTTACAATCTTATGTTACGTGAAATAAACAAATATCTAATGTGAAAAAAGAATCAGTAAATTACCCCTATCAATGGTTTAAATAATGAATCATTTGCTTCTTTTTCTAAAATATATGGAATAATTTGCTATTTAATTTTTTATAATTTTGTTTTTGCTCATTTAATTCTTGTATCACATGTGGGATGAAATTGTATTTTTCCCAACAAAGACCTAATTATGTAAAGATTAAGCCACTCAAAGTTGGATGTGTCCTCGAATGATCACTCTCTCTCTCTCTGTCTGTCTGTCGACATATATATATATATATAGGCACATAGCTACCAAGCTGGTAGCAAATCAAAGGAGAGAGAAGTTGTAAGTGAAGGAAAGATGAGGGTTATAATTCCATGTAGAAACAAATGCAGCTTGGTTCTTCCACTTGTCTGGCTTTCTGTTTATACACTACTTTTGCAGTACACTGCTGCAAGAACTAACGTTGCAGCCAATGAAGATGCAGGTGGTGGGACCAAAGTCAGTAGCCAAACATCGTACTGCCTTTCCGTTTCTCATTTCTTGCTAGTCTGAATTTGCTGAAATTAATTTATATGATATTGATGATTTATTTGAGACAGGCTTATATTGTGTATATGGGAGAAAGGAAGCACAAGGATGTGGAGCTAGTCACGAAATCCCACCATGAAATGCTGGCCTCAGTTCTAGGAAGGTAAACATCAACAATCATGTTTATCAACTCATTGTTCTTGCGAGTAATTGCTTTCATGATGGCAAGTGCAGCAAAGAAGCAACTCTGGATTCAATGATATACAGTTACAGACATGGCTTCTCTGGTTTTGCTGCCAAGATGACTGACTCTCAGGCACGATATATTGCGGGTATAACTAGCTATTAAACATCCACATGAATTTCAGGCCCATAACTACAAGTTCAAATTATGATCTCTTCTCTTGGCACGTTGTAGAGTTACCGGGCGTGGTTCAAGTACTGCCCAACCGCTTATACAAGATGCACACGACGAGGAGTTGGGACTACCTCGGTCTCTCTCCTCATTCCACCACGAATCTTTTGCACGATACCAACCAAGGCGATGGTGCTATAATTGGCGTCTTCGACACAGGTTCATTGCTTGTTTGCTACGTGAATGTTGGAGTGTGGAACCGGCCAGAGTGACATATTTTAGCTTCAGTTTTTACTGATTTTGCATTGCTAAGGGTGGATTTGTTATTTTCCAGTATTTTACTCGCGCACAACATTCTGTGTACCACATTGGGTCTTGAGTTTGATTTTCTTTCTTGTGTTCTTTACAAATGATTTACAGTCTGTCTTATTGTCTTCTAATGCTGAAATCATGTATAACATCGCAAACAGGCGTGTGGCCAGAGTCAGAATCTTTCAATGACAAAGGCCTGGGCCCCATCCCTGCTAAATGGAAGGGCTTTTGCACATCGGGAGACGCCTTCAATCCGAAACAGCATTGCAACAAAAAAATTATCGGGGCTCGCTACTTCATCAACGGGTTTCTTGCTGCATATGGAGAATTTAATGCAACAGAAGCTAACGAGTTCATCTCAACCAGAGACTCAGCAGGTCATGGCACGCACTGTGCCAGCATTGCAGGCGGTTCGTTTGTAAGAAATGTGAGCTTCCAGGGCCTGGCTGGTGGCGTGGCTCGAGGGGGTGCACCGCGAGCACGGCTAGCCATCTACAAGGTGGGCTGGATTGGCGGTGCCGTTTCATCTGTAGACATTCTGAAAGCCTTTGATGAGGCCATCCATGATGGAGTTGATGTTTTATCGATATCCTTGGGCATTGATTTACCTCTGTATCCTGAAATAGACAAACTGGATGTGATTTATTATGGCTCGTTCCACGCGGTAGCACATGGAATAACAGTGGTATGTTCGGCAGGAAACTCAGGTCCAGAATATCAAACAGTTGAGGATGTAGCACCATGGGTCATATCTGTCGCGGCTAGTACTATTGATAGGTCATTTCCCACTCCTATCGTCCTGGGAAACAAACAAGTTTTCACGGTAATTTATGATCAATTCTGTGAGTTCAATGGATCACTACATACAACCTGGATATTTTTGTACACTGGAGCCTTAGTGGTTCTGTTTTGCAGGGTCAGGCAATGTTTGATGGCAAAGATACCGGCTTCCTCAAATTGGCCTACATAGAGAGAGGAGACGTAGGTGGGGAGCGGTAAGAATCAAAATTAATTTCTGGAAATAGAAAGATTGATGTTTTTTTTCTCATAAAGGCTGCTGCATTCCTATTGAACATGTTATTTGTGTAGGTATTGTGAATACATAACAGCAAATGATACGTGGGTAGCTGGAAAAGTGGTGCTCTGCTTCACTGTAGAAGGAAGTGAGGATGATATAATCAGAGCAGCATCAACTGTCCAGGAAGCCGGTGCATTGGGGCTTATTGCAACCAAAAAAACCGTTGTCGCATTGTCTCCATATTACAGTAGCTTCCCATTAATTTTAGTGACTTTTGACATCGCTACACAGATACTGAATTACATCCGTTTTACAAGGTAACTATGCATGTTACATTGATCACAAACCTTGTTATTCTAGTTGTAGACTTCTAAAGTAACATAAGATGTTGGCCAACTATTGCAAAAAGGGATCCTGTGGTCCGTCTGAAGCCGACAAAGACATATTTTGGCAACCAAGCCTCCACCTACATAGCATCGTTCTCATCACGAGGCCCTAATTCTCTTTCTCCAGCAGTTCTGAAGGTATCTGTCCATACACCGACCTGTACACGTTGAACTGGAGTGTATCTGTTTTCTCAAATGTTCTTTGATGGTACAGCCCGATATAGCAGCACCAGGAGTTGATGTATTAGCAGCGTACGTTCCGACCACATTAAGTCCACAGGGATACAGCTTTGACTCAGGAACGTCCATGGCGGCCCCTCATATAGCAGGAATTGCAGCTCTCCTCAAATCCTTGCACCCACATTGGTCTCTGGCTGCTATAAAGTCAGCACTTGTCACAACAGGTTGTTTACTAATTAACTCAACGTTTTTCGACATGCCTAAATCACCATCTCCATTAACTCGTTTCAACATAAACAAACGTGCAGCATGGACGATGGACCCTTACTCTGGAGAGCCCATTTTTGCAAAGGGACAGATACCAAAGCTGGTGGACTTGTCAACCCGAACGCAGCAAGAACTCCCGGCCTAGTGTACGACATAGGAACTCAAGACTATGTGAATTATCTCTGTGCTATGGGTTATAGTGAAACCGACATCAATCAGCTTACAGGACGGCCCAAATCCTGTAAGAAATCGAGCAACTCTGTACTAGACTTGAACCTTCCTTCAATTACAGTTCCAAACCTTAAAGGGTCAGTTACTATAAGAAAAACTGTCACAAATGTTGGAGATGAAAACTCAAAGTACGAAGCCGTTGTCGTCCCGCCTCTCGGCACTGTTGTGAAAGTGAATCCTAAGCATTTGCAGTTCAGTCCTGAGGTCAGGGAGATGAGCTTCAAGGTCAAAATAACCACACTGCACAACATCACCACGGAGTACTACTTTGGAAGCTTGACTTGGAGTGACGGAAAGCATGAAGTCAAGATCCCTATATCTGTGAGAACTGAGTTTCCACAAGTTTATGGTAATTAGTAAGGGCAAGGATGAAATGAATTGCAAATCAGGTCCAAATCACTGTCCTACTACTGCACTTCATTTGCACATGAGATGAATATCTCTTGTTGTATTCTTGATCAATAAACATTAAAGACGAGGAGATATGATGTTTCTTTAGAAAATTGCAATTTTGGTATCATATTTTATCAAAATTATATTTATCTATTCAAATGTTATTGACTCGATTAGACATTGAATTTATTTAAATTAATGATTTTCATGAGTGAAGTGATAATCATATAATTATAATTAAGTTGGTTTTTATAATTTAATATAACTAACAATAATTTATGCGATATTTGTGCTATATATATATATCGATACAGATGTGTCTTTGTCCAGCTTATTTATCTTTAAAAATTGTTGGCTTATTTACTTATTGGGTAAGTTCTATTCCTAATATTTTACATTACATATTTAAAATTAATGTACTCGAAATTATTTTTGCAAGTCTGTTTTTTAGTAAATAACTTTTAAATTTAAAAGAAAGTTTATATCTCACTTGAAATTCATATTGACATAATCTGCAGCGCTGTTTTAATTTATTTTTTTAATTTAAATAATGAGATTTTATATTTTAATATATTTTTTAAAAATATAAACAAATATTTTTTTAATATATAAAAATTAAAATTAATAAATATGACTCATTAAAATAATGATATCAAATTAAGCTCAAATAATTTGGATGGGTTGAGATTCAAGCGCATCATCACTATTATCAAATAATCAATATGTGTAAATTATTAATTAAAAAAAATATATCAATTATTGGCTTTGATGTTGAGCGAAAAATTGTTGTCCACTACCAATAAAGTCATAAAGGGAAGCTGATCCTGCTACAACTACTACCAGCAGACAGCAGTTTCATTTCATTTGGCTAAAGCTTCAATCTTGTACTGCTCAACACTTGCAATTTATCTCAAAACGCATTCTCCATCTCCTTCTCTGCACACTCTCCGGCAATGCTCTGCTCAGTCTCGGCAGGGAAATCCGGTTCGGGGTGGCTGGACCGGCTCCGGAACGCCAAAGGGTTCTCCAATGACGGCGCAACCGATCTTGAAAATTTCCTTCAAAACATTGATTCTTCCAACCAGGAAAATTCGGACCCGAGCCCGACTTCCAATCGCGAACTTGACCCTATTGGAAATGATGACAACCAGTTGATCACTATAATGAGTGATGTTCTCAATGAGCTCTTCAATTTCGGTGGTAATTGCAGTAGTGCCGCAAAATTTAAAAAATCAGCTCGAAAACAAGCTAACCCTAGGATTTGTGCATTTTCGAACAATGGAAGTGATGAAAATAACAATGCGGCTTCGGAGAAGGCGGTGGTGTCTAGGAATGGCGATAGTAATAGTGGCGTTGAGGGAGTGAAAAGGTTGGCTATAAGGGAAAATGAAGGGGAAGAAGATGGGCGAGAAGGGAATCTGTCAGGGTTTTCTAGAACGGAAGTAACGGTGATTGATACGAGCTATGAGCACTGGAAGTTGGAGAAATTGTTGTATAGGAAGAAGAATATGTGGAAAGTGAGGGATAAGAAGGGGAAGAGTGAGAGTGTTGGGAACAAAAGGAAGCGGAAAGTGGATATGGTTGTGAGGGAGGAGCAACCCGAGGGGAAGAAGCAGAAGATTGATGAGAAGAAAGGGTGTGGAGAAGAAAGTGAGTTGCAGTTGAATGAAGTAAGTTTTAGTTGTTAATGTTGATAATAATCGGTGCTTTTCCTTTCTCTGGGATAGTGTTTGCATAATTGTATGTTGTTTCAAGTATTTATTTTAATTATATGCATTGGTTACGTTTCACGAACGTTTGAGTGATTAATGTTGGGTTGTGTTTGCATAATGATATATTGTTTGGAGCGTGCAAGTATAATTTGCATTATGTTGACTGCGATAGATTGTTGGAGGAAAAAGGCATTCATTATGTTACAATGAGGTCAATAGATTTTGGTGTTGTTAGTTTGATCCTATTGACTGATCAGGATCCTAACCTAGGGGCTAGGGGCAACTGGAAATAGCTACCGTACCTAGTGTGCGTTTCTTCATTTGACTCCTACAGGGCTGTGGCTGATTGTTGATTAGGTCGTCAGAGTTTGTTACACTACTCTATTGATGAGTTCAGATGGTTTGTTTGATCTCGACAGGCAAGCTTCCTCTTTTTTTAGGTTCTTCAGTTCTGTTGTGCTTGCTTCGAGTGTGTTATGATGTTGTATATTAATTTTGTCTTCTTTATTGGGAAATTTCTGGGCCTACATTTAAGTACTATATGATATTTCAGGACTAAAATGCAGGTATTTCTGAGGTGTCCTAGAGCTCGTTGTGCGCATAGCTTTAAAATAAGTTGCTCATTTTTCTTGCAATCTTGAATGCTGGTCTTCAGTTGGGCGCCATATGGTTTACGCTAGGTTTCCACAAAATAATGTAGATTTCTAAGAAAAAATTGAAGGCATAACTTACCTTGTTAACGTGACAACTCGCCATGCAGTCATGTTATATCATTCTATTCATGGGGAATGAAAAGCCAGAGTTATGCAGTCTGCGATAGATAACAAGTTTTTATCTCTTATTCATCTTATTTGAAGATCTTTCCGTGGTTCTGTGTGTATGTGCCTTCTCTGTGAGGTTCAGAATGATGATATCGCCTTTAGTTATGCTGCTTATAAGTTTGGTGCTATGTTTTTCGTTTATGGCTCTGATGCTTCAAGAATGGTCCTATTAGGGGCTATGGTGACTCTTGAGGTTACTGCATCATGGCATGTTGCTCGGTGATGCAATCGTCTAAGCACCTGTAATTTATGTTTATATGCTTAGATATTATCCCTGGCTTATTACATGTCCTGCAGGTATATCATCAGAGCAATAAACCAGAAGCTCATGAAAAGGTTCCGGACAAACTTGGCAAGGTTCTCAAAAAGAAGCAAGCAGAATTGTAAGAGACATGCAGCTCGTTTTTATTTTTCATCTGTATTCTGCATACCTTCATTTAACATTTCCACTCCATATCTTACATAATGGCTGCATTGTTGGTTATCCAGGAACTTGGGAAATGGAAGCTCATCTGTTATTCTTATTAAGAGCATTCCTATCTGCAAGAAAAACGTAACAAACATCTCCAAAAGCTGTCTGAAGTCAAAACAAAATAAACCTTGAGAAGGGTGCTACTCGAGGCCTCGGAGTTGGAAATTTCAAATCTAGACTGCAACGGACAATTTATCTAATTGATTTGGTGGAGCATTATCTTGGCTGGAGCATCCATCGACACCTAGAAGGCATTAACAAAAGTGAACGTTTGTCCCTTTTATTTGTTCTTCCTGTTATTGCAACTATTTTTGCCTCCACCCCCCCCTTTGCAGGGGAATGCCTTCTCGTGTGTTGGGTTTAGCTTTTGGAATCTTATGTATAATGCGTCATTGGTTTGTACTGTAGTGCAAATGAAGATGCATTGTAATTTGTAATTATACAATTATTGCTGAATTGAAACCAATGGCTCATTTATAGACTGTCAATGACCTTGAAATGATCATTTCATGTTAGAAATTGGTTGGGTTTTGTGGTCTGATTCTCTGATCGTCCTCTGATTTTATTTCATTAGGTGGATGGGGATGAGATAATCGTCCATACCTTATTATGTTTGAAGATTTCTTGCGGCCCCAAAATTATGTGCAACAGTTCAGCATAAACTCTGTTCAACTTCTAAGTAATTGACTCTCATTTCTGCATCAGATACTCCGCTCATACAAGAGTTTCTTTGCACCTTACATAAACTTCATAGGAAGCACCTCATGTGCTTTTTGATAGTTTCCACTTTCAAAACATAGATCATTCTAAACATCAGCTGCTCAAGCTACAAAACTCCCAGAAATGCATACACTTCATTTAAACTCAATTTACAGCTGAATCAACCACAACGGCTTCCAGCTTCTCCGTTTCGCCATTTCTTTTCGGAATGATAAGTCCGTAGCCTCCAGCTTTCCTCCGGTACACTATGTTAACCTCACCTGCAAGATACACATAATATAGCCACTTCTGCGAGATTTGTTGACCATAAAGATGAATAACGGAATTAGCCAATATGTGCATACCAGTTTCCTCATTCCTGAAACCATAGAAGTCATGATCCAGATTTTCCAGCTGCTCAATGGCCTCGCTAACAGTCAAAGGTGGCATATCAAAGTACTTCGTGCGAACAATCTGCAAAGTATTCCTACAATTACAATCTTCTTCCCTAGGAAATTACATGATAACTCATAAGATGCAGGAGAAGAAAACCACCTCATCGATCACAGTTTCTTCATCCTCCTCTTCATCTCCTTCATCGGGAACTGTCTCTATATCCTCGGCAACTGCAAGTGCGCCAGGTTCCCTAACTTTCAGCCTGTCAAAGCCCTTCATATGGCGGCCACGGTCCGAATCTTTCTCCTTGATCTTCCTCAACTTTCTTTGTATAATAGATGACACCAAATCTATACTACCATAGAGTGACTCTGCATCCTCTTCTGCTCGAACCACTCCATGTTTTTTTGTGAACAAAGTCACCTATAATTTTAAGAACTCATTTTAGACAACAAACTATTAGACATAATTCATACGGATTGTATACATTCCCGTTATTACCTCACATCTTCGCAATTTTGGACCTTTCCCAAACTCTCCACCACGTACCGACAATCTAACGTCTACTTCCCTCACTAAATGGCTATGCTTCTGCACTGCCTTACCCAACTTCTCTTCCACATAGCTCTTCACCGTGGGAGTCAACTGTAAATGGAGAAAACTTACTGACAATCTTGTTTTTAGTTCACAAAAAAGCTGCTATTGGAATGTAGGATAACACAAGACCACAGGTTCATGCGTTTAAAAAAGTGAGTGGTGGTTCATCAATACTACCAACAAAAATAAGATCAACAACTGACTCAAAATTTCAAGAAAGACTAAAATATCATGTTCCATGCTAAGGTGGGAGCCTGTTTCAAAATACCAAGAGGAAAGATTAGTGCTTTACTCCATATAATTGTTCTCAAAGACTAGTTTTCCTACTTAGAACGAGCAGCAAATCAAGAAAGCAAGTGCTCTACATAATCCTCATTCTTCATATATATATATTTCCCTTCTTTTCCCAATTTAACAGGCACAAACAATCAAATAGACAACAGTTTGGGCATAAGGAAGAAAAGGGTACCTCCAAATTTTTGCCTTGAAGAATTAATTTCACAGAAGAGAGAGGACCATCCCATGACATTTTAACCCCAAACGATCTTTTACTCCCAATTCTGACAACAACCATTTCATGGGCTTTGAAGCCTAAACCCAGAAAATTGGAGTTTTGAGAAGAAGATAACAAGGGCTGAGAACTACTTGAACAACTAAACTTAGAAAATAGATCAAAGGATGAAGAAGTGGAGCAAGAAACATGGTGCTGATGATTGACGAAGCCCTTCTGTATACAAGGAGCTGCAAATAGTGTAGCCATTTCTTGATGCTGTTTGGCTATCAAAATCGTTCTTTCTGTTTCTTTTCCTCTTCTTTTGGATTCAAAGATTGTGAATATACTCGAAGATTCGAAGGGAAACTCTAACAGGAATAGTTGTAGGAACAATGTTGGAGAGAAAGAGAGAGAGACAGAGGGAGAGAGAGAGTGAGGAAAATGTTTTGGATTGGATTATTATCCAGATTCAAATGATGGGAGACACGTTGGTCGTCGAGTACATTAGATATTTCTCTCTCTTTCTGGATCATGGTTGAGTTATTTGGTCCCCCCCACAGCAGTTGTGCTGTGGTGAATGGGCCAAGAATGAAGGCCCACTATCCAGCTGAAACGGATAACTATGCGGCTCTGCCCTCTCTATGTTTTCATACACGTTTTCAGGTTTCATCAATCGCCATAGTTTTACAAGGTCTAAACCATTATCATTTCGGTGTTTATTACTTATATATCACTTACTTTTTTATTTAAATATTATAACAGCATAAAATTTATATTTTATACTTTTAAGGTGAGCAATAAATAAACGTTAAATCACAATAAATGTAAAATGCGTTCAATCACCCCAATAAAAACACTTAAACCGTATAGTCAAAGATGATCATATCTACAGTATAGTCAAAGATGATCTTTGAGATATGAGAAGTAGATAATCTGCAACAAAATCAAATTTAGCAAGTATCCATTTATAATAAAAGTATGATTTGGCATAACTAATGCCATTGCTGTCTCCAAAAAAAGAAGTTAGAAAAAGAAAATCAACCTAAAAATGAAAAATCTGACGTTACCAAAAATGTTAATTATATAATTGATATCAAAAAGTATTTTTATTATTAAGTGATTAAGTATAATATGATAAGTAGCATGATTGTTTTCAATATAAATCCGTCCAAATTCAACGCTGACAATGTAGCGTTTGCTAGCAAACAAGCTCCAATAAACAAAGCTAAAAAATGAGTCCAAACTCAAAGATACAATGCAATACAATCCAAACCCTCGTTAATGTAAAAATATATGTATCTCGAATATCAGTTGATCTATTTTTTTAACATAAAAAATGTTATTTAAGGGCTAAATTCTTGATTGGAGTAGTTAAATTGATGTAATCTTTTAATTGGCACAAGAAAAGAAAGCGGGAAAGAGAACAAGAAATGAGGATTAATTATATTTTATCATTCGAATTATGATCGATTTTATACTTTAGCATCTAAATATTTTAGCGTTAACTTACTCTACGAAATTTTGTACTTTGCCATTTATAACTATTTTTCATCAAGTTTTTTGTCAAAAAACATCACATGCAGTGTGCATATGATATTTTAAAGGTTATGTAATATGATATTTTTCACATTATGCATAGTATGTGATATTTTTCCAGCAAAAAATTTAGAAAATAAAAGATCATATATAGTAAAGTACAAATTTTGTTGAGATGATATGTTGACACAAAAAAAAAAATTAAATGTCAAAAGTGTCAAAATAAACATAATTTAGATGGCAGAATATAATTTACCTTAAAGTTTCTTATAATTATTTTTAAGTAGAGGAAGCCAGTAAAATAATGGCATATGTCAGTTTCTAAAAACTCTGGCAGTCGGCTCCCACAAATTAACTATCAATTGGATAAAGGTAAGGCAGACAAAAAATGGGAAAAGAATACCTGTGACCCTGAAAACACACATTTTCTTCTATTCAATTATTTTTACCATTTCCATCTAATAAATAAATTTGACCTAAAGTGTCAAACTATTTTAAAATACTGAATTAAATTTAAATACAATTTATAAAGTAGCCTATATAATTATATTATTTGGACAAATATTTAATTTTATATTTCCATTCCAACTAATCCAAAGTCTTTATTATTTGTACTAAAATCAAATAAAATGATATAAATATTGAACTTTACAAAAACTTGCAAGACAAGAACAAACAAGCTCTAAGAAACACTACCACTCAGCATATCCCAAATGTTAGAAAATCTAGAGATATTTTATATGTTGGCCTTGATTTTTCGTATATTGTCTTGTTCTCAACTCTGAACGAAGGTCTTATGAGCTCTTGATTATGGGTTCGCGCTTCATCTGTTTAATTTTAATAGTAGTTGTTGATCAATTTATTATACGTATTTGATATTAATAATTAATATGTATTTAAAGAATATATTGATGGTTAATTTATAAATAATTTATGAGATTTCAATATTATTTTATTGATGATAGTAGATAGAATTGAAGTCACTGAGAATTTTTTATGAAAAAAATAATAATAAAGAAAAAAAGGTGAAAATATTGGTGACGAGTGCTGATGATACTAACTATGTAAAGAAGAAGAAACATGGAACGCCACAAAACTCGTGACCAATGGGAGAGCGAGTATCAGCATCACACCGAATCATAGATTGCTTGCCGGAGAAAATAATAGTAATAATATGTAGTGAAGATAGAGGGGGGATTTGGGCAAATCCAGAGCCACAAACTTAAAGTACTCGAGTCATATTTTTCCACGTGTCAAGGTCCTATCCACTGGATCCAAAATATCTTCTCGTGGGTCCCACTTCACCAAATTGTCTGCCCGTACATAAATATCCTGGGAAAGTATATTCTACAGTGAGTATTAATAATGTCCACTTGTCTAAAGTCTTTGCCAATTAAAAAAATAAATTTGTGCTTATAAAACAAGAGAGAGAGAGAGAGAGAGAGAGAGAGAGCCAAATCCAATCCATTTGCTCTTTGCTTTTCTGAGAGTGAGAGTTGGGACATGGCCAATTTCAGCCATTCATAACAGTCTTCTAGATATTAACAACTTCTACCACTTTAGTACACCAACTTTTAGTATTTATATATCTCACCCTATAAAAAGTGTTAAATCACATTTTGTAAACCACCTCTTTTTTTTATAAAGTTTAGTTTATTGACAAAATTCTGCAATCTAAATTTAGTTATTCGGTGATGAAGTGATCGTCTGATTTTTTGTATAGAGTTTTTAAATGTTTGATATGGATTGAGTTTTTTTTTTTTTAATACCTTATTTTACAATTTGACATGACTTGTGCGACATATATCTTAAGTGTGTTGATAAATATTTAATCGTGGATTAATTTTATTATTGAAATTAAAAAAACAATATATATGTTGGATGTGTATGAAAAATATGCCTAATATCCTACTTATAGTTTTATTTGCTTAAATATGTTGTGTGAATGGTTTTGATTATAGTTGATAGTTACTTTTTTTGTCTAATTAATACAAAAGTTAATCACATTTGCAGTTATGGATAATATAAGATGTTAGTGATGTTCATTGAGTTGGTTTTGAATTGTCGGAATGAGTCAAGTTTTGGGGTCGAACCATAATTTTCATGTGTTTAGGGTATAATGTGAAAAAGTAGTACGACATATTTCGATGATCCAAATAAAAAACATACTGCCTACTGCAAGAGCAAGAAGCAAATTGTTCCAACGAATGTGAGCCATCAGATGCGAGGCGGTTAAAGATGGACAAGTGAAAGTCCACCACAGGATCAAAATTCAAGAACTGGGGTCTCCATTTCGAGATATTTTGGGCTGAGATGAAGAGAATGTGTTGCAAAACTAGAGGCAAAAGTTTCGAGAAAACTAAAATTTCACTGCTACAGTTATTCTATATGCTCTTTCGGTGAAATCAGCAAGAAAATCTTGGAAAATGGGAGAAGTTGTGGTGGGCGGGGAAGGTGGAATGGAATTAGCAGTTGAAGAAACACAAGTTGGAGCAGAGACAGGAAAAGAAGCTGAAGAGAAGAACAAGAAGCAGAAGATTACAGCAGAAGGCGGTAATGGAGGCGGAGATACGGCGGCGGAACCGGCGGCTGGTAGTGCTACTTCTGTTGTGAGGTGGGAGAGGTTTCTCCCAAAAATGGTGGTGAGGGTGCTGTTGGTGGAAGCTGATGACTCCACTAGGCAGATTATTGCTGCCCTTCTCAGGAAATGCAGCTACAGAGGTGTGTTTTCCAATTTAAAAATTGTCCTGGGAATTGTTTATTCCTGGATTTGGAAATTTGAGAATTTTGATATCTGGGATTTGAGGGATGATGAATATTTTGTTCATTTGTTTTTCTGGCTTGCAAGATTCTTACTTTGGCTGTTAACATTGTGTGTATACTTTGTTGATCAGCTGATTTAGCTTTAAATGATATTCATGTTTTGATCTCTGTTTTGTTTTGAGTTTAGTGCTCCTTTATGCACGACCTGTTTTTTCTGGTGAAAAGTTTACCTGCTTCTGAGTGCTGTGTACTAGAATTCTCAGTAGGTCGTGGGTGTCAGTCACCGCAATCTTGAAAGTTTTGCCTGATTGAACTGTGTTCCATTCCATCATGAGCAAGTCTACGGTTATTAACTCTGGTAATGGATTTCTGTTGTCTCATGAGGACATCTAGCATTTCTAGGATCATGGTATTGATGGTGACAATCGGAAACTTTCTCAGGAAAAATGGACTTTGATGTGTGTTGGTCAACATTAGGAAGACATGGATTTTGAACGATATTTGTCCTGTACTTTCAGAATCCGGTAGCAATTGAACATCTCTATGGCAAGCGGGTTCTATGAGTTTACTGCTCAGATTCGTTCTCTTTATCATGGAAGTGGGCTTTGTATTGCTAGACTCATATACTTCACTCAATTTCTACTTTTTTGACTCTCTATTTCGAGTTTAGCAGCATAAGGGATAAAGCCAAGAATAGCAGTTTGGTAATACTGACATAGTTCTGATAGGCATTGCAGTGTCAATCAAGTTTCAGAGCTATCTTATTGTGATTGAAAATAAATACTCAGTCTAGACTCTGTACTCAAATTGCAGTCATATAAAACATTGAATGTTAATAGGGTATCCTTGTTTTGGATATGTGGTCCTGAGCCATTTCCTTAAGAGTACACATTGCGCCTCGAGGAAAATTATGGGACAGTTGTAACCACATAGTAGCAAGATGATTTAGACTGTTGTATGACTTGAAGCAGATAACATTATCGTCACCATATTGTCCAGAGACAAGTTTCAATAATTATAACCTTATACTGATTTATTTTTGCTCGTGGATGACTTGATGTTACCGTTAGACATGCTTATCTCCCTTTTCCTGAAGCAGTTTCTGCAGTTCCTGATGGTTTAAAAGCATGGGAAGTACTGAAAGGAAGACCTTGTACCATAGACCTTATTTTGACAGAAGTTGAATTGCCCTCAATCTCTGGATATGCACTTCTCACTTTAATTATGGAGCATGAAGTCTGCAAAAATATTCCAGTAATAAGTACGATAACCAGTCAATTTTGTTCATATCCTTAGACTTCGGTCATATCCATTGTTCAATATGTTTCTTGTTCTGGTACTTTCAATTTTCTGACATTATTTCATTGCTATTGCAGTGATGTCGTCACAAGACTCAGTCAGTACAGTATATAAATGCATGCTGAGAGGTGCGACCGACTTTCTTGTCAAGCCAGTCAGGAAAAATGAGCTGAGAAATTTGTGGCAGCACGTTTGGAGGAAACAAGCTGTAAGCTCAATCCCCTGTTTTCTACAATAATTGCAGTTCGTTTCTTTTGCTAGGTCCTCTGTACAGTTCTACAATTGTCTTAGAATATTGTATTGTTTTCTATCACGATCTCAGTCAAGCACTGGTGCTGGCCTTGGACCTCCAGATTTGAGTATAGCTCAACAAAAGGATGAAGACACATCTGAAAACAATCCTCTTAGTAACCATTCAAGTGGTTATATATCAACAATTCAGAAAAATAGGGAGTGCATTGAGAAGGGAAGTGACATTCAGGTATTTTCAATTCTCTCCACCTCTATATTTTCATTCTTTTCTTTAGACCCCACGGATCATTGGAAATTTCTTTTACGATCTTTTAATGGCTGAACACTGCGTAGACCTGACTTCCATCTTTGGATTCAAGACTCATAAGAACTTTGCTTTTTTAACTGCAGAGCTCATGCTCAAAACCAGAGTTGGAGGTTGAAGGCGAGGACAGTGAGCAAGTTGACTGCTTCTCTCAGCCAAAAAGTACCAAATGTCTTTCAGATGACTTCAATCTTCCTACACAAGAAGGATGTCATCAAGAAAGTAGAAAACGACGAGCACATGATAATGAAACTGAAGGTGATGTTCTTACTGACTTTCTATATTTTTCATTTATCTTTTCACCTCCATAAGTGGGCAAAAACTTAAGACTCTTGCATCTTGTCATTCTGAAAATAGAGTCGCAGGCTGCACCCAAAATAGATGCAAATTATGCAATAACACGAGAGGAAAAGAATTCTGACGATGGCCGGGAAGAAGTTAATGCCACTGTCCAAGTTTCTGAGAAAAATAATGTCCTTGATGATTCTTCTAAAGAGGCCATTGACTTGATTGGAGCTTTTGATAATCACCTCAAAGGCACTTTTGGGAGTGCTCCATCAAATTTCAGTACAAACAAGTTCGATAATTTGCCTCAGTTGGATCTGTCTCTGAAAAGATATCATCCCAGTGGTCATGTGACTCAAGTAAATGATGAAAGGCATAGATTAAACCATTCTGGTGCGTCAGCGTTTTCTAGGTGAGTTTGTACTATTTAGTTCTTCACTATCTCTCAATCATTATGTCTAACTTTTGTACAAGGTGGAATGTCTAATGCTTAATGGTCTTTGAAGCAACACCATCTCGTCTAAAAGCTCAAATAGGGGGAAATTCTCAAGCAGTATCTGTGATAATTTCATAAAGAATTTGATAATTCCAAGTGGTGAGGCAAACCCAAAAACTGATATTTTGTAGTATTTCATAAATAAATTAATTTCATATTGCTGGATTTTGTAGGAAAATTAAACCAACTTATGGCATGAAATGCAAAATTCACAACCCTAGGTGGTAAATTAAGAAGTTATATTTCGACTTGAGATGACATTCAGGGAGAATGTAGTCATCACTCTGTCCTAACCATGAGGATTGCATGATCCCACTAGAAAATGACTCTATGTGGTAGTTTTGTTGGTATTGAGATGGGTATGAAGTTTGTGAAGAATTTATATGTATCATGCCTAGTACCAAAAAGTTTATGACCTCAAAATAGTAGAAGAGAAACACAGGTAGATTAAAAGGAGGCAAGAAAAAAATGCTGTATAATGTTTTTGCTTTTGTTCCGAATACAAAATTAGCTCATTATAAGGCTTAAAAATGTTCATATTTATATTCACAATTTCATTCTCATTTTGAACCAACCTCATCAAACATTTGACAAATAGAAGTCTGATGACGAAACAACTCTTATGCAGGTATATAAATAAGCCACTGCCGCTCCGGAACTGCACATCGCCTAGTACCTGTAATCAACCGAAAGACCATGATACCAATTCCAAGAAGCAACAATCCAGAGAGTATAATTCTGATACACATGGTCCAACAATAAGCTCTCAGAAACATGTTTCTGTGGCTACAGTCCAAACAGGACAGCGGGAAATGACTTTTTCTTACTCTCAGAACAGAGAAATATCTCATCCAATTCCCGTTAGAGGCGTAAGATTTGAGAATATACTTAAAGACTATGGTTCTGTGGTGCCTCCAACGTATCGTGCACAATCAGGCCAATCACCACTGCCTAGTCCAGGTGCAGCTCACCACTCAGAATCGTTGCCCCGATTGAATCCATTCTATTCATCAGACTGCCAACCCTCAAGTTCTCAGCAATTTCATAACCTTATGGATCAAAGAATCAGTAATGCCATTGATCAAACCGATAACAAACATGGCCATAAATTGGAAAACTTGGAGGATCCAGGCCATGTTTCTCCTGCAAATGATCAGAGTGGTACTAGCAGTTTCTGCAATAGTAATGTAAGCCATCATCAGAGTACAGGTTCTGGCAGCAATGGTAAGATCAATGTGATTTCAGGCAACAAGACTCCATCAGAATGTGGTAATGAAGAGAGCTTCCATGTTCATGAGGGATCCTCTCATCGGTCCATGCAAAGAGAAGCAGCTCTAACAAAATTTCGAATGAAGAGGAAAGATAGATGCTTTGAGAAGAAGGTATACTGATTCTTTCATTACCAAGTTTGGATTTCAATGTTTGTTAATTTCATAAACAGAAACCTGCTGCATTCTGGTTCATCATGTATCAAGATTTGATTTAGGATGTACTATGTAGAAGACTCCATCTATATCGTCCATCATGATTACAGTTTATCCCTCTTCACCACTACTCAGCAAAACTTTTGTTTTGTTTCATTTTCTTTTCTTTTAATGATTGAGAAAATAAATTACAAGGAACAAGTCTGCACAATTTAACTTTGGCTATGCCACTTATACTGTACAAAGGTGTCCTAAGTCCTAACCTAGAAAAGGTTTGTCGTAGTGTATACTTTAACATCAAACTCAAAAAGGTGACAATATTCTATTACCATTACAGCTTCTGGGGAAATTCCGCAAACTTGTTCCCGTTTTCTTAACCAATATTGGATTTTGTTGCAGGTGCGATATGAGAGCAGAAAAAAGCTGGCTGAGCAGCGCCCACGTGTAAAAGGACAGTTTGTTCGTCAAGTGCCTAATGATCCTCAACCAGGGAACTCATCAGCTGGTTAGCTAAACAATCAGTCCTCTAAGTGGAGCAAATCTGAACAAATTTTGGCAGAAACTAGTAGACGTGATCAGTTAGATCTTGACTTCTCTTAGATTCCTTTAGCTTCATGTAACTATTAGAGAACAAATGTAAATCGGTTGAATGATTCTAATACCTTTCTCCTCCTCAAAAGATGTCTGAATCATCATGTAAGTATTATAGGTTGTTTTCTTTTCTTATATATATATATATATATATTTCTTTTGTGTGGCTGTTTTTAAGCTTTCTTGACATAGACAAAGGCTGTTGTTTCTCTTCTTCTGTTCATATACATATGTGCTGTTCATAACCATACCTCAGTAATGTTGTTGCTACTTGTTGATATGCTTTATCGCTGATTATAATCATATCAAGTCTCTTTAGCAAGCATCTTTTTAGTTTTTTTAACTTGAGTTGCTTCGAATATTATTTTTACCTATCCAGTGTTTCATCCTCAGGTTTTTCTCGTTCTGTGGCATGGTAATGGCTAGTGTATTTTCACATCCAAATGGAGATTTAATTCTTCAAGTGCACTAGTGGGGTTCTCTGTTTCATTTTTCATCGCCCTGTTTCTTATACAACGTTATCTGTTTCATAAGGGCCGGACGTCCCGAAACAAGATTCCCCAAAAATATTGTTAAGTGGAATTCTGTGCAACCACAATTGTCTCTCTTGAGTAGTAGCTAAGGAAACAGTGCTAAAATTGAGATCCACATAGTTCAAGAAATGAGATAGTGTAGATTCAGTGGGCATGCCAAGGCAAATGCAAACAGCCAACAACTAGAAGCAAAAAGTGAGAAACCTTATCTCATTACCACCCATAATATGTACTGATTTTGATCATAGGGTATCATATCAGAGTCATTTTCAATAGTGCCAAGTGCTAGTCTCCACTCTCCCACGGAAATTTCCTTCTTTTCCTTCTTCAAGTCAATCTACTCAGAGCACTTACTTTCTCATGTACAAAGTTGAAATGAACAAAATTCAAGAAATGGTAAGCTGGGATGAGAAATCACTCAGAATGATGGGGTAGACATGCTTTCTCCTGATTGAAGGGCTCAATAATAACTTGACATAAAGTTCCAATTATGATGATTTACACCCTTATTTTAAACGGACTTGGAAATATTCTTGAACAAGATTCCTAACTGAGGGCCCCCTGCATTCAATCAAATCTTGCCTTCCCTGATGCCAGGAAAATCAGAATTATGTTCACAGAAATCAGATCTTTTACAACATATTCATAATTTAACAGAAGAACGAGCATGATTCATATATATACACACATACATACAAACAGAAAAATTCAAAATGACAGAAATTCAGCTTGTGTGATCAGCATGAGACCACAACTAATGTTCACCTAAACCCTGTTCCTTAATACAAAAGCAATGACCAATGGAAGGCATTCCCCCCAGTCTTAGTGGCTATTACAAAGTCTATGTCCAAGATTCTCCGTGTCTAGCTCTACTTTTTGAATTATCTTTCTGCACAGCTCATTATGGTATTGATATACAAGGAAATAACAGCTTCAACACCCTCAAATTCAAGTCTACATTTCTTTAACATTTCTACAAGGGCCTCATGTCAAAAATTTCTGAGTTAATCATTGCAATTGAAATGAAGCAAGTTTTTGGGAGTAACCCCTTTTTGACAGTAGCACACTTTCTCACTTAACTCTAATGGATAAAAAAGGCTATTAGCTATTTCCATCTCTTATAGCACTTTAAAAAGTGATTAACTTTTTGTTCCCAATAATTCTAAAAGTAGCTCCATAAGATTCCTACTGAGGCAGATCTATCTCTTGAGTCCATGAAAATTGATCTTCAAGATATAGTTACTAAAGTATATGCATGACAGTGAAGTGCATGCATATTCATGAATCATTATGGAAATGTTCCTTCTAGATGCTCATGCAATCATTATAAATATCGTGAATATCTTGTCAACAACTAAATTTCTTAAGGTTGAGTAATCTACGCAAGATAATATGTCCCACATCGATAACACAACATGTCACTTCTAAACAGGTGCTCGTGTTATTGGAGCTCCACAGGGTGCTGTTAACGTTGTAAACCTATGTTTTATCTCTAAGACCATCTGGTGTGTTTATAACATGAGAGTTAGGTTTCACTTATCTTCTATTGATGGCTTTGGATTGTATGTGAACCAAATAACAGTTGAAAGTGAACGTAGAAAACAACCGTTCAAATGTTTTTAAGAACATAACAAAATTGACCCAAATCTTGTTCTTGGCTGTGAAAGTGATTATTAACTAAGTCTAGCTTTTAGTTAAAAGGTGTAACCAAGAAGCTCACAGGTGAAAGTAACTTTTACAGCTACCTCCAAAATTTGAACTGCCACTCAAAAGCAGCTATCAGCAAAATAATTGCTGCTTTTCCTTGAACCTCTTTATAACCCCCATCATTTCAACTTCTCCCTTTCCTTAGCATACCAAACTTCTCCCTTTCGCTACCCCTACCCCTCTCTCTGCCTCTGCAAATGTCTCAAATCCATGAAAAGTCTCCCAAACACTGTGCCAACAAGCAAGCAATCAACCTCCACAAGTTCAACAAGAAGCTCTTGTTTTCCTTATCCACACTCTTCCTCTCCATTCTCTCCCTCATATTCCTTGTTTGGCTTGTTCTCCACCCCACAAAGCCTCAGTTTTCCCTCAAAGAAGCTGATATCAATCAGCTCAATCTCTCAGGTCCATCCCTGCTCAATTCCTCTATTCAGCTGACTCTCCTATCCAATAATCCAAACAAAAAAGTTGGAATTTACTACGACGAATTCCTACTATATGCATCCTACAAGGGCCAAAAGATCACTCCCGAAACTTCAATCTCTCCATTCTATCAAGGCCATGAAGAAACAAACCTGCTTAGCGCATCGTTGGTCGGAAACCAGCAACCTGTGGCTCCATCCTTTGCCTATGAAGTTCAACGTGATCAGGGCACTGGAAAATTGGTCTTAAGTTTCAAAGCAATGGGCAGGCTCAGGTGGAAAGTAGGAACTTGGGTTTCAGGAAGGTACAGGTTTATCGTAAATTGTATAGCTATCATGCCATTTGGACGTATACCTTCACCTCCCTTAAGTTCCAAACAAGGTTCACAGTGTTCTACTACAATCTGAAAAGCGAGAATTCATGCCTAAAATGGATGGTATATAAACAATAAGCTTCTCCATATTGTGTCAAATGCTTGGTTTTCTGTTAAGTATTGGGCTTCCCTATTACAGTTTGTAAATGTAAAGTAGCAGTCACATATACCAATGGAGACGAAAAGTTTGTAATAGTTACTTGTTTTAATCATATCTTTTACATGGCCTCTAGCTCAGTTTTGCTTGCTTTACATGTATGGTGGTGGAAAAAGATGTAAATTTCTGGAGTCTTTTGGTGGATCTTCTCCCAGAGATGGGTGTGGAGGAAAGCATTCAATCTTGGCGGTTTGATTGTTACTGTGGAGAAAGTGGTAGCAGGATATGTATTGCGCTTAAGTGGAGATTCCAAAGGTGAAAAGGGAAAGATAAAAAGGCGGGAAATGTATTTACTGCTGCTTTCTTGATTGAGGAAATTCTGCGTTTCCATGTCAACATCTCTTTAGTTATTGTGAAGTACTTTAATCAAACACTATGGACCCTCCATGTCTCAAACTCAGAAGTAGATGTATATCGCCTTTTCGACTCGTGTGAACCCAAATAAATTTGTTCTATGCCCCAAAACCTCGTAAACAAAGAGATAAGAAGTATTTCAACAAGTCTCTTTAGAAAATGTGGCCGAACTTTAAATTTGAACAGATAATGCATAATATTCGAGTCACAGGACAAGGAAGTGGCTAGCCCACCTCGACACCTGCTCGATCCGTTCTTGCCCACCAACTACCAAGAGATGAAATAACCTCAGTCCAAAGGAAATACGTGAACACAAATTTCTGCTCAAAGATTCTTTCGGCCAAGAAAATTTCCAGGGACCTCACCAGATAGCTCGAGAAAGTCTCATTTTTTTATTGCGGAAATACATACCCAAAAAGTTGCCAATAAAGAATGTGGAAATGGTGAGTTGCGCAATCAACAGGGTCCAGGTAAGAACAAGAACAGTTCCTCTGCTCTCAGTTTGGAGAAGGAAAAAGCTCCAAAGAAGGAGAAAAGCTATGTAACTTTTTCGGGTTTCCAAAAGTTCCAGCTATATTGTACCTAATTTGTCCCTACAAACAACGTAGAAACGTGTAATGGTCGTACACGACCAAAAGAGTTTTAACCCAGAATTGCACCAAAGTTTCCTTGAAATAGAATACGCAGACAAGTAACTAAGGTAAAAAAGAGAAGTCCCAAATGACAAAAACTGGTCCGTGATCATGATAACATAGTCTATTGGATAATTTGTGCACAATCTTCTGAACAATGTTTCGTGTGGTTTTGTGTTAGTCCTGGAAATGGCAGTCATAATCATAGTAAATGGTAGCTCCCATTTCTCTTGCATGCCTGAAAAGCTTTCTCAAAACCATTTTAATTGCTAATCATGATACTTGAGAATGCCTCAAATAGGGCCACGCAGAGAACTCCACCTCTATAAAAACCTGACCCAGGAAATGCATGTAGTAGCAGCCTCGCACCAATCAAGATCAACTTCCCTACACTAAGCCTTGGTAAAACAACTTAAGTTGGTATTGATTGGAAAGTCAAGATCATTTCTGCAGAGAACAGAGGAGAAAAGCTAAGACTAAGAGTCTCTAACACAACATCCAGAAAAAGAGAAACTATAATAAGGCTCATGCAAACCATCTCGAATATCATCCAGCCTCACCTCTTTCAGCTAATACACATATAGAACATGTCGATAGTTCACAGTATGCTAAGTGCAGCAAATACACAATCTACTATCCAGACAGTAAACGAGCTATACATGCTGAGTTCAAAACGAGCACGTAGTAATTCTTCTTTTCTCATTGGTTTACAACATCTGCTCCCTAGATCCTCCACTTCAAGCATCCTTCACTATCCCTACCTGTGCCTTCTAACCTGAATGTACTGATTACTCGCGCCATTTTTAAAACAACCGATCACTTACATACGATCAAATGCCTGAAAGGCAGAACATAATACTAGAAATCCTGCACCATCAAGAACATAGCCATGGATTTCCATAGGTCAACCACTGCCAAGAGACACTACAGAAACATTTATACCATCCAACAAAGAACAGAAGGATCCATAAAAATTGAAACCAGAGTTAAACATTTCTCTTATTCCATGTGAGAAGCAACTAAAAGTAGCTTTCATCTTACACTATCCTGCTCATGAAAATCAAAATTGAAACTCTTGTTAGTACATATATTGGACCGTGACAATTACAGTACCATTACAAATAACTAGCTATGTCCAAAACTCAATCTGTAAAGAGGAGCTCGAATCTCACCTCTTCCGATAATCTCAAATTGAATCAGAATCAACCCACTTCCAGTAATGTTTTTTACATGAAACCGCACTATCTGCAACACCCCTCTGCTCCGAAGCCCCATATTCGTTCACCTCCTCGGTGCAAAATTCGCCTTCCGGCAAACCCTCTACCTCAGCATCCACCTTATGCAAGACATAACAAGCTGGCAATCCAGGATAGGATGCCGAAGCTCTCTCCTCTACCTTTTTCACATAGGATCCCGGCAAAATTTTTACTTTGCCATTAAGTCCACCAAGACCATTGCGATTATTACCATCAACACTTTCCAAAGTCCCATTTTTTACTAAAGATCCTAATTCCTCCTTCACGGCGCGAAAAACTGCGGCCTCAACCGATTCACCAGGCTTCATTTTCTCCGATAAAGGGCGACGTCGATGCCTAACGGCGCCGTTTGACAGCTCCTGATGCGATTCTATGAGGACTCTACCATCATTTCGGATAATTCTCACAACCACGACCTCAACGGTACGGACGGGAGGCATCGAATCAGCCAAAAAGGTCTCGCCTTCCACGATTTCCAGCCATAAATTATGGACATTCTTGGTGCCCGGCTTCACGCCCCAGGAGCCGAATAAGTCCGCGGCGAGCCGCGGCTTGAGCCAATCGGACAGCGATTGCGGCGTGGCGAACGGCGGGGGGAGACGCGCAGCGTTCCTGGAATTCGAAGTGCTGGTAAAAGGAGCCGCCATTTTGGGGAATTTGCGGAGGGATAAAGGGAAAGAGAGTTTGTTGCTGGTGGGATGGAAGAAAAGGCAGGTGGGTTTTGGGGAAGTGGAGAAGAGCACCAGAAGAGAGAAGGCGGTGAATATAACGTCAGGCAGTGAAGTGGGCTTCTTGAGGTGCAGCGGCGGCACTGGTGGTTGGGGTGGTGTAGGCGGTGGCATGTCAGATGGCGGTGACGGCGGACGGGCTGCGAAATGGTGGTGATTTGTTATTGATCATTTTGTGATAATTCTCATCTCAGGCTTAAAATTTTGTAAAGTGAAAATAAGAGGTTGGAATTGAAGGTTTATTGAGGATCATGTAAACAAGATTTCTGATGTAAACATCAGAATATATATGCTTATTCCGATTCCTCTATTCATTGGACATCCCACACATGATTGGATTTGGTGGTCTTTCAGGCCATTTTGGGTCCAACATTAGCCCCATCACATGGGCCGACCCAATTATAAATGAAGGGGGGTTTAAAATGCATTTTTCCCCTTCATATACTGATAAACTTGCAGTACCGAGTTCATTCTTTGAACATGATGAATGGGTAGCTGAGATAGAATATATTTTTTATAAATATACAACCCACAAGGAGGGTGCGTTAGAATACACACATAAAACACGTCTTCCACTTCCCTCCCTATTTTTTTTAATTAACCATAACAAATCGAAAAGTTACTGTTCTTACCCATTTCCAGAGCAAAAAAATGAAATTCGAGATCGGTACAAGTAGAAGACTATGACAAGGTGACTTTCATGCATGTTTATTCATACATACAGTGGTGAACTATATATATATGTAGCAAGTGTTTTATTCCAGTTCGCTTAGCATGCAGTCCTCTCCGAACAAATAAACCATTCTCTCTGATCTCCATGGATCCTCGTCTCCAGGCCTCAACTCCTCATGCGCATGCCAAGCCAAAAGCTTAGCTCTACAGACGGGGCACGTTTCCTGGCCTTGATCGGCCCAAGCGTCGAGACACTCAACATGAAACGCATGCACACAGTTCCCAAGCTCCCTTACCTTATGCCAACCTTCTATGCTACTTAAACACACTGCGCAACAAGCATCAACGTCACCATCTTCTTCGTCGTGTGTCTGTAATTTAGATTTGAGCATGAAATATTGTTGAATTGGGAGATGATCCTTGATGGATTTGCTGATCAAGTGAAGTGGGATAGGTACTAATGAAGGAGAGGGATGAAACTCATGATCAGGTGATGAGATTGGATGATTATGATGACATGTTGTGCTTGTGTGTGCGTATATGTTGTGAAAGTTAAAGAAGAGCTTCAAAAGATTGGTGAAGATGTAATCTTGAAGGGCTTTTAGTGGTGAGCTTTTTGGTAGTGTAATGGTATAGAGAGTGAACCCCATTTTCATCAAACTGATAATTAGGGCAAAATATTGTGGAAATAAATTAATTAATACCCAAAATGAATGAGATCATGTTCTTACATATATGTATATAATATGTAGGAGTTGGTTTTCATGAACAATTACAATTAGTTAGTACTCAATTATCCAATTTTGTGTCTTTATTTATATGTGCAAGCAACTGAAAACAAGTTGAGGTATTTTGTCAGAAATATATCAATTGTTGGACCACATATATAACACCGATGATGACTTTTAGGTTTTGATCTTTCCCACATATATGATGTTTCAGATAACAACGATTGACGAATTCATACTTCCTCCAAACAGGCCGTAACAAAATGGACCACCAAAAAATGTACGACAGCTAAATTTAGGAGAACTTTCAAAAAAGTTCTTTGCAGTTTTTGACTTTTTAAAAATATTTTTAGAACGTAAAAAATGCTAAAACAGACGTTTGTAGATTAAAAGTTAGAAGCACTTTGAGGGGTGCTTTTGTTCTTTGGCGTTTTTGTTAAATCCAACTTTATTTTTTACCACTTTACTCTTATTATAATAATCTTAATTCAACTTCACCGTTTTTAATTTATTTTTAATATTGTGTATTTAAAGTTGATATCGAAATTTTAAAATAATTTAAATTTTAACAATAGTTAAATTTATATTTTTGTATATTTAATATTTTTTTATATTTTATGTGTTATATAATCTAATTATATTATTTTGTTCACATATTATTATTTAATTAATTTTTGAAATCATGTAAGTTTAATTATTGTGTATGAATTATATTACTTATAATTAGTGGGAGCATTATTAAATTAAATATATTTTCTAATTATTTTTAAAATAAAATACTAATCGACATAAAATTTATATTTTTTTGTGAAAAAATAATTAGTAGTGACAAACAACAAGTGAAATAATAAGCAAAAAAATAATTTCTTTTTAACACATAAGAACAAAATGGTATTTCATCAATTAAATTTATTTTAGTAGTGATTTTTTACCAAAAACTATCCAATTTAGTTTTCATCTACTTTTTATTTTTATTTATAAAATACTACACATTTTTTATTCTACTAAAACTTTTTAACTTTTTTTACTAAAATTACTTTTTTAAAAGTAGAAATTCTTGCAAACACTCTCTTGCTAGTCAAGAAGTGTGGAGTAGTTAAAGTTTCGACCATACTTTATACCAACTTAATTATCTAATGTTATTTCATTAGTTATTGAGGCCAGGGGTTAGATTTCCTTTGCTGTATTCCAAAGGTTCTGTCTATTCTACTTATAATAAAGTCTAAGCATTCTAAATAACTATTTTTTATGTGCTTTTTCATTATTTTTTAAATATTTTTTTGTCAAACTAAAACGATCGAATCAAATTGATTATAAAGCAAATGTGAGATCATATGGTCACTTTTTCTTAATTGTATATTAATTCGTACCAGAAATTTGGTCATACCATAAGAGTTGAAGGATTTTCAAAAAAATTTTAAGATTATCAGAGGACTAGCCCAACAAAACAAAAGTTAGCCTCTGATACTTAAGTCAACAACGATTTGTGAAAAAATAAAAGGAAAAACTTGAATAAAAGTGAGAACAATGGTGAAATATGATTAAGAATGATGAATCTTCGTGTGGTGTGCAGATTATAAGCTTGAAATAGCTTAAAAACCGAGAGAGAATGAGAGAGAGTGAGAGTTTCAATGAAGAATTATGCTCCAGAACCGTGTTCCCAAAACCTGCATATGACCTCTATTTATAAGTTTATACAAAATTGGATACGGGGTCAATTGTTAGTTTCATAAGATTGGAAAGCTCTTTGAATCAGCTATTATCCACAATAAACCGTTGGTGATTTGGATAAGTATTGGCTGAGATACGTGAGTTAGACAAGACCCTGCCAAATCTACTTGTTTTCGGGAATTAGATATTCATGGACTTCCAGCTCATTTATTACCGAGTGACTTTGTACATTACATCATCAGACAGTATGATTTAAAATCACCCACCCTTCTCATATCGTTGTAAGCTAACAAAGAATCATCTATAATATTATAAAAGAAAACCCTATCGTCGTATCAATTTTGAATACCCAAATTTATCTCTTAATACACTTCCTCTCTTAAAACAAAATTAGGTTAGAATAGTAATTTACCTTTCAATTCATTTTTTTCTTTCAACTCACTACCCCATAATTCTCTTACCCATTCTCATTTTTTTCCACAAACTTTTATATATTTAATATACCCACAATTATAATTATTTTTTCTCTTTCACCTTACCTCTATTTTTTGTCTCACATACTTCTTTCCTTTTTTTTCTCAACTCACACTACATTTGTATCACTTCACTTGATGCTATATATGTATTAAAATTGATCAAAATACATAATTTGAACACAACAATTAATGTTTATTAATATTTTTGGTATATTATATTGACACCCCTTGAATTAGGCCAATTTACACAAACATCTCCTATCTTTTGCAAAATAGCTACACTCCTTTCGGGGTGTTAGTATGTTAACGTAATATTTTTTTCAAAATTACAGCTACATCCCCTAATGGGTATTAGTGTCTTAGTGTTTGTGTAAGTTTTAGATTTGAATAGGAAATGTAGTTGAAATTATAACTATAACCTCTTGAGATATAGTTGTAATTTTGCAAAAAAAAAAAAAAAAGAAAATATTTGTGTATTTTGATCTAATCTTAGGTGGTACCAATATTATTTATATACCCTAACACTTTATCGTAACTTTTCTAACTAATAAGCCAATCTTTCCTCCAATCAACAATAATTAACGACCTTGTGCTGAGAAAAAACTAGTAGAGAAGCGAATGAGAACTAAAAGTATTAAATTTTGTAAATTATGAACTTAAAAGTATTAATTTCGTAATAAATTGGATAAAAATAAAATAAATCGGACTTATAGAATCGAAAATGGTATTTCTCCTCTTAAGAATAACGGTGACTGTGAGACAGAGATTGTCAGTCGTTGCCAAAAGAAGTAAGGTACGGCATCAAGATTTCAAACGAATACTGCTAATCAACGACTTTTTAAACATTGAGAAAATGTCAAACATATGTTTGATTTTAAACATTGATTATACACTCAAACATTTACTCAGTAACAAATAAGCTTTGTCCCCACTTCTGGGGTGTTGACAATATTTTATATTAACCGCTCATTAATTTTTTGGGTAATTACAACGATTTTTTCTAAGATTTGATATAATTATAAGTATTTTATTTTTGTTTGAAAAATTATCAAATACCTCTAATTTTAACGATCGTCTAACAATTAGCTCAATTTGTTAGGTTTTCATCTATTTTTAATGATAAAATTGATCAAAATGCCCTTGTGGATTAAAATTATAATTTTATTTATTTTTTAAATTTTTTGATGTTTTATGGACTAAGTAGGATAATTTGTGTACAATTTTAAAAGTTTTTCATCCATCCCATCCAATATTTTTACACACTTTTAATCTTTTAAAAAAATTAAAAAAATAACAGTAAGGGCAAAGTTGAAAATTTCATACCTCCATCTAAGGATTACATAATTTCATCAAATATCATAAAGATATTTATAATTTTTCAACAATGAGGGGCATTCGTAATTATGTCATTTTTTTATAATTTATCCTATTTTTTATTAAAACTAAATTAAAATAATTATTCCTAATATGTAACTTGTTCTTTTATATTAATTTTATTATAGTTAGAAGGTAAAAGTTTCTTTCCGCCCTAGATTTTGCAACTCCTTGGTAGAAATACAAATATTTTTTTTTCCCGACCATTTGCATCAAAGTATTCCAATCTCAAACATTTCAATTTTTTTTCATTTTTAACTTTTCTTGATACACATTCAACTTTCCTTAGAATTAAAGTTAATAACTTTATATATAGATTTTTTTTTTTTTGCATTTTACCATGAAAGTAAAACTTTTTGCAAAAAGCCCCCAACTTGGCCCAAAAATTTCGGGTCAAACGGAAAAACAAACAATAAAAAAGGACATCAATAGGGAAAACAAACAAAAGGAAGAAAACTGGTTGATTGTGTCTATTATATTGAGTTTTACTACGATCAAGACGAATTGTGTATCATTTCACAAATTCATTAGTCAATCGGGAAAAAGGGAAAAAGCATTAGAACTATCCCACAGATCAATAAGGAAGAATAGTCTCGAAACAGTGAACACCGTCGAGCTCCGGCGCGAACCTCAGCTCTCCCGTCTTCCGGCGACCTTCAGGCTTCTTCTTCGCCTGCGGCGATCCTTTGCCCTTTGTTAGACCATCAGTTTTGTCGGCAGCCACCGCAGTTTCTTGCTTGTTGGCATTTGAAGGAGATGAAGCCCAGTCGGAAAGGTCGACTTTCTGAACGGAGGATGAGCTGAAAATCGACATCAATATCATGTTAATATTAAATTCCCCAACTCCACCAGAAAATATCCTTAAACCGATGTTCTTCTTGCCGCTTTTTCAGTCTGTTTATATGTCTGAAGGAGAAAACGGTTGTATGGAAAAAGTAATTATCAGGGACGCAAAATTGTATGGAGAATTCTGGAAGTCCAATAGAATAGAGAAAGGAAGTTTCTCAGTTGTTAATTAGGATTAGAATTTTGGATAATTAGATTGTGATTATTCCTAAGTCGGCCAAATATCCTGGAATAAGCCCTTCCAGACGTGTCAGCTTTTAATTAGTAAAATGGTCCACTTTTATATTCAGTTCATTCATATTTCAAATTGGTTTGGACGATGTCTAGTTAATGGATTTCCAGACGTCGATCAGCAGAGAAAATCGGGTGGCCAATCTTTCAAGTGGTAACCGCCCAACAATACATTCATCCATAATCTATTAAAACTGTCTTCACTTCCACCGGATACTTCATTCCTTAATGGGCTAATGAAGTTGAATAAGGCTGCGAATTATAGGCTTCTGATTGCAGGTTGTTGATCCGCTAACATCAAATCAAAGCCCAACACCAAGTTTGAAGCAGGGCAAAACAAAAGGCATATGATAGTGGCTCAGGAAAGCATAGGAACAATCCATCGACCACTAACTTATGGTACGGACTTGGGGCACGTTTAATATTGTCACAGGCGCTAGACAAATACAGTTACTTGCACAGTTGATTCATGCAAGTGTGTCGGGATACAACCCAAGTCTGTTATGAGAAGTTCAAAACAATACGACACAATATACAAATGCAACACAGCAAGTCATACATAAACTGGCATCCCATTTCTGATCACATCTAGAATAGTTCAACAATAGACAATCAGAATAAAATAAAGTTTCATCACATTCCTTAAAAACAAGGGCAATATCCAACATTCTTAATAGAAACTAATCCATATTGATACATAACAAGCTTAAAATCTCAAATAAGTAGAGATTCCATTTAGCAGATTTAAAATCATTGATCTATGTGGCAAACACCACTTGAAAGGAGCTATGGTGGGTTACGGAAAAGCAAACCATAATGAAAAGGGCAGTATAATTTTTTCTACAACACAATCAAAATTATATCTAAGACATCTAAATGCATCACAATTGACTAGACAACAACTGAACAAAGGCAATCAGAACTTAAGCTATCAGATGAATTCAACATAAAACACATGAGAAATCGGATTCACAGACACTTGAAAATTTGCAAACAGAATTACTGCATGTAAGAGACCATACAATCACAGTAATCACTGAAGAGAGTAAATGAAAAACTCTATAATGAGGTAATTATAACCCAAATTAGTGTACGGCCCAAGTTCACAAAATCTAAAACTAATAAAACATAGTTAAAGGACCGTCTAATCAAACAAACTGAATCCCATGTCGTCATCACTTTCCTCCTTTGGTTCCTCCTGCAAAAGTTCAATTAACAAAAGACACATTGTTAACTTATGGCATTCAAATATCAATTCCTAAAATTTACAACTAAGTAAAAAATTCACATTTTCTTCACTTGGATCTAGAATTAGATGGAGACAATAGTTCCTATTGGAAAATTCAACAGGATAAGTGTGCATGATCGAATAAGTACTGCTACAATTATTTCAGTTCTCATTCGAACTGACATTCACATACATTTCAAACAATTCCAGACCCATGACTACTTGACATGAAAGAAACGCCCCATTTTCCGTTATTCAATTCTATAACCAAACAGAGCGACAATAACGGAAGAGTTCTTATAGACTAAGGATTGACACGAATCTCGCATGACTTGATTCGTACAATAATTTATTCACTTTTCAGTTAAGACCAAAGGAAGATCATCCTTAGTATTTTCATTCTAGAATCCTAGGTCGAAAGAGAACAACAAACATTGATAATTTAAGATAAATAAAGAGAAAACTTATACCTTCTTCTCCTCGGCTGCGGGTGCAGCTGCGGCAGCGGCTCCACCAGAAGAGCCTCCGGCAGGAGCAGCTACAGCTACGGCGGCACCACCACCACCAGAGCCGACGTTCATGATGAGATCATCAATGTTCCTCTTCTCGCAAAGCTTAGCGAAGAGACTCGGCCAATAAGATTCGACCGTCACATTCGCCGCCTTCACCAGCGTTGCTATTTTCTCGGCCTAAACGAAAAGAAAAAACCATTCATTAAACCCATTACAATACCAAATCTATATGCACGTATACGTTTATTTGCAGTGGAAAGAAATGTTACGGTGATGGGGATGCCATCGTCGTGAAGGATCAAAGCAGCGTAGGTGCAAGCGAGCTCTCCAAACGACATCTTGTGTATCTACGTAGAGGTGATGCAAAGCCGAGGGTTTCTGCTGCCGGCTGCTCGAGTTCGTGCAGGGATTAGGGTTTTGCACTTATTTATGTGAAGTTAGACGCGGAAATTGTAAGCTGGCCCTCGAAATTTGAAGATGCACTCAAACAGCTTCCTTAATTTAATAAAATATCAAAATAACCCCTGGTTTCTTAATCAGATTACTCAAAACTTGTAAAGGAATTTGCAAATAAACAATCATATCAAAGTGTCACTCTTTCTCGTGCAATGAAAAATTCTGTCATACACCCTACAAACAAAATAATTGATAGGTATTTCATATATATATATATACAAGAGCTTAAATTCAGGAGTTTTATGAGTAATTTTTTCATGTAATTTTTTATTATAGTTGAAATTATAAGTGGATTTTAATTGTAAATATTAATAAGGTATGATCTCTTAGTAATTTGGTTTTCATGGGATATTCACTGTGCTTCAGGTAATAAGCAATAATTCTCGAATTCTAGCAACTCATTTTTAAGAGTTTAAAAATTGAGGTTTTAAATTTGTTTATAAATACACATAGCATGTTATGTGCATATTGAATGAAATAAAAGATAAAATACAATTTGCAACAAAAAATCTACTCCAATTATGAAAATGGTTTGAGCAAGAGCCAGGCATTTCACCAAGCCTCTTCCCTTGTAAACGTTTAATGAACACAAACACTTGTAAAAAATGCTCAAGTAAAATATTATAAATACCTAAAAGTTAGAATGAAACACAACCCACACCAATTCATTCAGCCTTAACTTGGCCAGGGAAAAGGTTTGGCAAAGGGAACTACAATGGACAAGCTTATTCAGATATGCATTAATCCTTACCAGTATTCATCTGATTGAAAATGAAAGGCAAAATTGGCTTCCCATTATTATTTTTCCTTCTCATTTTCCATTACCCAGTTTAATAACCTAATGGTTCCATCAAGATGCAGAAAACAAGTTTTCAGTTTTTAATTGCTTGATTTCCAGCTCTGTTTGAGACACAGCACCAAGTCATATTCTCTGCCTGCAATCAGCTGCGGAACTGATGTTCCTAACTCTTTGGTTTACATTTGTGTGCAGTCTGTCCAGCAATAGAGTAGCAGCCTTAACTTTTCCCCATGCATACCTCATATACATTTGCGGGAGGTGCTAAAATGTTAGATGACTAAAAGATCTATGTGCCATGAGCAAGGCCGCAACAAGCAAATTAGTGAAGACCGCAACAAGCAAATTGTGCAAGGCCGCAACAAGCATATTGTGCCATGAATCCAACTTATCTTGTGCAGTTTAGGTCGTGCTTCCAGGACAGATTTGGAGCCTTTAACTTTAGAAGCCAACAAGAAAATTTTCTTTGCATTTCCACATTCAAACCAATCTTCTTGCTGTTGGTATTACCTCAAATTAGTCAATAACCTTTGCGACCTGCACCTCCCTATTATCCAATCATATAAACAATATATACATGGATGTCAAGACGCAAGAGCTTACGCAGAACTCAGTGAAGACCGCAAAGGTACTAAAAGGCATACAACAATAGCAGCAGCATCAAAGCTAACAAGCAGTAACACACAGGGCCAGCACTAGTGTACGAAACTGCACAATTGAATCACAAGGAAGTTTTTTCTTGGGCAAATTTAGTAAATATATATATATATCGATTCTTATGTAACTGTAAGTTAAGACTTACAACCTAAAGTTAGACAGTATTGCTCTTCCTCCCATGCTATCTTGATCAATGATGAAATATGGAATGCAAACAAACACCAACGGAAGGAAGTGGCAAGCTGATAACTAACAATCAACTGAAAGAATACTATTGAATCAGTTGAAACATGGAGCAATCGAACAAAAATGAACATGAGAAAGTTTGTCTCTTTACGTGAATATTGCAGGATGGAAATTGGGGAAAGGAAATCAATAGCCTTAGGTCCAAACTGAACAGATCTTCACTACCACACAAACTAAAGGCAAGAACAAGAAACATTAGACGATTATCCAATCACCAAATCATCTTTCATTGCGTGCAAAAAACAGATATATTGATCAAAGTTCTTATATACTTATCCAACTAAACAGTGAAGACAATAGCTTCCCCTCTCATTCACCAATTTCTAACAATTACTTTAACTAAAACCCGTTAAACAACAGAAAGATGCACCACCTTACACTTTCAGCATTTGCAGCTTGTTCCCAAATGCAATGGCAATCCAGTCTGGCTGTGCTGCAGACCATTGCAGCTGGTTAACTTCTGCACCAGCAGAGTACATCGACATGGGATCAATACCATTTGGTCCAGCCACAGTAGGTAACTCCCAGAGCAAGGCCTGCCCATCATCCCCTGCAGAGCAAATATGCCTACAACTCTGTGGCGCCCAAGCGATGGCATTCACACTCGCATTATGCCTCTCCAACTCTGCCACTGGCATTGTTGGAGACCTTATATCCAATATCACAATCTTATTACTATCCATCAGAGTGGTTGCCATATATCTCAAATCTTGTTTATTCCATGCCAACCTCAACAATGGCGTATCTGGCGTAGGACTCTCATAAATAATTGTGGAATGCTCCTTATCTCTCAAATCAAAAATCCTTACTGAACCATCAGCTGAAACTGAAGCAAAAACCCCAGCTTCACCCCAAGCTATATCATAGACCTCCTTATCATGCGCAATCAATTGTGTTTCCACAACACCCTTTTCGATATCCCATATCGTACACGTTGTGTCGATACTGGAAGTCCCAATTCTCCGCGGCTCAGCCTCGTTCCAATCAAATGAGGTCAAGGGAGCTGAATATTCACTAGATTTACTATTGTTGAGCGTAGAAACAGGGTCAATTGAAGCGTCCTTGATCTCCCAGAGGCGGAGGAAGTCGCCAGAGGAAGCAAGGAGGTTCCTAGGGGCAGAGGGGGATGGGTGAAAGAGTAATTTGGTAGGAGGGTAAGGGTGATCGAAGGAGAGAGAGGGGATGGAGTTGAGGGAGGAAGAATCTTCGGAGAAGGAGAGGATATCGACGCGGTTGTTGAGTTCCTCGATGAAGCTGCCGACAGCAATGCGGCGGCGATTGGCGGCGGAGATGGCCATGGCGTAGATTTGGTAAGGGGAGTCGAAAGTCACCACATTTTCTGGACGGGGGTGGGATTCTTGGGTTGAATTATCCATTGAAAATTGCAGAATTTGATAGGAAATAGGATTTGATTAAATTGGTTTGGAGTTGGGATGATTTATTCAATTGAAAGTGTGGTAGTGATGTTGTGTAATGGATTGGTGGGGGTGGGGGAGGTGGGTAGGCTCTTGGCTGGCGTCTGCGTGGTTGAAGATGGGGCTAAGCTAGTTTGACCAGCGGCTACAGAAGAAAGTGTGGGTGTGGGGGCCCACAATCATCCGAAATCGCGTCCGTCTACTGCTACGCTGACTTGAGAATTTTTAACATGAAACTAATAAACGCATTTGCTTTTCCAATAAACAATGTGGGCTGTGTTTGGGTTAAAGCCCAACTTGGTTTACATCATCTCAGAAGCCCAGTTAAAATCTAGGCCCATTTAGAAAGGTGACAATAGGTGTATGTGGAATGCAATGTAGGAAAGTTAAATTTGTTTATTTGGGATATGCATATGGTTGCGTTTTGGTTTAACACTTACATCATCATCTTAATCACAATCAGTTACCTATCCACTCAGTTCCATTAATTAAAAATCTTCCAGATGAATAACATCACAAACAAGATATTTTAATTATTATTATTCTTATTTGGGGTAGAGATGGAGATATATATCCTTATTTATGGATGGCAGCAAGGTCGGCAAAGATTCATCCCTTTTTAGCTTCTCTACCAGCCCAATCCCATCATCCCATCACTTCACACTCCACTATTACCATACCTATCTTTTTATTATTCTTTTCATAAAATACATATTCATCACATTTTCCAACTTATTCTACATTTATTTAAATAAATAAATCACTCACCCAATTTTTGCACGTTTTTATCGATTTGGATCTAGTTATTCTGACCCTATCTCATTCCCACACTATTACTCTTTATTATTATTATTATTTTTAATTTGTAATATTGATCTGTAATTATTTAAAGAGTTTCGTACTCCATTTCTGTAATAGTTGGTTAGACTATTTTGAGAGGAATTACCACAAAGGGGTTGTATCTTCCCTACACCCTTCTCCCCCAATTTTCAAAATCCAGCCCTAACCCCAAATTCACCTACCAGCGCAACGAGGAACGACCACAGACAGCGGAGAAGAATCAAGCAAGGTGCCAGCAAAAATATGCGACAAGGAGGGGTGCAAAGTCACCGGATACAGAACCAAAAGAGGTGGGTCCATTTGCCGGCGAACTACCACCGTTCGACTCCTCTCTCCACGGTAAATATTTTGAGCCGTCAACCTTCTATTTTGTTAACTCCTCGACGAGCGAAGTCTTTTTCTTTGAGCGTTTTCTTTCGACCTTCTGAACGAATCTCAGGCTGTCGTTTGCAATAAAGAAGGTGACTGCTATGGTATCGACCAAGCACGAAGTGAACAAGTTTGCATCTCTTAAGTGAGTTGTTTGATTTTGCTGCTCTTTGATATATTTTTTATTATTTTCTTGAATGAAGTTGACTCGAGCTTTGTTGTATTTGAATTTGAAACTCACAGATTTGAAGAGGAAATCATTTCTCTCATTATGGCCAATTTTTCAGCATGTTGTTACAAAATAATTTTTGCTGTTTCATGTGGAAATTCATGGCTGATTTCAAATGGGATTTTAAGGCAATTCATGGTTGTTTTTAATTGATTTTTAAGTCATTTTATGGCTGCATTAGTAGGCCATTATTGGTTGCATTAGTGTGAGGAGTAGCCATGCCTATATAAAGGCCATTCCTCATGCTTGTCAAAACACACAAACATTTGATCAATTCCCCTCTTTTCTTGAAGTCTCTCTTCGTTTCTCTATAAAATATTTTATAGATTTGAACTTAGTTTTAGTAACAAGCTTTTGAGTGTTGTTCGAGGTGTTCTTCGGTATAGTGCTAAAACCGAAAGAACTGTAACCGTCTTATCCTAAAAAAAATTATATTGGACCCGGTGCACTGTTGATACGGGACGTATATTTTCTTCAAGGCAAGCAGTAATTCTGTGATTCGGTTAAATTAACAACTTCAAATTGGACTGAGAATTGTTACGATACAATTCTCGTTGTAAGTTTTCGATTTAAATTTCTTGTCGTAAATAGCTTTTCTAATTGCTTTATATTACTTGTTCCAACGTGGCTTTATTTGCTTTTGATTTCTCAAATCCGATTGTAATATTTCAAAACGTCGTTTCGATTGCTTGAAACTAAATATTTATCCAACAATCCTGAAGAAAATATACAGGTTTTGAAAAATTGGATTTTATCGTTGGAACTGTTCTGGAAAACGCTATTTTCAAATTCTTTATTTGAAACGTTACTTTTAGTTTTCTAAAATACTAAAGATGGCCGAGCCGATTTCTGTTGCAATTCCGATCACACAAAAGGTCGACTTGACCGGTTTACCCGACAATTTTTTGGGCCAATTTTTCAAACGTTGGCAACAGCGAATGAAAATTTGGTTGACGATGAAAGGACTTTTGTCAGTAATTCAGGTGATCAGACCTGAACCTACTGATACCGATCCCAAAACTGCTGAGATAGCGCAGTGGACAGAAAGGGATCAAATAAACAGAGGAGCGATTTTGTCAGCCTTGTCAAATACGCTCTTCGATGTCTATTATTCTGATTCTTACACTACCAAGTCTCTATGGGATGAGTTGGACCGAAAATATAATACTGAAGAGCAAGGGCTCGAAAAGTATTCTGTTTTCAAGTTCATGAGGTATCAAATGGTTGAGGACCGGTCTGTAGCTGAACAGGCTCATGAGATTATCAACCTTGAGCATGCTCTGGCTGATGCTGAGATGAAACTTCTCGAGAAGTTTCTGGTCATGTCCATAGTGGACAAATTTCCCAAATCTTGGGAAAATTTTGGCATGACACTCAAGCATCAGAAAGGGAGATTGTCTCTGGATGATCTTATGATTGCTATCAGCATCGAGGACGAACATAGAAATCAAACGCACAAGATGCCTATTGAACATCAATCAAGGGCCAATCTTATAGTGGGGAAACAGAAAGTGAATAAGATTAACACGAACTCGAAAGCCATCAATAAAAGCAAGGCCTCCAAAAATAAGAAATCAAAAGCAAACAAACCATGCTGGAATTGTGGGCAGGTTGGACAATGGGCCAAGCTTTGTCTTAATAAAAAGGCTAAGACTGGGCAGGCAGTTGTCAACATGGTTGTGGGAGGTTCTAGCGGTGCTAGCACCTCAGGAACAACTGATGGGTATGCATATGTACAACCCGAACTCTTGACAATTTATGAACCATGTGATTGGTTGATTGACACTAGAGCGAATGTGCACGTTTGTGATGATAAATCTCTCTTTGTGTCTTATCAGGCCATCAGTGGAAGGACAGTAAGCATGGGGAACTCCAGTACAGCTGAAGTACTTGGGATAGGAAGCGTGGACTTGAAGTTTCCTTCAGGGCGCATTCTGTTGCTGAAAAGAGTTCATCATGTACCCATTGTCAGAAGAAATATTATTAGTGGTTCTGTAATAGTTAGGGAGGGATATGAATTAGTTTTCAAATTTAATAAAGTTGTAATTCAACAATTTGGTATTTTTGTTGGTAAAGGCTACTTAGACGATGGCTTGTTCCAAGTTCGAGTTGATAATAATAAAATTAATGTTTCTGATTCTATTATATTGAATGTTGAATCTTCTACTCTGTGGCATAGTAGGTTAGCCCATTTAAATTTCAATTCGATCAAACGAATGATGAATTTGAATTTAATTCCTACAAAATATTGAACGAAATCACAAATGCCAAGTTTTTGTAGAAGCTAAACAAGTTAGGGAACCCTATCAGTCAATTGAAAGGGATTCGGAAATACTTGATTTAGTTCACACTGATATTTGTGAGTTCAATGGAGTTTTGACCAGGGACCACAAACGATATTTTACCACCTTTATAGATGATTACAGTAGATACTGTTATGTGTTTCTCATGAAAAATAAGGATGAAGCCTTAGACAAATTTATTTTGTTTAAAAATGAAGCAGAAACCCAAACTGGTAAAGAAACTTAAAAAACTAAGGTCCGATAGAGGAGGAGAGTATGAGTCGAGTAAGTTCAATAAATATTGTCAAACTTTTGGCATTATTCATGAAGAGACTCCTCCGTATTCCCCTTCGTCTAATGGAATGGCTGAACGAAAGAATAGAACATTCAAAGATATGATTAACAGTCTCCTACTAACCTCCGGGTTACCAAAGTATTTGTGGGGAGAGGTTTTGAATACGGCTTGCCATATTCTGAATAGAGCCCCTCTGAAACACAATACGAGTACTCATTTCGAGTTGTGGAAAGGTAAGAAACCAAGCCTCAAATACTGTCGAGTGTGGGGGTGCCTAGCAAAAGTGCTGTTACCAGAACACAAACGAAAGAAATTGGGTCCTAAGACTGTTGATGCCGTGTTCTTGGGTTATGTGGAGACAAGTTATGCCTTAAAATTTCTGGTTATTAAATCAGAAATTCCAGGCATTGAGGTCAACACAATAGTCGAATTTCGTGATGCTGTATTCCTAGAAGATGTATTTCCTTTAAAAACAGGAATACCTTCTAATGTTTCGCTTGATGATTCACTTGCCTCCACATCTATTCCTGAATGTGGGAGTTGGTCCTAGTAGTTCTAATCAGACTCATGAGGAGTCAAATGAACCTAGACGGAGTAAGTGAGCTAGGATCGTCAAGGATTTTGAAAGTGATTTTGTCACTTACAACATCGAGGATGATCCGATAACTTTCAAAGATGCTATGGCTTCTTCAGAAGCCAAGCAGTGGAAAGAAGCTGTCAAAAGTGAGATGTACTCCATTGTTTTCAATGGAACATGGGTGCTAGTCGATCTCCCTCCGGGGTGTACTACTATTGGATGTAAGTGGATTTTTAAAAGGAAATTGAAACCTGATGGGACCATAGATAAGTTTAAAAGCCAGATTGGTGGCTAAAGGGTTTAAACAAAAGGAGGGAATAGACTATTTTGATACCTATTCTCCGGTAGCTCGATTGATTACAATCCGGGTGCTTATAGCACTTGATTCGGTGTATAATCTCCCGATTCATCAGATGGATGTGAAAACAGCCTTCTTGTGGTGAACTCGAGGAAGAAATTTACATGGATTAGCCTGAGGGGTTTGTAGCTTATGGTAACGAGCATAAAGTTTGTAAACTTGTTAAGTCTCTATATGGACTTAAACAAGCACCCAAACAGTGGCATGAAAAGTTTGATAAAACTATTCTTGCATTTGGCTTCACCAAAAATGAGAATGATAAGTGTATATACTGCAAAGTTAAAGGAGATAAAATGATAATTCTATGCCTGTATGTGGATGATATTCTATTAAAAGGATTATGTTTAGATATTATTACCGAAACCAAGTCATTTTTGAAAAATAAGTTTGAAATGAAGGATATGGGTGAGGCTAATGTGATTCTTGGCATCAAGTTGACTCGGTCAACTGATGGGATAGTCATTTCTCAATCTCATTATGTTAAGAAGATAATTGAGAAATTTGGTTATCAAAACAGTAGAATTGCTATAACACCATATGATCCTTCTGTAGCTTTATTCAAAAATGAAAGTGGTGTTTCGGTTGCACAGCTAAGGTATTCCCAAATTATTCGGAGCTTACAGTATCTGGCAAATGGCACTAGACCAGATATATCTTTTTCTGTCTCTAAGCTGGCTAGATACACTAGTTGTCCTGACAAAACTCATTGGGGTGCTTTGGATAGAGTACTAAGATACTTAAAGGGCTCGGTGTCACTGGCCATACATTATGGCAGATTCCCAGCTATTCTTGAGGGATATAGTGATGCTAGCTGGATAGCCAAAAACTCTGGGAGTAATGGGTGCTCAGGATATATTTTTACCTTAGAAGGGGGCACAGTCTCCTGGAAGTCTGCAATACAGACTTTGATAACCCGGTCTACGTTTGAAGCCGAGTTATGTGCGTTAGATACGACTGGTACCGAGGCAGAATGGCTATTTGGGTTGTTATTACAACTTCCCATTGTAAGTCAGCCTCTTTCACCGATTGTTGTACATTGTGATAGCCAAACCACAATAGCAAAGGTGATGAGTCGTAAATACAATCAAAAGACCCAACGACACATCCAAGTTAGACTGAAGTCTATAAGGGCATTAGTGTCAGACAGAGTAATGGGCATTGACTTTGTGGGAACAAAGGACAATGTGGTTGATCCTTTGACGAAAGGATTGAATCTGTCACAAGTTCATAAGTCCAGATTGAGGATGGGATTGAAAACCCATCAGTAATATATCTACGACGAAAACTAAACCTTTTGAGTGGATATCCCACAAAGAAGGTTCAATGTGGTATCAACAAGTCGTAAGGGTATGTCAGAGCACCAAATGGACTGATACTCTGTATCTGGAGTCTGTCCCCTGAAATTTTGGAAGGTGCTACTGCAAGTATAGTAAGAGTTTATCTCTGATTGGGGTCAAGTCTTTTAAGACGAGATGCTAGCAGTGCATCCCTGGAGATGCCCAACTAAGTGAATGTCGTTGTTTGGCCGCAACTAAGAAATTGGGTTATTCCTGAAAGCATTCATGAACAGGATCAGGACACATAGCCTAAGTCTCAAACCTAAAGATCAACACAAAGCTGGTGGCTTGTTGTTACTGACAGACGTTGTTACACTCACAGGCTTAAATTCAAGGCTTAGTTCCATTTAACCTGGTGACAACTGACATTAGATAACTTAGACAGTGGTTCAAATCAGAAGGTACCATTGTTGAAAGCAAGTCATGGAAACTTGAGTTCAAATCTATGAGTTTGTGTGGGATTGTTGTATTTGAATTTGAAACTCACATATTTGAAGAGGAAATCATTTCTCTCATTATGGCCAATTTTTCAGCATGCTGTTACAAAATAATTTTTGTTGTTTCGTGTGGAAATTCATGGCTGATTTCAAATGGGGTTTTAAGGTAATTCATGGTTGTTTTTAATTGGTTTTTAAGTCATTTTATGGCTGCATTAGTAGGCCATTATTGGCTGCATTAGTGTGAGGAGTAGCCATACCTATATAAAGGCCATTCCTCATGCTTGTCAAAACACACAAACATTTGATCAATTCCCCTCTTTTCTTGAAGTCTCTCTTCGTTTCTCTATAAAATATTTAATAGATTTGAACTTAGTTTTAGTAACAAGCTTTTGAGTGTTGTTCGAGGTGTTCTTCGGTATAGTGCTAAAATTGAAAGAACTGTAACCGTCTTATCCTGGGAGAAATTACATTGGACCCGGTGCACTGCTGATACGGGGCGTATATTTTCTTCAAGGCAAGCAGTAATTCTGCGATTCGGTTAAATTAACAACTTCAAATTGGACTGAGAATTGTTACGATACAATTCTCGTTGTAAGTTTTCGATTTAAATTTCTTGTCCTAAATGGCGTTTCTAATTGCTTTATATTACTTGTTCCAACGTGGCTTTATTTGCTTTTGATTTCTCAAATCCGATTATAATATTTCAAAACGTCGTTTTGATTGCTTGAAACCAAATATTTATCCAACAAGCTTGACCTCGAGCTCGAGTCAATCAAAATTGGTCGAGCTTGACTCATTGACAACTCTAGTAGCAACCCCTTATGCACGTTTACTATAATTCCATACCATCAATGTAGAAAAAATTCCAAATCCTAAGCATGATACGGAAATATAAATATAATGGTGAATAATAAGGATATATGAAAATCAAACAAATACTTGTAGTAATTTTGTTCAGATTATGGAATAAACTAAGTGATTTAGATTTTTTAAAAATGAAAATCAATAATGATTATGGTTTAATCTAAAATCAAGGATAGAAATTAGAAAGAAGACGGAACGACTAAGCAATATGTCTCAGCTGTGGAGTGAAGTCATTGAATTGAATTGGGTACATAAAATCATCATGTGGACCTCTTAATCGACACATATAGTCAAGTTTAATAATGATATTCATAGACTTGGAGTTGGTCATGCCATTGACTCTAAAAATTTCCAACAATAATTTTTCTTGGAAAACATCCTACGTAATAATAACAAGAAAAATAGATGAATATATACTCTATCAGTATCAATAATATTATTTTCTACTTTTATTTTTATAAGTCAGTCTTACGCGTTTTGATTTCACGTATACCATAAGTATGAAATAAGATAAAGTCTTGTTCACGTGTGTTATTATCCAAGCATGAAATTTCCCTCTCCCTTTTCTTTTCTTTTCTTTTTTTTTTTTAATTCATCCAAAATATTGATTTTATTTATTAATTTGTAGTAACCCTACCTAAATAAAGTCCAAATGCATATACATACATATATATATATATTATATATATAAAAATATGTAAAATTAAAAATAATCATACCAAACTAACACATTTGTCAGCTTTACTTGATCCCAACCTATATATGGATAAACTCCACGGTCGTAATGGCGTAGACAAGCACCATTAACTAAATCTAAAACTAATTGCATTGGAGTTATCCCTTCTTTAGAAGAGGTTCTACCCCAAATCCTAGTTCATATGCATAATTAAACCAATTTAATATTTACGCCACCACGTACATATTATAGCTAATTAAGGATCCTAATTATTTTAAAAGAAAAGGAATATTTATCATTTACTTTTCTAAATAATTATTAATTTACAATCCTACTAGGTACTCACTAATATAATATATATGTATATATATATATATAATGACCCAATTACAGGTCAACCGTCAACTTCCCTTTCTTAACCATTGCCTATACATATAAAAACACTAGCTAGCTAGTTGGCTACTTCACCTCAACCCCGCGGGCCAAACACATCTCACTCATATCTCAGTTAATTCAGGGCTATATATATATCTCATGGAAACTCAGTTACTCTCCGCCGGCGTTCGGTTCTCAACTCTTCCTCCCAGCTATGTCCGCCCCGAGCCCGACAGGCCCAAACTCTTCCAAGTTGCAGACTACCACAATGCCCCAATCATCGATTTGGGCTGTGCTGACAGAACATTCATAGTCCAACAAATAGCACAAGCTTGTCAGAATTATGGGTTTTTTCAGGTCACTCTACCTCTTCTCTTTCAAATTAACATCAGCATGTTTATTACATTTTTCTACTACTCTACGTTCTTGACGTGTCATGATATAGCTGTCTGTTTCGATCTCACCTGTTATGAATCTTCGTATGTACTTTATAATCTCCTTTGACGTGGTGTGATAGTACACAATCACCATCATCATATATATATATATATATAGCATTAATGCTAATTCTTTCTCTTTTTTTTTTTTTTTCGTCTTCGTAATTTACGTATAAAATGAATAGGTTACAAATCATGGTGTGTTGAACGAAGTAGCAGAGAAGATGTTGGAGGTGGCGGATGAATTCTTCCATTTGCCGGTGGAAGAGAAGATGAAATTGTACTCAAATGATCCCTCCAAGACCACGAGGTTGAGTACAAGTTCTAACCCTCCAAAGGAGACAATTCACAATTGGAGAGATTATCTTAGGATTCACTGTCACCCTTTGGACAAATATGCTGAGGAATGGCCGACCAACCCCCCATCTTTCAGGTAATAATATCTTTGTTTTAGGGCATTCTTCATCATCTATGCATGCCTTTCATTCATACTATCATCTTAATTTAAGGGACCTTTTTTCTTGAAATGTAAATAAAGTTTAGAGTAAGCTAGACGACTTAATTTCTATATACAAGTGAAATCAAAACTTTACTTTTAGGTTTTTGATACGGAACTAGCTACTTCATACAGATATTTAGACTCAACGTTGAGTGTACGTAAAAGTGATCTTTTTATAATATTATATAATACGTGTAAATAGATATATAATAATTAATAAGAATATGTATTATTTAATAAAAATGGTAACAGAATAATTTTAAAATTGTCATTGAAATTAGTAGTTCGTATTTGATGAACACAACGTTCACATCCTAAATAATTAGGATTTGACCAATAATTTTTTAATATTCCACCGGCATATATATAATCAAATCTGCAATTTCAAGTCAATTGTTCATTCCTGTACCACGTGCGCCTGCATGAAATTAGTTATTTCACGTGCTCTGTGAAAGTCGCCGTCGTTTTACACAATGGACGGACATTGAAGCAACGGCTAATACCTTCCTGTCGGTGATTAATTATTTTTAAAAAATATACTTACAAGACAGAGTTGTGCACAAAATTTGAGCAATATTAATAAAAAAAAAAGAATAACTATATTTTAACTAATGTATGGACTTATTTGTTAAATAAAAGTAAATTTTATGGGTATTAAATGTAATTTTTCAAATCACAAAAAATTTATGTATAATTACATCAAATTTAAAAAAAAATAGATAAGCAAAAATAAATGTAAAAGCGCGTACGTCTAGAATAATTTTTTAGCATATATTTGACAGCTTTTTCACGCATTTTACGACATGCCGTATTGAAAATATAACTCCTATAAATATTCTTATTATTTAATGTGATTTCACCAATTTTGTAATAAAGTCATCATCGTAGTGACATCAGCTTAGAATATCAGCAACGGTGGCAGATGCTCTGAGTGTTAGACACGTATACAATTTTATGACATAAATCCGTGTTGACGTTGGCCAAATAAAAATTCAATTATTATTTTCAATTTTTTTTAATAGGTAAACTTGGAAGTAAATGCAAATAATTGAATATTGGGATGGCTTGTGTGGATCTTAATCGGCATTCCTAGATTTCGGCGATTGCTGTGGAAGACAACACTCTTAATTTTGTCTTTGATTTTCTTTACAATAATTTTTTATTTTAAAAAATTCCTCATGTCAACAATAAATTACAATATTTATAGTTTCTCTTAATATAGTTTAAGAATATATAACATATTTATTTATTTTCTGTTGAAAAAAATATATTTATCTATTTAAAATTTAATATAAAACTATATAGTTATTGGAGCAAAATTAAATTTAAAAAAGATTAAAAATGAAGGAGTACATCTTTGCACCACCGAAAGTAGAGACTCGTTGGAGATAATTACAAAACGACTTTGTTGCCCAACGAAGTTTTGTCGGATTTATGAAAGATGAGGTCCTAAAATATTTTATCTTCTTTTAAATTGATAAGGTTCTTAGCTCTTCAACAAAAAGGGCTTGCTTTAATAGTGAAAGGGACTTAGCATCAAAAGATTAGAATATTTCAAGATTCTACTTCTCTTATATTTATTTTAAATTAATCTCATCTCTGCATCGTACGTAAGGGAAATCGTGGGCAACTATTGCGTGGAAATCCGACAACTTGGGCTGAGATTGCAAGAACTTATATCAGAGAGTTTGGGGCTGCACAAAGACTACATCAACAAGACTTTAGGCGAACAGGGCCAGCATATGGCCATTAATTACTACCCGCCCTGCCCTGAGCCCGAACTCACATACGGCCTTCCAGCCCACACTGACCCCAATACCCTTACAATTCTCCTCCAGGACACCAAAGTGGCGGGCCTTCAATTGCTCAAGGATGACAAATGGTTGGCCGTTAAACCCATCCCTAATGCATTTGTCGTTAATCTTGGTGATCAATTGCAGGTAAGCTTTGTTCTAGGTACTTATCCTAATTACATAATAATTGTAATTCACTGATTATCTGTTTATCATATGTAGGCACTGAGCAACACAAAGTACAAAAGCAGTTGGCATCGAGCGGTAGTGAACACTCACCATCCAAGAGTTTCTGTAGCTTCCTTCTTGTGCCCGTCCGACACTGCTGTAATAAAAGCTCCAAAGGAACTCATTGGAGATGAATCACAGGCCATTTATAGGGACTACACGTACGCAGAGTATTACGACAAGTTTTGGAGCAGAAACCTAGACCAAGGACACTGTTTGGAACTTTTCAAGAATACTGAAAGAGGGTTGAGCTCTCTCTAAGATATTGTTCATCTCTGAGTTGGCGAATCAATGTTTATGAGAATAATTAAGGGCAAAAATGCGAGCAAGCCCCTTTGTGATATTGCAATTGAACAAATGATCCCCTGTAAAAAAATAATAGCAATTTATCTTTCTATATTTTTTAAAATGAAGCAATTTACCTCCTGTATTTTTCTGAGGAGGAGGAGGTAAATTGCTTCATTTTGAAAAACATAGTGAGGTAAATTGTTATTTTTTTTTATAGAAGATAAATTTATTCATTCACGATATCACATGAAGGTAAATTGCATTCAATTAAGATTTCATGTTAATAAAACTCTTATCAGGATTTGTGAATAAATCCTTAAGATCCACACAGCAAGATTGCAAGGATTAGGGATGAAATATGTATTAGCCAATATTAATGCTCCAATTAATTATGTGAAAAAGTGTCAATTATAATGGACGTTGTAATCCTGTTTTTGTAATGTAATGGTAATCACGTCGCACTTGGAACATCATCATAATATATAGATTCGTTTTTTGGGTGTTTTATGGAGATAGAGAGTGAAAAATAAAGATAAATAAGTGTGTGTCAGAGATAGTATGTATGTTTGGATTTGTTTTTGAAGATAATTTAAAATAAGTATTGTATGTTTAATGTTGTATTTTGGGAGACAAAAATTACTATTCATTGTCAAATCATGTCTTTTTTATATATATTTATGTATATGTATGTATTTATGATAAAACAGTTTAAAACACCTAAATAAGGTGTTTCTAAATTATAGCAAACATTGGATATGTTTTCCTCTAAAGCTGGAGTAAGGAATTGTCCACCTCACCGCTCTGAAGAGTAGTGACCCTCTTGTTTTGCACGCCTATAGAGAGAAACTCCAAAAAAATAGTACCAACGCAACATCGAAAGAAAGAGCAATCAACTATATGCTTAACTCATGCCCCAGGAATCCCTAGGCACAGGAGGTACGAGTTAATCTTTTACTAGAGGGAAAGCTGGGGAAAAGCATAGAGTGTCGAGAGCTGATGTCCAAAAGATAACTTGAAAATGAAAACAAATATAGTGAATGGTTATACTACATGTTGCGTTTTCAAATGTCTGACGGAGTAGTTTTTTTATTGTTAAATCTAGATTTTATTTCACAAAATTGTATATATTCATTCAATATAAATATATGTAATCATATTGATAAAGTTATATCATCTAAATATTTTAAAAAATATATATTTTATATACGACATTAATTTAAAATAAGAAACCAATGTGTTAGTCGGATGCTGGATCGGCAGGTTGCACATTTAGGTTTTTTATAATATTAAAATGATATGTCATACTCTCCATTAAATCAAACGGAAAAAACCTTTATTAAGTAACAAGTGGGCAACAAACTTATTTATACAAGAAGACAATATTAATCCCAGTTTCTTCTCTCTCTCTCTCTCTCTAATAGAGGAGGAACCCACGAACACACTCAAGAATCAAGAAATTATGTGGGGGTTTGAGATTCATTTACGCAATTCCATGATCCAAGAATTGTGAGCACAGCAAACTTTGTCGAACCCTTTAAATCCAGCCCCTTGAGCCAGGGTCTGAAATTCCTTTTCTGTCCGTTCCTTACCACCCGGGTTGTGGGCCAACATTATCACATCTATATGGACCACATTCTTAGTGGCCAGCCCTGTGTCGGGTGCCTCTGGCAGAATGCACTCAACCAATATTACCTTTCCATTCTCTGGAAGTGCTTCGTAGCAGTTCTTCAAGAATTTCAGGCAGTGTTCATCACTCCAATCATGACATATCCACTGCAACAACATTTTCAAACTATTAAACTAATTGTGAAATTTAATCATCATCAAAATTATACATTTTCTCGAATTTAATCACCTTCATGAAAATGGCATCTCCTTTAGGCACGCTCACAAACATGTCGCCACCGACATGCTCCACTCCTGCATAACATTTTTTTTTTTCCGACTTAGGTTAGAATTAATGCATACTGGATGCTTTATTATAAAAAATTCAATTAGAGTTAGGAAAAATAGAATTAATTAAAGACCTGGATAAGATGGAGCATCTTCAATAACATGGGACAAATCAAAATTAATGCCCTTAATTGAAGGATACTTGGAGACGATCATACTAAGCGTGGCCCCTGTTCCTCCACCAACATCCACCACTGTTTTCAAACCTTGAAACCCATTGTATGTTTCAAGAATCTTCTTCATGATAATGGTGGAATGGTTAGACATTCCTTGGTTGAACACTTTGTTGAATCTTGGGTCCGTCCCATGGTAATCGAATGCAGTCATACCATATGCCTTGTTGAACGGAATTCCTCCATCAAGAACAGCATCTTTAAGGTGGTACCTGTATTTATAGAAATAAAAATTTGAACATATTAATAATATCTATGTATATAATATCGCACATTAAAATGTTGCAGGTTTCTTGTATTAGGGAAATTAATTCTGGATGGAATTTCAGTTTAGTAGTTTGAATAGCATTTATTGAATTATATTAAAAGAAACTGAGATTGTAGGTAGCGATATATGATTGTGATTGGAAGTTTCTGGTCACCAACCGTGGTACCCACCACTTGAGCATAAAGTCCATTGTTTTCACCTTAACTGATAAGATGTTATTTATCAGTGGCAAGCATACGAAAGAGGTGGGGTTGGTGCGTAGTAGGTAAAGATAATTGACTCTAATTAGATCAGATAAGCATCACCCTTCTCAATTTATAATAAATGACTTTTATACTTTATTCACAACTTCTTCTAATCTAGGCAAAAAAAATCTACTCAAAAAAAAAAAAAGAAAAAAGAAAGAAATACTTTTTTTCAACATTTCTCATTAGTCCACGATAAATATTGAACTGCAAAATATTTTAAATTTCTCAAATAATAATTATTATTGTAGTAATAAGTAATTAATTGTAAGAAGAAATTAACTTAATTACCAGCTCTCCATGAGGATCTTATCCTGGTTCATGAGCAACAAAGGAGCCATAGAAACTCCGTCATCGTTCTTCGTCAGGAACTTGCAAACCGGCGCCAAACCATACAGCCGTTCAACACCGCCGTCGGGCAGCTTTTTCAGGCTGCAATTTACAACGGAGTAGCTTGCGAGAAGGCGGAGGATTCTGTCGAGCATGACATGGGCCTCAGGGTTGGAGGTGGGGAGCTGGGCGGCGAGTTCCGCAGGCGAAACAAAGGCGCCGGGGCCAGCTTTCTTGATGAGCTCGAGCAGGTCGAGTTCTATGGCGGATTTGAGAACCATAGGCAGCACGGAAAAACTAGCCAGCTGCATGGCGAACAAACACGACTCTTCTTCTGAAGAATCGATTGTTGAAGTTTCAGGAATTTGGGTTGTTGAGCCCATATTGAAATTCAGAATGAAATAATGTGAAGGTTTGTGTTTGTTTTTGGTTTGGTGTGGTGGAGAAGTGGAGGAGGAGTGGGTATAAATGGCGCTTTGGGGCTCACCAACCCTTCTGGGTGGGGGTGGGGGTGAGGTAGCAACAGATCCCCAACTAGTCAAGCAATAATGATGACACTATCGATCTACATATACTTGTATAGAATTACATATACTTGTATAGAATACAAGAGTTGCACATTCCCTTCCTTTAGATGGGTATGACACAAAAACCACTTTCAGCTACAAGCTTGGCAAGCATGCTTTAGATCGAGAAACACTATATATTATATATTCTGAAATTATGATAAATATCCATTAATCAAATACAAATAAACTCTCGCATGCTCCACTCACTTGTCATTAATAATTTAATTCTCTATTTATAAAAAAATGTCATACCTTAATTGTTGAAAAAATATGTGTTTGAGTATATTAATTAGTGAACATGTTGAATATTGAAGCTTGTTCCAATTGGTGAACATAGTTTTTAGAGGTCAATTACATGTTCTAATTAAAGCCACGTAAAATTCAACAAATGTATATATATATATATATATTTGGATGATGAAGGAAGGAAAATCGGAGTATGAACACAAGACAAAACTACTACTATATAAAATCCTTTTATTTTTCTATCATCGTAAAGAACAAGTGATGTGTCTGAACTTGATTAAGCTAAATCTTTTCTTTTTGAATAGTCATGATCAATATTCCATATACATCAAGACCATGTTAAAAGTCTATTTATCTTTTGAGCAAAAAGAATAAAAAAACAATATTATATAAAAGCATGTAAATTAGGAAAATGTACACACACGTATATATATATATATTGATTAATTATTAGGCTATTCAATGCATTTTCTGTCAGTATTTTAGGTCATTTTATATTTTCATTCTTTAACTTTCTATTATAGTATTTTGGTCCTGTATTTTTTTTAATTTTTACGGATTTAATTTTTTTTTTGCCAGAGTTCTCTTTTCCAACAGAAAACATTGCATGTGTCTCTCACGTGACATTTTAAAATTGAGGCTTTTATTTCTATTAATCCATTTATGCCGGTACTTTTGTTCTTTAACAATCTAGTGTAGTAAAGTCCTGCATCTTTTTAATTTTTTTTTTATTAAATTCCACCAATCTCGCTAGCGGAGGTAAACTTCAGCCAACAAAAAAATTGAATAGCAAAATTAAAAAAACATACGACTCAAATACTACACTAAAAAATTAAATAATGAAAAGATGTTACAAAACCATAAATACATTTATTCCTAACTATTACAATAATACCCAATGTTTGTAGGGTCCATCCATGTATAATAAGGTGAGTTGGTAGATCTCCACACAGGATGATTTCCTTTAATAATGATGAGAATAGATTAAACGTAATATCTAATTTAAGTAGTAATAACTAAATTAAGTACAAGAATTGCAGGCATTGCTTCAATTAATGGTCTATTCTCACATCATAACACAAGAATTGAACACACCGAATTACAAGTGATTAAATGCTATGAAGTAAAATGGAGTGCAGGTGTGATGATCCTTATTCCTCACCTAATCCCTTCTTTTTCCTTTTTTCTTTAATATATTTCAGTCTTTATGATAATTAAATACTAAGTACTGTTATTTGATGTATGTGGTTGTTGGGTGCTCATAAACATATATTTTTATTGAAATTTTTCAAATCACGTACAATTCATATGTAATTACGTATACCAAAATTCAAAAAATAACAGTATAATTATTCTTAATATATATGCATGAGTCTCGAGTAAAGATATTCTTAATATATCGTTACTTTCATTGTTGTAGTTTTTTTCTTTTTTTATCCTAATTAATGTATCAAAAATGTCAAGAAAACAGGACTTTTTTTTAAAAAATATTGAAATCACATTTGATGAAGCTAATTAATCTGTATAATATTGCATTGGTGGTTTTGTTTGAATTGTACACCAATTATTATCGTTTTACGAAAAATTTATTTTAATTATATTTATAGATGAGATGGCAAATTAAGAAACCAGCCACGCATAGGAGATTCTTGTTTATCCATCATATCAAGATGTCGTAATCTCATCTAAGGTGGGGGATTTCTATTATTTGGTGACCTAATTTCGGAAATTATCGTCAGGATGACAACGTCGCCGCACCGCCCCATACCCCTAGGGTGTTGCAAATTACAACTGAAGGAAGGAAATAAATACTAAAATGTTTTACCTGACGTATAATACTGGAGAACATGGGCTGGGCATTACTATGGTCCAGCCCATCTTGAAGAGCTTCTTAGATGAATGGGCCCATTAGGCCCAAATGAGTACAAAACTGCGAGTACATGGCCCGGCCCACATGGGTGTGCATAACGTCTCTTTCTCTTCTCCCCCGGTTGCCTCACAGTTTCCAAATTTGAAAATCTCTAGCTCAAAATTTTCTGTGTTTCGAGCAGAAAGTCAGAACCACTCGTCTTCTAGGGTTTTGTCAATAAATGATCCCTCCTTAAACCAATATGGGTAGTCATTCCGTTGTTAAGAAGCCCCGTGTTGAGAAGATTTCTACAATGGCCGAAAAGAAAAGACAAGTGATTGAAATAGGTGATTCTTGCTCTTCCCCTGATAAAAAGGGCACTCCTTTGAGGCCCATTTTCTGTCTTAAAAATAGGGATGACATCAAGAAATTTGAGGAGCAGGAAGATTGCTTTATTCTTGAATTTGATCCCTACGATGATCTGGAAGTGCTGAAGTTATCTTTTCCAAAGGATTGCGGTAATGCTGAGGCTGACGTGCGTGTAGTTGCTGAGAAAGGGCAGGTGATTCCTCAGTTCTTCTTAATGCGTTTAAGTTTTTTAATTCTCAGTGGGTTTTTTATGCTCATTTGCTAAAATGGGCGATCATTTATGTTATAAAGTTTGAAAATTTGTAAAAGGGGTTTGTTTCCTTTTCAATTTCGTGAAATTGGTGTTTCTTTGCTTCAGAATGTAAAGAATGGCAGGCTTCTTTTCAGCATTAAATTCAAACCTTTCAACTGTGCAATGCTGTTTGAGTTATGAATACAGAATCAATTCATATTTTCAGGGGCCAACAAAAGACGCTTCATCTATGCATTTATTTTATAAATGGAGGAGTTATTTAATATTTTGCACTTATTACTTAAGAGGCATTCGCCCTTTCCTATATAGTTTGGCAATTGAAGTATCAGAAGCGACACTTGCAAGTTTTTGGAACTATTGCTAGAGCTTAAATTTCCCTCATTGTGGAGCTGGATATACAGATATAGAAGTGAAAATATGTAGTTTACATATATATGAAGATAGCTGTTCCCACATTGAGCAGTATTTCTAGCACTTGTATAGAACTGATGGAACTGAATTAGTCCAGTTCATTTATTGCTTCTCTTAGAGCTGATACAACTGACTGACTGACTTTTCTTCATTTCCATCTTGGGACGATTGAATAGGTGGCATGCAGAGATTATCCGCATCCGAGGCACACATGTGCGAAATATCCATTTGAGAAGACACCTCATGACAGTCACTGCAAACTGGTATCACTTTTCTTGTTCTTTGTTTCTTGAGTGATTGGTTTAGTGATGGTTGTTACACAGATTATGGTTCTGAGTTTTTGTTGAATACTTGCTTGCTTTCATTATATGCAGTGCTACTGCTACGTTTGCGATTCATCTGCTCCTTGTTCAAAGTGGGCTAATCACTGCCATGCATTCAACAATGAATCTTGGAACCAAGAAAAGAAGCTGAGGAGACGAGATGTCAAGACTATATAATGTAACTGATGATAATGGACTGTAAGATAGGTATCAAGAACTCATAGGCATCTGAACTAGTGTATAGATATGCCAGGACGGTTGCTAGGTCATGAGAATGGAGAAAAAGGTGCATTTACGTTTGATAGCATCCTGCTCATGCATCGGTTAACATTTTGTATAGTTTAATGCGAAGTATATTATAGGAAGTGGAGTGAAATTGAAAATGGAAATACTGTTTAAGTTGAGCACTATGTTTCTTGTTTTAAGTTGATTATGAATCAGCTTAATCTGAGATATGTATCCTTTTGATTTTGAATATCTGATACATAATCATCATTTGAGGAAAATTTCCATGTTCGAATAAAAACAGGTTTTCTGGACGACAATGTAAGACTATTATTCTATTTCTCCAACACTACCCTATTGTTTACATGATTGGAGAAACAATTGTATGTTTGAACTGTTTGCATTATAAATTTTTCTCTTTTTTTAAAATAAAAGCCCAACTCAAATAATGGAACCCTAATTAAAAAGTTTGATATAGTCATGAAAAAAAAAAAGAAAAAAGAAACTCCACTGATCTCCTCCAATTTGAACCAAATTCCAACTCTTTGAAGTTTAAATTCTTGGAGAGTTCTCAAATTCTACTCCCACGAAAAAATAATTTGTAGGCACTTCAATCATTGTGGTTCGGAAATCATAAAATCATATAGATTAGAGTGCAAAAGAATAGAAAAATAAGACAATGGTTTTTTTTAAAAAAATTTTCTCATAATTATAAATATTCTTTATCATTTAAAATAATTACAAATACCACATCCTGATAGACCATTGTAGGAAATTTGTTAGGTGAACGTTAATCCTAGAGCGATGTTTGTAATTTTTAAAAAAATGAGAAATAATTTGTAATGAAGATAAAACTTTAGTGGAATTTGTTCTAATCTATACCAAAAAAATATTAAGGCAAAATAACAACTATCTCTCTTGTGGTTTAGCATAATTACGGGTACTCCCCTCAAATGAAAAATACTATCATCAAATGAAAAATAATTATGCAGTCTTTAAATGGTGAAGTGAACATTACTATTTTATCCTTGTTGTTTATTTAAAAAATAAAAAAATATAAAAATTTTGAGATTTTTGGGCAAAGAAAATAATCTATAGGGAATATTAGTTTATAAAAACATTTTAAAAATTATAATATATATAATTCAAAAGGACATTTTGGTTAATTTACCATAAAAATTGAATGAAAACCTAACAGAATGAGTTTGTTTTTACACGAGAGTTAAAATTAGAAGAGTATTTTTATAATTTCTCAAGTAATAAGAAGTTATTTATAATTATGTCAAATTTAAATAAAAGTGATTGTAATTACCGAGAAGGAGACGAGGTCGTTTTAAGTTTGCATGGGCCAGACGGTTAAAGCTGAAGAAGCCCAGAAGAGTTGGGCTGGAGCCTAAAGCACGAACCCTAGAAATAAAAACTCATGCATTCGTTATCTCTTCCACGTAACAAACTCGCTCTATCCGCAACTCTCACAGTCACAGCTCCCCAATACTCGACCAGAAGCCGCCATGCCAGGTCCCGTCGTTGAAGAAACTGAAGCCCAGAAGAAGCTTGAGGTGCCCTTCAAAGTCTCCGAGAAATGCCCTTCCATTTGATATGTATTTGTAATTGTTTTTGTGCTCAAACCATTTCTTGTTCTTTAATGCTTTTTGGACTAAGGATGAGCCAGTGGTGGAGGACGTGAAGGAAGATGAGGAGCATGATGATGATGCTGCTGATGATTCTGATGATGAAGATGATGATAAGGATGATGGCACCCCAGGTCTCTCTCTCCCCCTCTCTCTTCTCCCTCTCTGTTCTGTGAACATTGTTTTGTTTTGCTTTTTTTTCTTTCATATTTATATATTTCTAGCTGGTAGTTCTCGTTCGTTTACTGTTTGTCTCGCTATTTACTGTATGAGGGAAAATGGTAGTTTTTAAAATTTTCAATCTTGTAAGTGGAAGCTTGAATTAATGAGAAAAAGGTTCTGTTCTGAAACATCTTTAGTCTTTCATCTAATATCTGAAATCCCAAGTATTTTGTAGAATTCAAGTTTCGTTTGTAACATCAGATATTCATTGGAGTGCTCTATGCCCATCAATTTGCCACATACGACTTAGCAATAATACCTTATTTCATTGCAATCCAATTAATTCATGGAACTTCCTTTCCTGTATGTTGTTAAGGAGCCCTGTTAGCCTTAACATTCTGAAGCTAGTTTCCATCACTTTCATTGTAGCAACTTCACTTATATTTTACCTTGTACTTAATATTTATTCTTCCTATGTTCTATAATTTGGTGTTTCCTTTAACCATTTATATTCTGATATTATGTTATTGATTTTCTTGCATTAGGTTTTTACCTTTTGTGGGTCCTAATTAAGTGTAGTAACTGCTGTAGTCGATGGGATGATGTTATTTTGATTGAACAGGTGCTAATGATAGTTCCAAGCAAAGCAGAAGTGAGAAGAAGAGTCGTAAGGCCATGTTGAAACTCGGGATGAAGCCTGTTACCGGTGTTAGTAGGGTCACAATTAAGAGAACCAAAAACGTAATCCTCTTTTCAATTCTTGTATTCACTATGCTGTTTATTTTTGTGATGATAGTTTAACCAAGCCTTGCTGTTTGCAGATATTGTTTTTCATCTCAAAACCGGATGTCTTCAAGAGCCCAAATTCGGAGACCTATGTCATTTTTGGAGAGGCCAAGATTGAAGATTTGAGTTCTCAGCTGCAGACTCAGGCCGCCCAACAATTCAGGATGCCCGACATGGGCTCTGTGATGTCGAAGCCAGAAGCAGCCACCACAGGTGTATCTGCACCAGCTGATGAAGAAGAAGAGGAGGTTGATGAGACTGATGTTGAGCCTCGTGACATTGATTTGGTCATGACACAAGCAGGAGTTTCCAGGACCAAGGCTGTCAAGGCTCTGAAGACTCACAATGGTGACATTGTTAGTGCCATCATGGAGTTGACAACCTAAACCAATTATAATTAGCCTAGCTTTTGAGGTTGCATTTTTTGTGATAATTTTTGGAATCATTGGTACAATTTATTTCATGGACACTGTTGTGTACCCAAATTGTGCCTTCTCTTGCTGTTTTAATTGAATCTTATTTAATGACGAAAATCAAGATTCTCTGGCCTGATGTCTATGCTTCTTAGGAAATAGTATCCAAACCTTATGCAGGCGGGCACCTGAATTTACTACAGTATCCATAAGCTCTACGGTTTTGGTGTAAAACTGAGGAGCAGATTGACTTTAGACATCATGATGAAGTAAAAACATTGAAGTTCTTGAGAAAGGATTACAACTTCATCCTTGCATGGAAATAATGTAGAAGTCAAACATCCATCCTTCCAGATTCCTCAGACCTCAATTGCACGAGCTTTCAGCTGTTGATCACTCTGCAATTTGCTCGAACCTCACCAGCATTACCAGTTAACACACCAATCTTTCCCATTTTCACCATTGCTGCAGCGAATTTGTTTCTCCAAAGGAATGGATTCTGCACATTTTGAACCACTTGGAATTGTGTTTGTGGGCTTGTCAACAGGGTTTGATCCGAGGTAAGCAGGCCTCTATTCGCGAGCACACCTTTGTAGTACCCGACGTCAGTGAACGCTGGGCTGGAAGGGTCCATGGGCACCACCAGGTTTGCATTTGAGTTCTGTGGGCACTTTTGCCTTAATTGGGCAGCATACGTGGTGTCTAAAGTTGGGTCCTGGCTTGAATTTGAGTTGAAATTGTAGAGTCTGTTAATGAAGGATGTGCAATGAGATCGGCCCAGAGTGTGTGCTCCTGCACATACATATTTATTCAAGAATTATTTATGTAATGATCCCAAAAGAAAATCATTAACACAAGGTAACCAAAAGATCCCGATATCTATGGACACTTCAAGTCATACACTATAATAACATGAACTGACTATGGTGCCATGTCACAAAACAGGCCCCAATACGAGATATCCGTACAAGTTTACACACTTCAAATTAATATAAAAGCGGACATGACAGACAAGAATATTGTCGTGATTAAGTGAGAGCCTTTAAATTACCAGAAAGTGTAACCATTTCTTCTTGTGTTAAACCCTTGGTTGCAAACATTTTTGTGAGTTGATTCACATCGAATGTAGGAGGTGGCAGGTTTGACAATGCCTCAGAAGCTACGGAAACTCTACCATCTCTCCTCCCAGCAGGGACATCATATCCAAGTCCTCCAGTCTGCAAAACAAGCGCGAAATTAAACAATGATTAACTGTGCACTGAATTATGAATAGCCAAATAGATATCTAGCATGTCCTTACGATCTCAATACTATCCCTAGCTGCAAAAGCCAGTATATCTGCACAAGAAACTACGCCTTTACAAATGGCTTCAAGCCTGGACTTTGCATTGTCAATGACTTCAAACCCTCGAAGGCTCGGATTATTGGGTGGAGCATCCTTCTCCGCCGTGTTTGATGGAGTGGAGTCTATCAGCACTGAGCCATCACACCCCTACACAAAGCATGCACCAAACAGGTTTGTTTTAGTCAAGCACTAAATACATAATTTCTGAGTTTATTTTCTGATTATATTTACTGTCTTTCTTGAACTATGATCTTAAGTTGGTATGAAGGTGTTTGTGATGTTTGTAAGTGTAATTTCTTACCCTGACAAAACAGTCATGGAAATGCAGTCTAACAAGGCCAGCAGCCACTCCTTTGTCTTTGATGAATCCAATTCTAACTTCTTGTTTCACGATCAACTCAGCCAAGCCACACGAACTTTGGTAGAACCCCACCTGAAGCTGAGCTTCTGACTCAACAATGTAAAGACAGACAAGCAACAAAATGAAAGCCTTAAGTTGTTTATAACTCATTTTTGCTTTCCTTGGGTTGTCTTGTTGATGTGTTCTTCCATTACAAAAAGCTATATATAGACAAAAACTCTGGTGCGTCAACTCATTTTTCTATCAAACTTAGTGCTAAATGACTGGCAATATGCTGTAGATGTCCTTTTAACTTGCTAACTAGAGTATAAGAAGTGAAATCTGAAGAAGAAAGGACAACTGGATTAAGTTTGAAGCGTGCCACAGGCATAATTGCGGTGAATATTATATGTACTAGGCATCAAATTAGCAAGAACTTATTTGAGGAAATCCCTTTATATTGACTTAGGTGCATGAAAATCCAAAAATAGTGGTTAGAGTTGATAATCACATAATATTTTTATGAAATATGATTGAACTTATGCTTATTTACGAGGAAGCAAGTGGGACTGATCTTTATCTTTATTACTGGGTTGGGACCGGAACGCTGATTCTCGGTACTGGTATAGCATCACCCTGCTGATTTTATTAGTTCTTCCCTTTACTTTATTAGTTGATCTAGCTCGTCCTTTTGACATTAATGATAACAGAATCAAGAGTGATTTGTGGAAAGACTATTCATTTCTCACTTTTCACTTTGTAAAGGAATACAGTAGTAAAGAAGGGATCACTTATTCATTGGAACGTTCATGAGGAGCTGTAGATGTTGGGATGGGTGTAATTGAGAACAAGATTGAAAAATGTTTCTGCATACACCAGGAATTTGGTTGGTTTGTTCTGCTTGCTCAGGAATTCAAGTGGTGGTTGAGTTTGGAACAGAAATTCAAGCTCCTGAAACCAGGTGCCTCGGCTTGAGATGAAATTGAGCTTCAGCTCAACATGTATAAACTCTAATATATTCGTCATGCCAATCAAGATGAAAAAATAAGCACAAAACAAGCAACAATCCATCAGGCCTTCAGAATCCCAGAAATATCACTTCATACACGCAAGTATAAGCAAAATATCCATTTTTACAATATATACACGAGTCGACAGTTTACTAAAGCCATTAGATCTGGTTATTTTTACCCAAATTAGAGTTTCACCTCTAGGCTCCAATCGATGTTCGATAAGTTTTTCCATGCAATCAAAATCCATTACATGGTCTGAAAGTATGACGAGGAAGCAATATTCACAAAGGAGATGATCTAAAATGCCTCTTATCAGCAGGTCCAGCCCCAGTACGAAATCTACATGTTCTTCCATGAAAAATCATCTTTCAGCACATGTTCCCAGTCTGAAGAGGAACTATCACGCCATCCCGAGCTACTTTGATCTATCATCCTGCTGTTCTTGAATGACTGGATTATTGGATCACCCATGACAGAGAGATGAAATTTGGTTGGAGATTCACATCCAGCACCATCTACACATGAACCAAATTTGCCTTCACTTACACCACCAGTTTGATGCAGGAAATGAGATTTCTGAGCCACATTTAAAGTTTCATCTTCAGATTGACCACAGCCATATGGACCAAGGTACTTCTCACCTTCAACTATCTGAGGTCGTTGCTCCTCTTCCATTCTAGTCAAATTTGAGTTGTTCTCTCGTGATTTCAGGATATTGAACCTGGCCATGACAGAACCTGTATGGTCACAATCAACCATCTCAGGGCGCCGTTTCTCTTCCATGTTTATTGGATTTGGGTTGTCCTCCCGAGATTCCAAGATATTGAATCTAGCCATGATAGAACCTGCAGGCTCAGAATCAACCATATCTGGATGCTGTTCCTCTTCCATATTTATTGGTTTTGAGTTGTTCTCGCGAGATTTCAGGACATTGAATCTGGCCATGACAGAACCTGCATGCTCATCATCAACCATCTCAGGATGCTGGTCCTCTCCCTTATTTATTGGTTTCAGGTTGTCCTCTCGAGATTTCAAGATATTGAATCTGGCCATGACGGAAGCATCAACATCATCAGCATGCCCACTCATGCCAGACATGTAGAAGTTATATAAGGTTGGTTGCGGAATTTTGACATAATGAGCCTTGGGGGCCAGCTTGGAAGGTGTCATTGGATCAGCTGAAACACAAACTTTAGACATCATTTCTGCAACAAATTCATTTCCTGAGATCATTCAGAAATCAAGGATTAGATAGCTAAGTAACCAACAATTCATTCTACCACGATTCAAATCTAACCTTGTGGTGCCTGGAGTTTAGTTTCTTCCATTTGAATCTTCATTCTGTCAAAGCGGGCTTTATAACTAATGGAACACAGTTTAGCTTCTGCCTCGAGCCACAAACTCTTAAAGAGAAGTGCTTGTGAATGCATTTCTTCATTGAAGTGGAAATTCTCCTCAAGAACCTTCTTTATAGCCTGCAAGAATAACCACAGACAAAATGAATGGGAGACTTTTATCCCCAAATGAACAGTCTAATTTTCACACTCTTCCATTTGAAGAAATACTGGCAGCTAAAGACACTGCCAATACTAGCAATAAGCAGCATACCTTGGCCATATCATCATCCCTTGTTATGTTTATGTCATCCCTCAACGGTGATAAAATTTGTGATTTCTCATCTTTCTTACCAAAAAAACTGTAGTTTCTCTCCTCTTCATGCATATATTGATAATCAAGCTTGACAGTAGTGTTTGCAGCTTCATTTCTCGTATGAGGGCTTCCTGAAATTTTATCCTGAGGAAATGACATATTATCTACCAACATTATTTACTAAGAGATAGTCTATTTACTCTATATAAGATATGGAAAGATCTAAAACATGAACTCTATATTGTGGATGCAGAACTACTTCAGATGTTGGCCGAAATCTGGAGTAACTGAAGAAGGTTGAGAAAGCAAGAGACAAGATATGGCAAGAGTTCACAAAAATGCACTGGGACTCATTTCTTGCATGGCTAAGTCCATAAACGAGGCAAGTCTTACCATATTAGAAGACTGGCCAAGTTTCTCAGATTTGTCTCCCACAGGATGGCTTGTTTCTGACTTATTAGTTGCCTGGACGTTTGATTTACTCACACATGAGTCAAGGTTACTCATTACATGCTTGAGAGTCTCTGTATTTTCTTCTTCCAAGGAGCATGCATTGTTTGAAAGCTGAAACAGAAGCAACTCTGAAAGATTATGTATTGCCTTAATCATTGTCGGCACATTCAATTTTGGATCTGGTAGTTTGATCCGCTCATTGGCATCTTCTTGCGAAGCAGGTGAAGCTAGAACCTTCTCTGCCGCATGAACTGCAACAGCACCACCTTCAGAGACATCATTTAGGGTCAAGCCAGCACCCGCTTCACCAATTAAATGCTTGGTGTCAGAAACTTTCATCTCCAAACCACTATTCAAGTTGCTTACTAAACAAGACTGTTTTGTCAGCATATTGGGGTCATCACTTCTCTCAACTCCCCTACTGCTTGGCAAAGCTGAACTCCAAATTCTGCTTTCTGCCCCACCCAATAAACTCTGGTCTTTACTTGAACAGATAGCATCAAGACTCCTCTCCGACGTAAGTACTCCACCATTTCTTGCACATCCAGTTTGATTAGTCTTGTTGCCTCCGCCAGTTTTTTCAGGAAAAACTCTATTACAATCAGTTACTGAGTGGAGATTTTGATGCTCTTCATGATTAAATCTATAATATTCATCCAAATTTTTCTTGACATGTTTAGAGTTGCCAGCTTCAACATCAAATTGCGAAAAGTCAGAAGATGGTGCTCCTTTCCAACAGGGTGAATCCTCTGCTGGGTTGTGATGATCTATTAAATCTGAAGAATCCTCAGTGGAGTTAACTACTTGATTATCACAAACCATAGGAAAACCACCACAGGCATTTATATCTTGTAATTGAGATCCCCATCTTGCTTTAATCTTATAATCAGAAGTATCCTTAGAATGCAATGGACTCGAGTGTTCTTTCACTGAAGTTGATGAAATGAGATCATTCCGCTGCTTTGAGAAGTTAGAAAGATTTGATTCAACAGGATCTTCTTTGATCTCAGAGCTTGGTTTTAGGCCAGAATCCTTCCATTTTGAGGGATTAGATTGATCCGAATCCAAACCGTGGAAACCTCCAACATTGTCACTTCGAGCAGGTCTGCAAGAAGCAGTAATTTGTCCCAAGTTACTAGTTGTAGCAGTTGGTGGCCTAATGACCAGAGCAGGGGACGGCCTTGTCACTGACGAAGTACCATGAAAGGGCGTGTGAGTTGGCCCAACACATTTTTCATATGGACTATATGAGTTCTGATAGTTTGAGAAATTTTTTTGCACTTCCCAGGATAGGACAGAAGGGTGAGATTCTGGGTAGGTTGAACTGGATGCCAGGATATGAGAAGTATTTGAATCATAGGGAAAGAAGCCAAGATTTTGCTCAAGACATGACTTATCTTCGATATGTCCAACATTTAAGGGGCCAGTGACTCCAGTCTGGACTTCCCTGTCAAACTCCTTATTGAGTTTTTTATATGAAACAGCAGGATCTTCTTTAGATTTGTTTCGATTCTCAGTAACACATCCTCCTGTATTACAGCAAAGCAATTTACATAAGCTACACAGACCCACAGGCATCCACACATGCAAAAAAGATGTGTGCTTGCTCATACACACACCATGACAAACAGAGTAACTAGAGAGAGATAAGTTACTAGATGGCCGTTGAACCAGGTAGATAGACATGACATGAAACAAAAAGGATGGTCATAGTTACGCATCAAACTTTGACCAGGAAAAAGAAAAGGATGAAACAAATTCTGCATATGCAAAAAAACAATAGTATATTAATGCCCGAGTTCTTTAATTTCTCATTGCATAAATTACCCTACAGATTAAAGATTTCAGAGAGTGCACCATTTGTTATCGAACCCAATCAAAAAAGAAGCATTACTGTACTTCCCGAAGAAGTACTATTCTTAAATGTACAATGAACTGAGGCCATCAAACAAAGCTAGAATTCCAAATCAAAAATGTCAACTTTATTGTTTATCTGATCCTCAAATACTCTAAAAGGATTCGTGTAATAATTCTTAATCAATGATGAGAGAGAATTCTTTGTGCTCTTCGCATAAGTTCCTCATTCATCTTCTTTAAACCTACCTTTGATTAGAAGCTCAAGATTATGTGTACTCACGCCACAAGCAAACTAAGTAACAATACCAAGGCTACATGTCAGGAAGAAATGGGAATTATGCAATAACTTGGCTCTAAATTATTCTCCAACTAAAAGATCTCGGAAGTAACGAATTTCAGCAATTGCAAAAAAGTAGCAAACATGTGTCTTCACAGGGACCACCTTCTACTAAAGATGAAATGCATACCTTGGTTCAGTTGATTATTGTAACTATATGAGGCACCAACATTTGCCTTCTCAGATGAGAAACTTCCATCTAGTTCTACTCTTTTGGCTCGCTTCCCATCATCGAATCCCAACCCATCTACCCATTGATGTCCATACTCCAAATCAAACAAACTTTGAGTATAATCAAATTGAGATGTTACACTCAATCCAGAAGTAGGCACTGCATTGTAATGAGACCCCTCATCCTTGACCAATAAACTATCTTCTCCAACCAAAGAAGGAGCATATGGCGAAGAATAATACGGCTTGACTTCACCACCATAAGCAAATGCACTGACTGGGGTTCTAGTACCAGGACTAATAGCAGACCAATGGGTGCTAGTCGGGGATGCTGAAAATCGATATTCGTCAGACAAGGGCACGCTAGCAATTCCAGTGGAATCCACAACCAGTTCAGGTCCAGGGGCTGAAGGGCGTGCATATTGCCACGCGTGGCTGAAGGACTCAACCGAGTAAGGCGGGTCAGGATAATGTAAAAGAGGGTTTGAGTTGGGTTGAGTGTTTAGTCTATCAACAGTAAACGGCGGGGCTAAAGCTGACAAATTTGAAGATGACGATGATGAATTTCCTCCTGCTCCACAACCAATAGAGCCCAAACCCGCCATTCTTGCTCAAGATCAAAATTGGACTGATCAATCAAACCCCAAAAGACTTGTGTGAGATATGAACAGAGGCCTCATCACTTTCAAAAAAGGTACAACAAGAAACGTGGAAAAACATTGATCAGACAAGTACAACATAATTCTTGGGCCTAATTCTTGAAAATCAGTGGATACTCCGTGATAATCACAACAAGATCAAGACGAAAAACAGTAAGAAAAGAGAAATTGATAAGGGGATAAATCATACCTGAGAAAGCAAAGGGAAGAGACAAGGGGTGGGTTTGTCTCCCTCTGTGACTCTTCTCCTTCAAAGCCAAGTTTTGTGCAATACAGCGTCGCTTCCTGGTTTTGGCTTATGCTATTGATGTTGATTTACTGGATGCCCTTCTAGTTTTCCATAATTACTTTTTCGGGCCTCAAGAAAAGAAAATTCACCAAAAGCCCCCTAGCAGCATGTTTTTCTTTCCCAATTCCCTCCAAAGGGCAAGAAGATGGACTCCAAGAGTTTTCTTGTAAATATTGCGGCACGTTTTATACATGTCTAAATTTTAATTATATAGCATAAGGTACCTAATTCAAAAAGTATCATAAAATGATGGGGCAATTGAAATAAAAATGTGAATTTAAAGACATAAAAGAAGCCTTTAATTAATAATATATTGGGTTCATTTATTACATACAGCATTTAAAAATGAGTGATGAAGATTGAATTTGTTGTAGTAATTTATTAAAGGTGAAAATGGTAGCAATTTGGGATTATATATATTAGGTATTCAGCACACAATTCATTGTTGATAGATTCATGCATCTACAACTTAAAGATTTTTCAATTATTAATTATTTTATATAAATAGAGTAAGAAGAAGTAAGTGTAGTTGGGCCACAAATACATCTCATCATATCTCTCTCTCACACACACACACACAGACACGCACAAGAGACAATAGATAGAGAGACATGGCAGCATTCTTTGGTGGGTCATCATAATGATAAGTAGTAACATGGGATGGGCTATTCCCTTTAAATATGATTGTAGCCTCAAATCACTCACATGAGTGGTCCTTAATTAAAACTACACAAACAAAATACACAACCACGACTTGCATTCCATACATCAAATCATTGCTATTAACAAACCAAAAATGGACGTTTACTATACCAACAATTCAAACAACAAGAAATGCGATTATGGTCTCCCCATCTCCATTAAATCACAATCATTAATCCACAATTTTATCAGTTTTGATACCACCACTTTATATATTTTTTTGTTCTTCAATTGAATCCGTCTCTATTTTTTAACAGTAGGATAAATTATTATTCATCCTTACTTAATTTCTGGATAAATGAAAATGTGTTTTAATTAATTAGTACATGATCTTGTAATTCTGCGCATGATTTGATTAATTAGTCATAATATATAGATAGAAGATTGATGCCCCAACAAATAGGGACGCCAAATTTGTTGGAGTTTATACTTAGAAAACATTATCTATTAGCAGTTAGTTGGTAATTATTTGATTGGGATGGCTGCAACTCCAATCATCATCGTCATTCCGAAATGATGGTAAGAGTTTACAAGGAAAAACAAAATTAAACATTTATAATAGGATGTGATTGGATTAAGTAACAGCAAGTTGAGAAAGCTTTTGCGTACAAGAAATTGAAAACTTCATCACTACTCTGATTTCAATTTCCTCATAAATGAAACAAAAAAAAAACAAGAAATTGAACTTAATTTTGCAGCCAGCAGATAGTGAAATTCAGGAACCCAAAATAATAGTATAAGTATGATCATGTATATGTATCTAAAAATACATGAAGAAAGAAGAAGAAGAAGAAGACGAAGAATCGGCAGAATGAAGGGTGAAGTCAAAATCCAGACGCCTTGGCAGAAAATGCAGCTGCTCTCTCATTCTCGCCATTATCAAACTGTACTCTTCCATCAATTCCACCATTTTTCCAACTTTGAACATCTCTCTCTCTCTCTTTCTCTCTCTAAGATACATACAAAGCTTTGCAGTTATGATGCAGGGAAGAAAGAGGGTTTGTATATATAGGATGGTGGGGGGTTGGGGTTGGGATTGGGAAGGAAATTATTACTTTACTGTAATTTGACGAGTTTAAAGTTTGAATCCACAATTTATGCAACAATATTGGTTCATTATAAACTTTATTTAATTAATTTGACTTTTAAAAAAAAAAAAAAAAGAACAAGAATTGAGGGAGTCTCGTATCTTTTTACTGACAGGACAATTCAATGTAACTTTGTCAAATAATTAAAAATAATATGGTTATAATCTTATGGTCCGTCTGATTACGTGTACGTAATAGCTGACTTTGTTTTCTGGGTAAGTCACGTTTTCCCATTTCATTTGCGTGTTGGCCTAAATTTGTGGACTTGGAGCTACCAAATACTAATTTACAACATAAATTGCCTTTATTTTTTTCTTTACTTGGTTACTAATTAATTAATTCATTATGCTCTCATTCAGAACATAAATTCATATCCTTGTTTTACTTAAAATTTAGTAGATAGTAAATTTGGTGTTAGGTTGGGAAAAAGAAAAGGATGATTGTTTAAATTTTTGAAAAATTTGGTGCCGACAATTTCCTCGTTTAAAAGCTGTTCAACTACGAATCTTCACTTGGGACTTAAAAAACTTTTTGGACACCGTATGAACTCACATATTTTGTCTCCATATATAGTAGATAAAGTTAGGCTTCACCGCAATATTTATTTCTATGACCCTACACTTTTCACACATCTAATCTATCCTAATAAAAAAAAAATTATATTTTTTTTTATGAATGACGATTTGTAATATTTTTTTATGTGTAGTTAATATTTTTAAGTTGGTTTTATTTTATTTTGAGAAATATAGTATGTTGGTTTATATATTTAATCTTATTCATAATATATTTGAAAATATGAAGAATTATTTATTATATATACGTAGAGACGACATCATACCACATGATTAGTCATAATTAATGTGAAGGCCGAGTCGTATTTTGCCCGACCATAAATCCAATCATCTTACTTTTATACATGAGAAAAATGTGGTACACGATTGCTCAAAAGAAATAGTGACGATATATAGAACCTTATAAAGGTTTTCATGATGTTAGTTTTAGAGATGTATATATAATTGAGCTCAACAATTTATTACAAGTAACATAGAGAGGAGGTTTGATGATGGAAAATGTGAGCAATAATGTTTATATATTACAAGGTTGGATGTGGTAGAGAAAGTAGATGTTGGGGTTTTGGACTGAAACAAATTCATGGATGAGCATGTGTCAAAAAGAGTTTGATCTGGTGAAGGCCTTCTTGAGAGCTTTCCAGTTCAAGGATCTGGTCTTGATGATGGACAAACTTAGGTTCAAAAATTGAGTCTTTAAGTAACGGTTAGAGGTCTTCGCAAGTGATGAAGAAGGTTGTGGCGATGATGGCGCGGAATGCGAGTGTTGAAGTAGTAATTCGGCGTTGTCCTCTGAGTTCCAAAAACGAGCCCCTTTTCTCTTCTTCTTCACAACACAGAGTAGGTCGTGTTTGTCGCATATTCCCCACACCGTCACCTTTTGTTGATGGAAATCAACATTCACTGAGTATATACCTGTATGTACGTACGTAAAATCAATTACATGCATGCATTCAGTAACAATATAAGTAGGTAGGTGGGTACCTTTGAGATTGGCTAAAGCCTTCTTGACTTTGTTCTCACAACCATAAGAATACAAAGGCACCATCATTTCCACAAACTGTGCTTCCACATTCTTCCCTGCTGGAACTATTTGCAGCTCTCCTGCCATTTCCTTAAAATTTTTATGATTGAATGTCTCTTTGATGCAATTTGTCCTATACCTACCTTCCTCTTACAAATCTCTATATATATAGACCACAACCACAACCACAACCCCGATCACCATCACTTTATCTAATTCCCCAAAACCAGACATCAACACATGCAGATCCACTCTAAAAACATAGATTTACGCCCACTTTAATTACCTTTTTCCACCCTTTAAAAGTTAGTTATTTAATTAAAACATTTTACTACACTAGCCACATATGTATCAGGTTCCTTTGGAAAGTTGTTTGAATTGAGAAAAAAAGTGTAGGGTGGTGAGTCAGACGACAAGTGTAAAGATGCTTCGCCTGACGTCGTTACTCAATCCAAAAGAATTTCTGACCTACACTTTGTATCCATCCACTAATGTCCATGCATGCATGTGATGTGCTCCCCGGTTTTTCTTAGCTAACAAGTTAAGGGTTTGACAATCAATCATGTCTTAATTAAGGTCATATAAAATGAATTCGAATTTTATTGAATGTACGAATATTCAAATTATTATAATTTATTTAAAATTATATTGATGTATTGATTACATAAGAACAAAACAATTGACAGTTTAGCAATAATGCATATTTATTTGATATGGTGATTTCCCATGCATCCCTCAACCCTCTAATTAACTCAAATATGCATGCTCTAATCAATTAATTATTCTCAACTAAAATTACTAACGTCTCTATATATATATAAATACTTATATATTATTACTATGTTATAAAAAACCACTATATTGATCCACAAATTAGTGATAAGTTATAGTGATTATCTCTTACTAATTCATAATTAAAAATGTATTGGAATTAAGTAGAATGCATGCATAATAGTGATGAATATGATGATGTCTCTACTCTGTAGTGCATGCAAGAATCTTCTTGTTTGGACGGCCATGTATTAATTGAAGTATTCCTAGCTACTCCTTAATTAAATTCTTAAATTAATTAATAATAATCTTGAAATGCTATAACACAAATCACCTGAAATATGATGGGATCAATCCACATGCATCATATATTAAATCCGCATGCGACAAAATCAATGACTCAAACAAAATAAAATTTGTGTTAATTTGAAGAGGAATGAGTTGATTGGCAAACAAACTGCAATGCTGCCTGCTGCTATTGCTCTATGTATTCATATTCAATTCTGAAACTGAGAAGAATGAGTGGGATCTGATGATGAAACGCTGAAAAAAGTAGGGAAGGGGCCTACCACGTTGGGTGGGATATGGATATGTGGATCCGGGCGGGGAATCTCAATCTCAATCTCCAAAATTCATACTCTGCCATGTGACTCCCATCTACCATCAAACCTAATTTCGCTTTTGCCTTTTTCTTTTAAATTATTATAATAAAATCTAAATTATTTTTTTTTAACAAATAAGTATATTTTTCTAATGATTAAGATATTCTTTTTTTTTTTTTTGTGAAAATCATGATATATATTATAATACAAGTCTTCATTATGAGGCGGCCTCCAACAAATAAAATATATATATATATATATGATTTAAATGTACCAAATTATTTGGTTAAATTAGGAAATGAATATTAAGGTAATAAATAAACAGAAAATATTGGAGGCCTAATTAGTGATGGAAAAATGTTAGGATTGTTGACAAGTAGGAGGGTAGGTGTTGAGTGATGAGTGTACAAGGAAGGGGAAGTGGATAACAATAGGGTGTCCTCCCATGATCAAAATCAAGGCCGCCCGCCACTCCCTTTTTCTTCATTTATTTCTTTTATTGTATATAGATGTTCTTCTTGCTATATACCAAATGAAATTCATCATATTACTTTTTCTACTCTCTCCTTTAAATTATGTTTTCAAATTTATGAATAATGTGGGTTGATCATGTATCCCCTATTATATACATTATAACTATGTTATATATATATATATGAGGCGGTACGTGTGCTTTTTTATTTGGTATGACCATAAATATATAAAATTATAAATATTAACTTTTAGATAGTACTAAAATTGAATAAAGATTTAAGTTCCCACCAACGAATTTGTTGCGTAACAATTTATATATAGACGTGCCAATGGTGTTGCATAAAATGATTAGTGTTTCATATTAATTAGATATTTTAGATAGATTAAGAAAAATATTCTGCAGTACTATCTTATTATAGTTAAAAAAATACAAGATATTACCTACAGAATGATGGATCATATTATATATAATAACATTAATCAAATCCCGATATATAATTCACAAGATCAGCAATATATATATATATATATATATATGAGCACAATAAAAAGGTGCTGGGCCTCTCTTGTTTTGGGCTTAATAATAATAATAATAATAATAATAATAATGATTACATGAGGGTGCATGCATTAGGATTTTCGTCCGAGAAAAGCTGCGGAGCCGGGATTCTTTCAATCACGTAAACCGGCTGATAATGATACATCATCTTGTGCATCCCCTGCTCCTCCCCACCATTCTTCACCTCCTCCTCCACTGTCGCCTCTCCGCCTTGCTCCTCCGCCCCCCCTCCCTCTTTCTTTTCCTCTTCCGCCGGCGCCTCCTTTTTCTCGCCTTCCTCTTTCTTTTCTTCATCCCCAGCACCAGCTGCTTTTTCTTCTTCTTTTTTCTCTTCGGGCTTCGGGGTCTCTTCCGGCGGCTTTTCGGGCTCGGGCTGGGGCACCACTTTGGCCTGCTTTTTGGTCCGTCGGTAGACGTAGTCGACGAGGCGGTCGGCGTGCATGGTCCCCGTCACCGTGACTTTGCTGGAGCTTAGTTCAGTGTCTACAGTTCTAACTCCTGCCGTTATACGTACCCGTGAAGGAAATGTATATATATCAGTATTAAATAATGATATATAATATTACAGGTTGAGCAGTCCAAAAGTTGATTAGTATTTATTTTTATATTAATAAAAAAATGTTTGAATCCTAAAATTTCAGAGTTGAACAGCTGAAAATGTTAGAGATGAAAAGTGAAGAGTCGAACACCTTTCATTTTGAGTATCTTGTTTTTGAGCTGGGCAGCACAGGCCTCGCAGTGCATGTTCACATTAAGTTCTATAGTAGTTAATCCGCTAACCTGCAGTCACATAGTCTAAAATTAAATAAAGAAAAGATTCTAGTCTGCATATATATTAATTAGCTATATATTATATATTCAATATGAACATAATGGCTCTCTAGTCCATAGTAAGAGCAGTAGTACGTAGTACCTGTGAGGCAACAACTTGGGGCATGGGTGCACCTTCAGCTTCCGGCAATGGAGATAAAACTTTGGCTATCCTCTTGGTTTTGTTCATGATCCTACTGCATACTGCCTGTGGCTCCACAACTCCTTTTATCGTCACCTCATTCTTCACCATGTCCATTGTCACTCCCTCCACTCCTGCATATGTATACATACTTTGATCATGATCATGATTTCATCACATGCATGCATGATCAAGAAAGAAATTAAAAGAGAGAGAGGGAGGGAGGGGTGTTTATATATATATGTATGTGTATACCTCTGATCTTGAGAATAGACCTCTCAATCTTCTTAGCACATCCAACACAATGTAAGTCTACAAACAACACAAAAGGAGATGGTGGCTTTGCTTCTTCTTTCTTCTCCTCTTCTGCCTTATTTTCTTCTGCTTTCTCTTCTTTCTTCTCCTGATGATCCTCTTCTGCTTTCACTTCCTCCTTCACCACTGCTTGTTCCTGCAGCTTACAACCAAACAGAGCTCAGAGGGGATCACTACTTCACTACTCACATCAATTATTTTTCATCTGTATACATGTATTCATGCAATGTAATATTTAACAGTAGTGACCTGTTTGGCTTCTTCACCCATTCCTGCTACTGATCACTAAAAGTGTATTTAGTTGTAAAAAAGATGAGCAGAAATAATTCTGACAAGAAATGAAAAAGATTGAGTACTAAAAGAAGAGGAGGAGGGAGGGGAGGTCTATTGGAGAGAATCAGCAGCATTTATATATACCTCCACAAACTAGTATTTGAGATTGTCAAGGAATGGACGGTGTGGATTTTTATGCTTAAAGCAGGAGTATGTGATGGCAGAGCACATGCAGGGAGGAGGAGGAGGATACCCTCTTCATTATTTCCTTAATCTTTTTTTGTTTTTAGTGTGTGTATATATATTAACCTAATCATAATTAGTTGGGGAATGGGAATTTTTGGCCAACTTTACATGATAACCGAATTTATGCGTGTATTGTGTTTTAGTTCAACAAATTAGTGGCCTAGATTTCAAGAATTAAGGTTTGGTTTATGTCGCTCTTGGGACCTAATAATTACATTATATGTAACTAAAATTATGATTGATGTAACAACTACACGACTATGTAACAGTAATTAACGGGGGGTTTCTTAATTTGAGGGTTTGATCAGAATATGAATACAGGGGTAGGGGTGATCTAGCAAATACTAGAGTGTCTTGAACATTCTTGGAATGAAACTGATCAACCAATCTCATTTAATCTTGCATTGATTTGGAACCTTTTTAATAACACGTTTTTCATGGATTTCCACAGCAGAAGAATAGTTTTAATTTTATGTTGACTACTCCTGGGAACTTGAAAACTTGGGAATTCCAAAAGTGCTGGTAATTTGCGTGTAACCATCTAGTTGGACTCACATGCCCTGTTTCATCTCACATCTTACCACTTGTGTTTTTTTTAATGAAATAAAGGGTTTATTTCAATTGCATCTACAAGACTGCACATGCCTCCTTTTTATAAGATTTGTAAATATTTTTTCATTATTCTCCCTAATAATGTATAATGATGGGTCATCCTTACCTACCGATTGGATCAAAATGAAAAGTTGTTTGATACCTAAGTGGAGTAAAGATTGTGGGTTCCCTACATGTGATATTTCCATCACCTAATTTACCAAACAATAACAAAGGGGGTGTAGGGATTGATATATTATGTGGGTGCCCCCTTTCTCAATTTCCATCACACATCCAAATCAAACTACAACTTTGATGGTAAAATTGAAAGCTGAATTTCATACCCCAATTTGTCACTTTGTCATCGTTAGTAAAGCCTTTCCCATATTGTAATAATGCTGACAGGATTAGCCCACTTCTTGCGTGGGAATGACTCAGCAGATATTTCCACCTACAAAGGTTACACTAATTTATTTATCTGATGAAATTGATGTCTACCAAAAGACAACATCAGCATGCAATTCTGCCAAAAAGAGGTTTTCATTTATAGCTTGCCCCTATATATATATATGCTTAAGTACTTAATCATAACAGGGTTGTCTTCATTAATCAAGAATTATCATGTACTTAAGAATTGATTAAGAGGTTCCTGTTGGTAAGGGGCCAACTGTCATTATGAGAAAGTTGGTTGCATAATATTGCTTTCTGTCTGTGGCTGAAAAAGCAGTCAAAAGCTCAACCACCCATTTTTCATCATTGGTTTTCCTTCAAGAACAGGGTTTACATGATTTCAACTATTAATTACTCCAGTACTGTTGTTAATATATGAGTGTAAGTAACTAAGAAATGTTTTTTTATTCAAATCAAGTTCGGTAGAATCAAACTAATAAGATAAATGTATTATACTTGTAATGTAAATGATCATTTTTTTTAAATTATATGTATATCAATTATACAATAAATATATTACACTTATTATATAATTAATTTAAATTCAACAAATCTCAACCACCGTAAGAATTTTCATATATAATCAATCCCTAGGTGAAATTCGAGCATCAGGCTTATTAGTGCATTGCTTTCCAGCTGGAATCTGGGATTTAGTTGGACAGGGTACATGAATGTGTCTTCAAAAGTGAAAAGTGTTCCTGTGAAAATCCTGGAGAGAGAGAGAAAGAGGAGAGAACATGCATGGGCATGGCTATGGATCTTGTGGCTTTTGGAGTCAAATGTAGTACAAGGTGGTCTTTTCTTGAATCTTTTTAGTCAAATAATGCTCTATTTAATATGTATATATATATGTTTCTGGGAGATTTCTTCTAAACCAAGTTCTATGAATATTTGAGTGCATTGAATGTATGGAGTATGGAGAGAGGGAAGCATGGATCTCCATGTATTTTCCTGTCCTTATGAGTGTTTCTCAAGAAAAGGTCACCCAATCTAATTTATTTTATAACCTATGAATGAATTTATAGAGGAAAAAAGATGAAAATCCCAACTTAATAAATCATCTGAAATCTGATCGTCTATTGTAAATTTTCATTCTCATCTTATATTTCACATCACACGTACGCAAAACGGACATAGAAATATTGTCGTACTGCCCTGTCTATCTGCATCCATGCATTTCTCAACCATAACTATGCACAAGTACGTTCTGTTAGAGATGTAATTCAAAAAGAAGTCGAACTTGAAACACTATTTTGAAAGAAACATACACGCAAATTTCTTTCTTTCTTTTTTTTTTGTTTTTCCCCTGTACATACGCACACATTCAATGTTCAAACATAAGACGTCTTGTGTTCGAATTATTGGCTTGTCCCACTTGAAGACTAACATACACGCAAATTTCTTTCCATCTTTTGTCCGCTGATCAAATGCGGATGGGATTCTTTCTGGACATACCAATGGGACAGAAGATAATTGCAGGCCTATGATAATGAAGTGTGTGTGAGATAGAATTGCACGTACACAGTTTTTACACTTGTAATAGTTAAAACATGAAGCAACCGACTAAATCTCTACAGTAAAATCAGAATGATCAAGACCTTTGAGGTAAAATTCTGCAACAGCAGTGTGTAAGGCTGCTCCGATTGGAAGGACATTCTCATCAAGAAAGAAATGCGGGGAGTGAGGAGAGTGAATGGAACCTACTTTCTCATTCCTGATCCCAATGCTGAACATTGCTCCTGGAATCACTTCTTGGTAGAAGGCAAAGTCCTCGCCAGCCATCACCTTTGCGGCCTCCTTGACATTCTCGGGATCAAGCAGAAGGCTGCCAACCCTCTTCACATGTCGATGTAATCTCTCGTCATTCACACAAGCTGGATATGGAGGGAATTCCTCTTCTTTCATATTAACATATGCTTTACATTTGTGCACAGCTGCCTGTCCTTCGAAAACCTATGAACTCAAGCATATATAAGTTTTGACTATTTCGTACTAAAATCCTCTACATCAAAATTATCAATTATAGATCTCAGAAAAAAGCTGATGTTCGTGGCATATTCATATTCTGCAGAATATAAATCAAAGCTCAGTATGAAAGGTAGAACTAGAGCTACCTCTTTCACCCTCTGCTGCAGTCGAAGCAACCCTTCAGTTGTAAGACTCCTGAGCGTGCCCCCTAGTTCGACATAGTGTGGAATTACATTTGATGCCGTTCCACCTCGGACATATGTAACAGAAAGCACCTGCAATCATAACTCTCACTGTTCACTTTTTGCACTTTCTATTCACAAACAAGATTTTGCAAGGAACAGAAGCAGCATTTTAGGAAGAAATTATTAAGAGGCACAGACCAGATTTACAGAAAAATGAGGAGAAGTTTTGTATTTTATGCTTTTCCGCAAATATATAGTACATATGAAAAGGTATTTTTCTAGTTGAGATGATTTCTCAAGGAAAGGAAATTCAAGGCACAGAAAGCTGAAAATGGCTGATTATGGCATACTTGACTATGAAGGGGATCTACTTCTCTTGACACGAGTTGTTGCAGTGCCAAGATTGCAAAAGATGCAGCGAGTATTGGATCGATGCTACTGTGGGGTTCTGCAGCATGCCCACCTTTTCCTACTATTTTGGCTTCAAAAAAGGATACTGCAGCAAGCACTGGTCCAGGAATACTTGCTATACTTCCCGTTGGATTTTCATAATCAATATGCATCCCAAATATTGCTTCTGCATCACCAAGAGCACCTTCCTTTATCATATAGGATGCGCCAGCACCTCCCTCCTCGGCAGGTTGAAAAAGAAGTCTCACAGTTCCCTTCACCATCCAAAGGAATACATCAAACAAACAACAAACCAGTTAATGTTTGATCGTTTCTGCAAGGTGAAATCTTTTACCCCTTTCCTCCTTTCATGCGTACAACTTGCTTCACTAATTTTTGTTGTATCTCTAACAACCTCAAATCCTGAGATTGTGGGCGAAAATAGTTTTTAGGGGAAAGAAGATTAATCATAGAGGAATGATAAGACATTCTGCTGATGCTGCATAATAAGAGCTTTTTATTTTCTACTACAAATCCTTCATCTAATTTTTGCTGCCTCACCAGGACGTAGAAGGATCCGCAAGATTGTGAGTTAGAAATTTGACAGCCATCTTTGATCAACTTTTTCTGTAAATTATAGTTTCACGCCTCAAGTCAATGCAGACAATGAAGCCAGTATTGCATATATATCCCCCATTTATAAAAACTCAATTCTCCTTGTAACGTTCAGCTCTCTAAGCACACAATTCTCTCAAATCAATCTCATACAAGATACTGTATACACATCTAATCAACATTATATAGACACCTTACAACTCCCAGAGTAAGAAAATAAACAATAGCAACACAAACAGAGGGAATAAATGACAAAAGCATCAAACACCAATCACTTTGAATGAACTTCACAGGATAAAATCAACTTATCTCCACACCATTTTATCCAAATTAAACCAACCTTAAACTTGTTCTTCCTTTGATTGAGCAACTTAGCAGCACCAAGAAGCATTGTAGTATGAGCATCATGCCCGCATCCATGCATTACACCATCCACTTTGCTCTTGTGCTCCCACTCCACTAGCTCCTATTATACAATCAAACAACACATATGCTCACGAAAATCATCATACTAAAATGTCGATTATCTGTCATGCCAAATAGAAAGAAAAAGCTTCAATCTTCGATATCAAACAAGAACACATAATCCAGAAAAAATCAAACTTTCATCCGACATGATGGTATAAAGAAAAGAATTCAAGTTTTATCCAAAGCAAGAAAACCCCGTTGTAGAGAGTCTGACCTGCAACGGAAGAGCATCCATATCAGCTCGTAGAGCAACAACGGGTGGGAGACCCGACCCGATTTGAGCGACCAAACCCGTTTTAGCAAAAGGGTAATCGTAAAAAATACCAAGTTCCTCGAGTTGACTGCGAATCAGGGCACTAGTGTTGAATTCTTGGAATCTAAGTTCTGGGTTTTCGTGGATTTTCCTTCTTATTGAAACCAACCAATCTTTTTCTTTATGGGCTGAGCTAAGAATCTGCTTTGCATATTCTTGTTCGTAACTTGTCCCTTGTGTCGGAGTATATGTTATACAAGTAGCGATTAGTATCAGCAAACAGGATATGAAGTTGGTCTCTGGGAACATTTTTCTTTGCTCGTTTCTTGTTCTGGTGAGTACACTACAATTAAGTACCGTGTGCAATCGACTATTCAAATGTACGACAGAGTGAACAATCTTGTCACTGAACTTGCCAAATATCTGATTATTTATTATGCGAAATGAGCTAATAATAATCCACAGTGTTTTTTTAGAATCGAGTTCAACACAAATGTCATATTGAATAAAGTGCCTATCCGTGATAACCGGGGTGGTGGCGCAGTTGGCTAGCGCGTAGGTCTCATAGCTTTATAGAGTTATCCTGAGGTCGAGAGTTCGAGCCTCTCTCACCCCAAAATGATGATGGGTTTTCTTTTGCAATTGAACTGACTCCATGTCCATTGGCCTCTCTAAATTGCAGAAGGATCTTCTGCTTGCTTACACTTAAAACCCGATTCAATAATTAGCATACAAAAACAATTTCTAGCTACATCCTAACCATCCCATTTTCTTACAACTAGCAAACTGACACACTCTATTAAATATTTAAAATAATATGATAAAATACTTTTATATTATTATTAAAATTAATTAATTATATAACAAATATGGTTCGTAGAATAAGGTTGGAGAGAAGAAATAGAAAATATATGTCTGAAGAAACATCATGGCATTGACAAAAGAAGAAGAATGGATTTTGAAAACGCTCTTTACATTTTTCTTTTCTTTTAGATGGGATTATCTAATCAATAAATTAAAGATATGATGAAATTGTCTTTGCAGAAAGCCAATAACAATCAGCTCATTCTAGTCCTCGATTTTGCCCTGCACTCTCCAGCAAAACTAATCCTCATCAAACTAACGTCTTAAGAAATTGCTGCAAATGATTCTCTCTCCAGTTAATTTCTTCCCTTAATATTCATAAGAAGAGAGAACCCACGCAATGTTACTTCTACCATCCAGATAATTATTTACAATAAAAAAAAAAAGGAAGACTACAATTAAGTCTCTATAAAGTCACTAAATATGTATTATATATAGACTACATAGTCAGTTCCTCCCGATTTCAATAACATTACATAACATGTACAGATGATTCTGCTCTGAATACATACATACATATATATATATATCCATAGCATCAAGCAAATTCAGAAAAAGCAACTAACGCGGGTGTTAACCTACCCAGCTAAAGACCATAAACACTCGAGTCCTATACAAAAAGAGCACGGTTCCTTTCTAGTTAGTTTTATTCAAAATATAGAATACCACACAGCAACAAGCATGATGGTGAGACTGGTCGCCACAAGTAGCTTTGGCATGTAACAAGACGATGAAACTGAAAGTCTTGATGTCCATCCAGATCTCAACAAAGGAACGTCTTTAGGTTCTTTATCTAGAAAATCACTTTCAGCTTTAAAGCTTGGGCTTATATCATTTGATTGTCCATCTTTATTTGCTTCATCAGAAGTTGATTCCTTCAATTTATCAAGAGCATGCACAGTAGTTGCTTTGTCATCCTGCAGAAACCAACACTACAAAATTAGAATCCTCAAAACACGTATTCATATTGGTTGATACACCTGAAACCACGAAGATATCACACCTGAATCGGCTCTCCTTCATGGATTATTTTACTGTCAGTCGACTCATTAGGGAGGCGGCACTCAACAGGTCCAATTTGAAATTTCTTCTGCAGGCGAATTCTTCTAGGAGCAGTTCCTTGTGCTACAGAGTTTTGGATGCTAGATTGATTTGGAATCTGACGAGTTCTTATCTTAATTCCAGGTCCAGAAGTGGCGTCTCCCAATGCAGGTCTATAAGCACCAGCTTCTTCAATATTTGACAGGTACGGGATCTGATTGCTAGCAGAAACAGTTGTGAAATCATTTGGTACTTTGAAACTGTTATTTGCAAAATCCAGGCTTCTATGGCCATAATTATTGCCAAAATGAGAATTGTTGACACTTTGTTGTACAGCAGCCATATCAGAAGTAACTTCACTCTGGAATGGAGACTCTTGCTTGATATTTTCCTCAATCAACTCACATTGTAAAATACTTGGTTCAACCTAAAATAAACATAAGATTAACACACGGTCAAGTTTGAGCATGCAAGTAAATATACATCCCTCAAAAATATATTGCTAGCAATTAAATGGCTAATAATTGCCCAGCAAGCAATTAAATGACTTACATTTACATTTCTCTGCGACACCTCACCCTCTGATTCACTATTTGAGTTACCATCATTTACCAACTGATGCATGTTAATGTGCTTGGCACTATCAATGGATGATATAGAATATATCCCACCAAAGCTCTGCTCATCTGGATCAATAAGAACCGAGTCCAAGAACTCATTAATATCAGAAGCATTTGTTCCATATTGAAAAGGGATATTGTGTTGACTGTTGTTGATGTCACCAGTAAAGCTGCTATACAAGTATTGATTTCCTAGCTCCGATTGCATCTGTGAATGCAATGGAGAGAAAATTTTCCAATCTGATGTCTCTTGCAGGGGTGGACAAAATTCTCCCAATAATTTTTCAAGCTCTGGATTTGGCTGAATAAAAATAGCAGCCAAAAGAAAAGGTTTGCAGTTAGTAAAATATTAGTGACCTGAATGTATGGCAGAAAGTTAGGGTTCACTCACTGGAATAGATGTTGTGTCTAATATGTTGTCTTCCACCTCATCAGCAATGCAGCTATTGCTCTGCCAATCAATAGGTACAGGAGCCCCCTCAACCATAGCTTGCTCGGAATTTAAATTTGGACAGCTTTCGACACTCGATGGTTGCATTTCAGCCAGGCCACCAAAAGTGGGAGTAACTGATTCAGATTGTTCTTCGTCAGCAGAAGGTTTAACTATGGTAGGAGAAGAGACAATCTCTTCAACTTCATTGCAGTTTGAACTTTCAGCAATCTCATCTTGTTTCAGATCAGTCTTTTTAAACAGGCGGCACAGCACAAAGGCACCCTAGAAAAAGAAATAGTCATGTTAGTAATTAGGAAAGGAGAAACCCAAAGCATACTACAGACACCATTGAATTAACTAGTTGTAATCTACCTTACTAACGCAATCAACAAAATATAATAGTGTTCTTCGAAGGTTCAAGATTAACTGTCAATGCATCCGAGAACAAAGGCAGTTCCTTTCGTAATACCATTAACTATACAGATTCATGAGGAAAAGAACAAAAGGACCATTGACCATTTAAAAATTTCTGGATCTGTTAAGCATCAAGTTGATCGAAATCACAATACAATTAACGATATTAATACGAGGCAGACTACAAATTAAAGGGCCTGTTTCTTAAAATTTCTGCTAGTATATTATACAGAAATGTTACTGTAGCTGCTAACTTCCAATTAATCACCATAAACGAAGTAAAATTGCATATTTGTTTACTAACATGTAGCAGTGAATTGCTCAGCTTCAAAGGCTATACATTGCCAAACAATTTTACCAAGAACAGGAAAATATTTACTATAACTATGCACAAACTAAAAATACAAGGCCTACAAGAATTGCCAACACCCTAATTTGAAAATTAGAGGCATATATTTATGACCAACCTGACCAGGATGGGTACCATCCAGTGACTTATCGGTAGCACGATATTCATGTATCACCCAGTTAGTCCTCTTGCCATCAGGTGCACGACCAGTGTAGAAAACTAAAGTCTTTTTCATCCCAATCTTTGCTCCCTTCCGGGAAGTTATGTTTCTATCCTTACCAGTTGCTTTCCAGTAACCTTTTTCTGTTGCCCGGTTCAATCTTTGACCATTCTGATATTTCCGATCCTTAGGGCAGAAGAAGAACCACTCATTGTCAGTAGACTCTATCACAGACAAATCTGCAAAACATAGATAAATAAAAATTCATAAGCATCTGCAAATTTATAGCCAATGTTAGCTTGTAAATACCACTAACTGGAAGTAACACCTTTAGATAATTTATAATGAGAAAAATACTATGTGATTATGAACTCAAAGATGCTAACAGGTAAACCATCAAATCCACAGATATCCAAAAATCGCTTAATTAAGCTATTAATCAGAAACCTATTCACCGTACTAAAAAAAATTACTTGTTATCAGATGACAAATTCGGAAATTAGAAACTATCATAACCTTACCTATCAAATTCGTGCTGCATTATGAAAATACCGAGCACAAGAACACATCTCTCAAAACTTTTAACTCGAAAGCAACCAATGACTATTTAAAGACGCTTCAGACAAAAACCCTAAGGGAGATCAGTTCAACCCAATCTTAACAACCAATAACCCTATTCCTACAACCTAGCTAAAATTAATTGCACCTTACTCAGAGAAACTCCAGTAAAAAGTGATTTCTTTTTCTCCAAAAAACCAAAAAGAAAACTTAATCCCAAAAAAAGAACATAATAATAATAATAATAAACTCTTAAATGAGAACTCCAAAGAAAAAATTAGAACATACCAGGCAAATCCCAGGGCTCCCATTTACAAACATCAATTTCACGAATAACACTGACTTCTTTGTGACGGCCATTGATTTTGAGCCTCAAATAGTGATCGATCAGCTCCTCGTCCGTGGGGCGAAATCTATAGCCCACCGGTAAGGCTTTCACCGGAAGCACAGCCATTGACCAGACTTTTTTTTCCACAAAAAAAAAAAGAAACAAAAAAGAGAGAGTTGAGAAAAAGTGAAAGATGGAGAGTGATGGTAAAAAGCAAATATATTTAATTTATAAGACAAAGAAACCCTAGAGCTAAAGAGGGGTTAGATTCAGGGAAATTCAGTGGGGTTTCAAGATATGGAGAATTTGAGAGAGAGAGAGAGAGAGAAACAGAGAGTGGAATTTCTGAGAAAGTGTTGAAGATTGTACAAGACCGGAGCGGACGCGTTCAAATTCAGTGTATATACCGTGTCAGACCGAAATGTCCATTTTGCCCTTCAATGTAGTTGCCATTTTCTTTCATTTTAATTATTAATAGAAAAAATTGGATATACAAAATAAAATAATATATATAACAAAAAATATTACATAATTTTTATTTTTTGAAAAAATAATGATAAAAGAAGATAAGGGTCTAATGTTGAAAGTATAAAAGAAAAAAAAACAATTAAAATTCATATTTAATTTTATATTTTGAGAGGTGTGGGGAATGAAGGGAAAGTGGAGAAGGGTAGAAGAGAGTCGTAAGGAGGAAGCTTGGAGCAGTGGGACTCTTAGTCACAGACCCAATCATATTTAGACACGTTTGCATCTGATGTATTGCTTTATTTTTTTCTTTTTGGGCTCCATCATCATTTTTGTTATTAATTTTTTACCTTTGACTTTAAGAATAATAATAAAAATAAACAAATTCATCATATACAAATACAATTTTGTATATTAACTCTCTCACAACAAAAAAGCCAAATCTAAAGCGGTAATCAAAAATAAATTTAGGGCACAAGGAATCTTTTTCTTTTCTTTTATGTCTCCCTAATTTGTGATTTATTAAGTTGAAGAGATTGGTAAACCCCACCACCACCACCCCCCCTTGCCCTTGCATTCTGGGAGATGTCACCATCTCTCTCTCTCTCTCACACACAATTCTGTCCTCAACTTTATAACATAAGAAACTTTTTTGCATCAAAGTGTAAGTAAATGTTTAAAAGAGAATATTACACCTTTTACAATGGCTTTTTAATGGCTAATTTGTATACTAATACTAATATATCCCACTCACTTTTCTAAAGGTTCTGCAAACAATGTGTGTCTAACATTCTGTTTTAATTATTACTTTGAGCTTCTCAAAAATCATATATGGCATTGGTCATGTTTGTGTTAAAAAATTTACTACTAGTATGAATACATCATAGTCATGGCCACCCCCAAAACAAATGTAAAATAATCAAGACTATATGCATTTCCACATTTTGCACACCACTTCTTGAAATTCAATTATATGCCCATGCTTTGCAAACAAAGGAGCAACCCCACTACACTACAAAATCTTCATTCCTATCCACATTTCCACAACTTGTATCTTTCTCATGCTTCTTCTTTTCCATTCTATTATGTACACCACCAGCCCAAAATCACAAGCATTGGCGTATACGGCTCCCCCGTTGCATTAGCAGCCACCACAGATGTCAGAGGTGAACTGTTCCCAGGAGTTATATTTCTATTTGGCTTCCTAGCTTGCAGCGGATCACCTCGTCACACATCTTCTGCTTTCTGACTGCTACAATGCAGATATGCAAAGTTCCTCAGCCCCAGAGTTTTCCTCTCCTACCTCATGATTGATTCCAGCAGCAATCACCAAGTATCAACAGGTTAGTCGAGAGCAAGGCATACGCAGCGGTGAAAAGACCACGGTGAGTCGAGCATGGTCAGAAAGAGAGTAATTTTCAGGCCACATCCCTTTCTCCACTTCTGTCGGGAAGAGAACTGCATTCTTGACACTGAATCCAATAGTTTGCTCCGTTTCGTTCATGACATCATCCCAAACCTCGTCACCCACTTCATCTCTTTCCTCAAACCATGAGGCGTTCCATATTTGTTGCTGCAATGGCATTATGATAATAGAAATATAAAACCATTTCTTCTCAAGTATTACGTCTTCATAAATTAGATAAAGCCTTTCTAGTGATATTTCGCCTCACTACTTTACCATATACCAACTAGCGAAAACAAAAATAAAAACGGAATAACTCAAAAGATAAAACGAGAGTAGCATCTCATACCTTAAATTCTTTGTAGTCAACTACACCATTTCCATCAATGTCCGCCTGCACCCATAGTTCTTGTAGCTCTTCAGCACTCAGTCCATTACAATGACCAATCAAATTAAGCTGTAGGAATTCCAAGAAAATGTGTGTGATTACCATCTCCCGGAAAATATACAAACTAAGACATTAGAAAAAATAGAAAATGCTGCCTACCTGTCGCAATGCTTCACAGAAGCCCGAGTAGGTGATGTAATCACCTTGGCTATCAGTCTTTAGAAAAACAAAGGCATCATCCTCAGTCAGTGAGGCTCGCCTAAGCTGATACTGTAAAGACAAATACACACACTTTATATTGAATGAACAGGTAATATGTAAAACAATCACAATCAGTGCAATATCATCATGAATTCTGCTAATATGTTATTCTATAAGTTCATGAGAGCACAATACGCAACAACCTTCCCTACTGAAGGTGTCATCAATTTTAACACCAAAAATAATTTCTGAACAAAAATAGGATAATCCAAGTTATCTAAGGCTGTATTGCAACTGGAGGGTGATTGTCAAGGTATCAAGAGAAAACATCCATACCCTTCTTCTTTAAGAATCACGAAAAATTAATTCAAATATCTCACCTTGAACATCCCAAAGACTGCTTCACTCCAACTAGTTTTAAGTAATTTCCTGTATCTATTCGGATTGAGAAGCCAGATAAAATCAACGCCACAGATATTGCCACGATGGTTGCGGTGGCTCACCCACTACATAAAAGCCCATGGCATCAGAACAAATTTATGGCAAAAATGAATATCTAAAACAAATTATAAGCAAGAAGTCATTACTTTATGAGCATCTGCATCAGTATACTGATGAGCAGTGTCATACGATGACACAAATCCCTGAGATCTTAGAAATTTGTAAACATGACCCCTCTTGCTCCCATTCCAGTCACTGGAAAAGTCAGAGAAACACAACAAATTACTTGAGTTTCCAGTTATATTAGCAAGGAGACCTTTCAAATGCCAAAAGAAAAAGTAAGAAACATACCCGCAAAGTAAGATTGGCAAGGGATTCAGTTTGTTTTCCTTTTGATACGATTCCACATAGTGCAATATTTTGTAGACCTATCGTGTTAAAATATCCAGCAAGTTATGTTACCTAATAACATCAATGATTCAGCGATCAGATGCTTGGTATAGAATTTAGCATACCTGACGCAGCCGCTCCAAGCACAAACTTGAATTATGCGGAAACAATAGGTGTGTATTCACTATAAGAAGTTCTTGGCGAACATTACTGTTCCGGCATTGTGAAAAGGGTGCAATCAGCTCAACATGCAATAGCTGAGCAACACGGTCTCCAAAATCATTGAAAAGCAAGCCACGGTGGTTGATGACCCTAAAATAGTCCTTGTGCAGAGCAGTCAGCAGACCTGTAATGTATAACATCTTATGTTTTTTCGGCAGAAATATTAACAAAAAACGGTCATATATGAGAAAGTGCAAATTTCGCAAAGTTAAGATAGTAAGTTGACACAAAAAAAAAATTCGATGGCAAAGTGTAAAAGCAGGCATAGTTCGAACAGGAATATATAATTTACCCATTGTTTTTTCCTCAAAGAAGATCCAACTTCAGTTTGACAATGACGAAATATACTTCTTCCCATATTACTTTCTAGATGATCCTTCTAAAAAGAATTTATTCCAACAAAATCCCTAATTACATCCACTACCTTGTGATCCCCATCTCATCCTGATCTACCCCATACCAAAAATTCCAACCACATCTGCAATGCAATTGGAAGTATTAGCCCGATAGAGAGCACCGAAAGGTGATTCTCGAGGGAACAAGAAAAGTATACCAAAGAAAATTCAATGGTCAAATTTGACATATCCGAATATAACACAAGAAAGGGATATCCTAAAATACAAATTGGTGCTTCTATTTGAATTAAACAAGATGTGTAACAGCATAAACTAAAATTGCTGCATGTAAATGTTGGTAATCCTGTAAAGAGAACAGTATAGCATACCATCACCACGATTATTCGTCCTGGCAAGCTTGAAATTGGTGTAACCAGCATCACCAAGTCTCTTATCATAAATACTCACCATCTCTTCATTCCCAACCCAGAATTCCTGCAATAGCCCACAAAACAATAACATCAAAGTTCACATCTTTATTCAGAAAAACAGCCTACAATTAAATCAAACAAGGAAGTAGGCCAAAACCTGAAGACAGATGATGGAAGATCTTTCACACAATAACCAATCCAAAATCCTCTTGTTCCTATCCAGCCAATAATCTTTAACATCACTTTCCCTGTAACTGGGATCCTGCCACCACCCCCGCAATGCACATTACGAGAAGCCCATAAAAAAATCAAGATTTTGCAAACGATGCAACCCAAAAGATACATGGCAGTGAATCAAATTATGCCAAAATCTACAACTTCACCAAAAAAACAAGGACCTTTGCAAACAAACCGTCCAGAAAACAATAAAGCAAGGTTTTTTGAACCTAAATCGAGATATATTTGAAACAAAAACGAGTAAACCAACAACTATTCATGCAGTTCCAAATAGTTACCTCATGATCGAGTCTTTTGTAAATAGGCGCAAGAATATTGAACGTTGTGCAAGAAATACAAGTGGGATCTTTAATCGATGAGGCTATTGCATAACTGCCAATTCTTGACACCCTCCCTTTGTTTAATCTCCGGTTCTTCCTCCCCATTGACAGGCAAAACGCGTAGTCGATTCCCCCAGCAGGTGGTATTATTGAGAGGTGAAGGATGAAGAGAGGAGAGAAGTCAAGAGAAAACGCCAAAACAGAATGGAGGCTTCTCCTTGGAGGGAAAACCTGTTGACTCTTTTGGGAGTGGCAATGGGTTCGTATATATTGTATGGCGAGGATTAACGCAAAGTTGCTGTGGTTAAGTCAGGATGTCTGGAGTATATATTCGAGGAGAAGAGAGAGAGAGAATGAAGCAGGGAAGGAAAGAGAATCGAGAGAGAGAGAAAATCGTCGCGTGTGTGTGATTTTGTGTGTTTATCATTCTTAGTCTTGTGGGTATTATTTATTGCAACTTGTCTGCAAAGAGTAATATACCCTTTTTTCTCTATATTAATTTTTCTTTTTTCATTTGACGGTTAATTAAGAACACAAAATAATAATAATAATAATAATTGAAAAAATTCATATAAAATAAAAGTGCTGCAAGTGCGCCACCAATTTTTGGAACAACACGACGGCAGCACTCCTTCAGATTCTTCATTCTCTTCTATATTATTAATTAATTAATTAATTAATATTACAAATAATATAATTAATATTTATGATTTTTTTGGACAATTAAACAAAAATTTATCTAAAAGCAAGTAAAAGTAAGAAATGCCTGAAATTCATAGTGTAATTACTCTCTCTCTCTCTCTCAAGTGATAAATTAAATTTGCAATTCTAGTCAAAATTGGCTTTTTCTTGCGGGGGATCCCAAATTATAGGCAATTATATGGCGATTAGATAAAATCGAATCCACACAAATTCTGTGAAAATTATCTCATAAGCATAGAATCATTCATAGATTTGGTGGAGGATTATCTTCCAACAATTGAATAAGGCCAATTACCAACAGGAAGGTTATCTCCTGCACAAAATCTTGATTTGTTTTCTACTCAAAATTATATACGGCTACGTTAATTTTTTTTAAAAAAAAAAACATAGAAATTATATTATCTTTTTGTGTTTCTTAAATATATTTATCCTTTGGGATTATTAATGTATTGAATTATCAAATCCGTAGAATAATTTGATAGAAAAACTCTAGTACTCGTTTAATTCAAGTGAAAGAGGGAGGCAAAGTGAAAAGGCGAGAATAATAGTTTTTCTTCGAGTTGATTAGAAAGGGTAAATACTTTTTTTCTTTCTTGGTACGAGAAGAAAGTACCAATTTTTATAATTTTACTATTTCTCTTTATTTTGTATTAGAAAATAAATAAGTAATATTATACTAAAATAATTTTTAACATATCAAAATTTTATTAATACAGATATTCATCAAACAAGAACAAGAATATTTTTTATTAGTAAAAAATGAGTATTGCTCATTTATTCTAAACTTTTTAATTTAAATAAAATAAAAATTACTATCAATACCCTCAAATAGAGAAATTAAATTCAAACACCAACACTTTTGTTGGTGATTTAATTATCCTTCTTCAAAGATTATGTATCTGTGTTATCAATATGAATGAAAAAAGAATCGAAGAAAAAATATGTATATGGGTAATAGAGTAAATAAAAATAAAAAATACAAATTTTTATCTTTTTAGTCTTATATATTCAATTTTCTGATCAATTTTTGAACAAAATTGGACCTTAACATATGCTACTTCTTGACAAATACAAATACCTAAAATCGAGGCATCAGATTCAAAAGTAAAGTTGATCTAAATCTCCAAGCACCATCAAATTTGATTTACATAATATTCTCTCAATCTCTCTCTCTCTGCAATTAATTAACTCATAAATATTAGTTTATTAGGAGAAAAACAAATATTCTCTCATTTAAATTATGATGTTCTTTTTATTTTTTAACAATTTTCTATCTATTCTATTTGTGATTAAATTTGGCTACGATATTTACTTTTTGCCAATTTAGTGATCGCATGTTATTTTTCAAGGGGGAAATGTCAATTTTTGCTATTTCTTTTTTCTTTGTGATAAATTTTACCTTTTACATGTGTGTCTTATCAGATTTTTAGCGGAAAGCGATGTTTTGATAATATTTATCTTTAAAAAATAGCATGTATTTAGGCAACCGACCACTTTAATTGGCTTTCCACTTGAAAGTTTATGTACTTTATGTGATAATGCGCAACGAAAAATGATTTAGATGAAAAATTATTAAAAAATACCATTGTAATAAAAGAAATTTGTTAAAAATTATTAAAGACGACATATCACTTGGGATTTTTTTTAAATGCTTCTTATATTAAAGTATTTTTATTTATTTATTCTTTTGCACCCGCACCCAATACTTTCATACATACACTTATGTGCGAATACAAAATCTTTGATAGTAATTTTGGAGATTATCCTGTCAATAGAAAATTGTGACCTAATTTCATGGAATAATATGAAATGTGTATAATAGAACATATTCTAGAAATTTTAGTGTCAAAGAGTGGATTTGTGGAAGGAGGAGCCCTTTCCAAAAAAATCAAAAAAGTAGATGCCAATATTGATGAAGAAGATGCACATCCAAACAGGGCATAGCTGGGCACAGATGGTCATGACGCGTGCAGCCATGGCGGAAATTGGAATCCTCAATTGCAACCAAATGCGGGAAAAGTGTCCATCCATATTCAATTTCAGCCCCTCTATTTTAGTTAATTGCAACTTAGCCCCCCCCAATTATTCTTTTCACACACGACCTATGTTCACTTAATCATTGCTAGCCTACTTTCCTTAGCTTTAATGATGGGTTGTTAATTTAGTTATTATGGTTTTACTCTCTTTAGATTTCTGATGTCGTAATTATGCTTATTCGACATTATTTTACAATCTGTACAAACTTCTCATTGTATGATAACAGTGCTCATTATACATTTTATTTAATATGTATATATATGTATAAAAATCACATTATTTTGTATTAAAATTATGCAATCCACGTGAATTTGTACATTTAAATTAGATAAATACGAGATATAATTCAATGCAACATAAAAATTTGAAATATGTATCATAAAATGACACATCATGTGACGTCCCAAAAATTATAATATATAATTGGGAGATTAATTGATAAACTTTTATGAAATTTAGTTAATTAGTAAATAAATTATGGATCATAATTGGAATATAATAACACTTGAATGAATTAAATTGGAGTTCGTTATAATATTTTGGGATAATTTATATTAATTAAGAAAATTAGGAAGGATATAAATGGCATTTTGAGAAAAGTTTAATTAAATAAATAAAATAATAATATTATTATATATATAAAAATAATATGTATATATATATACACATATAGCAGGAGAGAGAGAGTTGAGAGTGGGAGGTGGGTGCCACCACCCCACCGCCTCACTCTCTCTTTCTTTTCTTTCTTTTGTTGATTGTACACATACATTCACACACACATGCACAATTACACACACAACACAATTCTAAATTGCAATTTCTTCCTTCGGCCGAACGAGAAAACAAAGGTATAAAATTATAATTTTATTTAATTTATATAATTATATTATTTAAGTAGTCTGTTTATTAAATGTTGTTTATATTGAGTGATGTACCATTAACCGGAATATTTTACGAATTTGGCTATTTAAAATAGTGTCAAGTTAAATATCAAATTGAATATAAAAATGATATCGTTGATTAATTTGAGAAATGGAGTATGAAGGGCATCCATAATGGCTGTTTTCAAGCTTAAACATTGCCCGTAGAATGAATACCAGGAAGAGAGATAGGGCTGAGCTAGCTGAATCGAAGAGCGTGAAGGATGCGAACTGAGACGTTTCGGTCCTTCTTCCCTCAGATACTTTTTTTTTAAGAGCTAGCATAAGAAGTTCGTGCATCTCATGTCAAATTAAGCCACCAAAACTCGTAACTTAGTTTCGTATCTCCATCGGGAAAGCCGTGGAAGCCTTGGAGCGGGGGATCCCTTTTTTAAGAGATTAATGCAGTCAATTATGTCTCTCCTAGAAGTTGGTTAGCTACCTCTCATTTTGTTCTAGAATTCTTCTTCTTCGTAGGTCATTTGTGGCACGCCCCACCACCATTCACTACATTGGTCCCAAACTTCTTTTTTGATTCAGGGAGCATTTCTTGGTCCACATCTTGGAATTTTAGACTGGATATCTTAGTAAATTGAAGAAGTGCTGGGCTCAGACTCAGCTGTGATCAATCTTCCTTGAAGTTCGATTCATTTTCACTAGATAGAGGGGAAAACTTAGTGTCAAGTTAAGTATCAAATTGAATATAAAAATGATATCGTTGGTTAATTAGATTATTAAATTTATTAGATTTGAATGTTGCTATACCCAATTTATATAATTCCATCGGAATTGTTAACTAAATACACAATTCTACGTATTGTTATTTAATTAAATTATATAATAGCGAGAAATTGATAAGAAATCCGTAGAAATATTCCGAAAATTATATTTAATAAATGGTATGTTAATAAAGAGGAAAAATGAAGATTTGTACTTCGATAGAAGTGGAATATTAAAACATTAGTAGAAATTATACGAATAATATTTAATATTGTATTTAAAAGAAATTATGATATTCTCGATATATTAACTGTATGTGGTATAATCATTATAGGATACGGGGGTAAAGTGAAAAGACCGAACCACTACCTATTGAATAGATAAAAGCGTTGGAAGGTCGAGGTAAGTAAATAATTAGTATTGTCTATATATGTATCTTTAATTGTGATTTTACTGTTATCTGAATTTGTGGTTCGTGCTAATATGGATTTATTTGAAAGTATATGAGTGATGGATGATTTGATTTTATTGATGATATTGTGTACGTAGAATGAGAAAATACGTTGAAATATTATCTTTTGTTGTTTGATGTGTTGTTGATGTCCGAAAATGAGAATATATAGATATACTGTTTTACGTTACTAGTTGCTTACAAGAATGGTGATATGTGAAAATAAGGGAGTGGTGGAAATTGAATATATATTGTGGCGTGAATACCCATTGATGTGTTGAAAAGCCTATAAGGCGAAATGAAATGAAAAGAGCTTTGATGCGATATGAAAAAAAATATGATGTGAAAAGAGCTATGATGCGAAATAAAAGAGCTATGATGCGATTTGAAAGAGCTATGATGCGAAATGAGATTGATGAGCCGGCTGTCAAGGGGATTCACTTAAATTTATATAACGGTGAGATTGAGTTGATGGGAAAAACACGATATCACCTTCTGGTAAGCAAACTAGGAAAAAGGAAGTTTAATTGATTATTTTATTGTGAGATAGCTATGTGGTGTACTACAATTGATTATGTTGGAGTTAAATTGACCGTAGTCCATGCATGTTGCCTACTTGTCCTGTTTGGGCTGTGTTTGATATACATATATAGATAGGGTCGATTATTTACTTACTGAGCGGCAGGCTCATCCCTCTGTCGATATTTTCTTTTAGGAGTAGACTTTGAGGTGTTTGACTGTTGAAAATTAAGTCTACGCACTATACTCAGGCAGGTCGGGCCAGTATGCTGTTTTCTCCTCGTTGTCAGTTAGAGTACAGATCATATTTTGTTGTATAGAGGGAACGTAAGCATGGAGATTACTTGTGGTGTTTGATATGTATATATATAATGTTGTGGGTTGATAATACCTATTATGACGTGTTGGGATTACGTATGCAAATTGATTAGATGATTATGTGCAAATGTATATATATAAAAATAGGGATTACTATAACTATGACATTTAGGGTAGATATAACTCTTCTAGCAAAAGAGTTGCTACACATAAGTGTAATTACAATATCAAATTATCACGAATAATAAATATCTTGTATAGTTAGGCATTACTTGAACTTGGTGATAAGAACGCCACGTAATATGAATATCATAAATTATATAAATGCAAATAAACTTTACGACTTTATTTTAGGATATTATTTCAGAATATGAGACTTTGTTTTGAATTTTCTTCTCCTTTTTTTTTTTTGAATTATCATCTCATATAGATAAGAATTAACAACGACAAATTTTAATATTATATATTTTTTTTGAAGTGAAAGCAATAAATCATTATTTTTTTTAATATCAAATATTTGAATCTAACAACTATTACACTCATAAACTCAGTATCCATATTATATAATTATATTTAATCGATAAATACTATTAATGATGAGTACACACATACCACCCCTGCAAAAGGACCAAAACGCCCTTCATTAAGGGCATTATAGTCATTTCGCGATCATGATCCGTGTGTTTTGTAGCAGGCGGTTCGCAGTTGACCCGACCCGGATCGCACAGACTGACCAAAGACCCGGATGATGACAACCGTTCGATCGGAACACGCACCGACAAGATAAGGCCACGTGGCCCAGCACTTGACGTACAACTGTGTTCTATAAATAGACCCCGATGCACCATAAATGGGGTAACTGTTACGCATTAATTGAGACCGAACTTCTAGATCGCACTTATTTCTCTCGATCAACCTAACTTGAGCGTCGGAGGGTCATTGTCGGGGACGTGCCCGACGAGCTCACGGTTCGTGTTTTATTCTCAGGGGACCCAAAATCTGATTCGGAAGAGTTAATCCATCTACGGTGAGATCGTCACAGAAGATCGAACAATTCGACCTGGATCAACTATAAAAGTAGAACTACACCTATTATTAAAGTAGAATAACATCCCACAAATTGATAAGATTGAATTCATAACCTTATAATTATAGGGCCTCAAAATTTTCAATTAAACTAAGTGTCGCGGGCTCTTAATAACCATATTTTCAAAAATGATCAATGATCAAAGAAAAAACTTTAAAATTGTTCTACAAATCATCTAAAATTATCTCTCTCACCGTCAAATATTTAGGACATATGTGCATGCGTAGATTAAGAATGGCATAGACAAAGAGGAACGAAATGAAAAATATTATGTCAGAATAGGTTTATCAAATTTGAATCAATTATACAATAAATATAATATACTTATATTATGATTGATATACAATTTTAATATAAACAATTAATTATAAAATAAATATATTATATATTATATTTATTATATAATTAATTTAATTTAATTTGACAAAGAAATTTATAAAAGGAAATAAGTGGAGAAGGGGTGAAACCAAACTCCGTCGGTACTGTGCTCCTCTTCCGCACATGGCTATAATGAGGAAATCCATTGAACCAAAAACGTTACTTTCGGTTTATTCACCTTTTGAATGTGCTATAATGAGGAAATCCATTGAACCAAAAACGTTACTTTCGGTTTATTCACCTTTTGACGAGACAGGCAGGTGTAGTAGCGTTTTTCAGTCATAATTTTATGTATATGTGGCGCCCATGGATTTTGATTCTTCAAGTTTCAGTAAGATGCTTGTGAAAAAATACAGTATTTCTTTATAATTAAATTATTATTAAATATGTGTATTGACTTATTATAAATTTTGCTATTATCACGTGGATAATAGATAATATTGTAACTATCAATATATTGTGTAAATATTATATTTTCTTTAAAAAAATAAAAAAGTTTTGATATTACAATTATACCCCTTCTAAATTTTTATTTTATATTTGATCCCTTCCATTAGGATTTTAACGAAAATTGCTAATGTTGGCAAAAATAATTATATAGATTTTTAACTTTGTCATTTCATTTAATATTCTAATATATATTTTTCTACTTATAAAAAGATAAATATAATACATATGGGGTGAGGTTAATATCATGATATTTCATCTCTTATAAGTTCAAAATTATTAAATGAAAGTGATAAAAAAAGGAGATTACAAGAAAATTTCTGCAAAATTGACTAAGTGTGCCCATGCTTAGTGGAGTGGTCAACTCGGGATAAGGAGGAATACGAGTAATTTCTGCAAAAGATAAATGAATGAAGTGTTTAGGTTAGAAAGGATTCTTTAATACTTATCTCTTGTGATTTATTTACTTTTTAAGAGTTAATCACGTATTTATCTCCCCCCTATGTCTAGATTCGTAGGAGACTTTTATTATAAATAGGGGGGTCTCTTCATTTGAATGAGTTAGTTATTGATTAGAACTCTATAGAATTCTTTGTTCATCCTTTCTCTTTTCTTTTTATTTTACAATCAGAATTAATGGAATTCCACTTTTTAGTGTGTTCTTCCATTAACATGTCCGGCTAAATTCCTTATTTTCTGGTTAAGGTATGGTGCTTGCTTGATTCGTAATATGTTGCGAGATCTAATTTGTTCTCTTTATACATGTTATATGAATATTCGTACTATTCTCTGTGCTTTTATTACAAACGTCTGATATTTGAATAATGTGGTCAGTTGTTCACTATTAAGAAGGTTTGCTTGGCTAATTGAACTTTATAAATCCGTGTAACTGTTTATTTAGTTCAATGCTTAGTGGCAACGTAACATGATTAATTATATCATAGTAATTAGTTATGTTATGGGGAATGCATGATCTAGTTTAAACGAATTGTCCTCGTAGGAGTTTGTTGATTAGAATCAGGCCTTTCTAATTCTTAATGCTGTTAATAGATTAAATGTAGCACCCCCTTCGCTACAAGGGCTATATCTACCCTAAACGTCATACTTATAGCAATCCCTGTGTTTATAAATATAAATACACATAATAATTTAATCCATATGAATACGTAACCCCAACGTCATACAACATAATCATCCCACAACATCATATATACAAATCAAACACCTCGAGTAGTCCACCATAGTTAATCTCCATTCCTACGTTCTCTTTATACAAACAAAATAAGATTCGTACTCTAGTTGACAAAAGGAGAAACAGCATACTGGCCCGACCTGACTGAGTATAGTGCGTATATATCCTCTGAAATAAAGTGGCTGTGTGTGCGTTTTCCATATTTGAATATATATATATAATATACATATATGTGTTGTATTATTTAAAATGGTGGCTTACCTTCCACAAGATTAGTGGCAGCCCACGTGCTGCCATTTTATTTATATTTTTCTTTTGATTTTAATAATTTTATTTATTTATAAGTTGACCACAAACTTTTCAAATTATGCAATTCAATCCCAATTCGCTTATTTTATAAAGTTTCAATTTAGTCCCTAGGACTTTAATATATTCATATTTCAACTCATAATTTAATTCTCAACTAAATTTCTTTAATGATAGGCGATTAGTCCTACAATTATGTATTATAATTTTTGGGGCGTCACATTAAATCTTGTGGACGTTCCCAGGGTTGTCTGTTAATTAGGGATCTCGCCAACGGTCGTACCTTGGCTGACGAAAAGGTAAGAAAAGTGAGATTGTTAAGTCGTACCAACACTATAACTGATTTATTCGTTTATACATGTGTTATTCTTGCATCAATGATCAACTCACAAGAATCAAGCATGATCCTAGCCTTAACCAGAAAATCTCTCTCTTGTATCTTCGTCAGGTAATTTCAATTATTTTCTAGCTTATTTAGTTTTTAATTATTTCTTTTTATCATCAAATCTCCCCCCATTATTTTCTATTTCTCTTAAAGAAATCAACTTAAAGCCAGTCTCTGTAGATTCGACCCTACTCCCACTTTCACAAGTGTTGTAGTAATTATTTTTGGTGGTCTCGACACCCACCAAATTTTGGCGCCGTAGTCGGGGATTGGCGTTTTTAAGTATATTTCTTTATTTTTAGTTACTTGATTTTTATCACCACTGATGTCAAGGTCTTCTTGTACAGGTAAATTGGTATACGACCCCGAAATCGAAAAGACCGCAAGAAGACTTCGTCGGGAGACTAAGCAAAAATCGAAAGGAACATCCGCTCCCTACGAAGACGAAAAAGACATAAATTTGGAGTTTGAGGAATCCCCAAGCAAATCCGAAGAAGAGATAATGGCTTTGATTCCTGAAAGATCGATCAATGACATGACGTCGCCCGATCTGGACCAGCAGCCACTGTGCATTGAGTACCCAAATTTGGAGGTAAATTTTGAACTGAAATCTGGATTAATTCATTTACTTCCCACTTTCCGTGGCCCCGCAGGTGAAGATCCACACAAGCATCTGAAGGAATTCCATGTGGTATGCTCTGGAATGCGACCACAAGGCATAAGCGAGGAACAAGTCAAATTAAGAGCGTTCCCCTTCTCTCTTGCCGACCAAGCGAAAGATTGATTGTATTTTCTACCCTCAGGATCCATTACAAGATGGAATGATCTCAAGAGGCAGTTTCTTGAGAAATATTTCCCTGCCTCAAGAGCCACAACAATCCGGAAGGAGATCAGCGGGATTCGTCAATTCGCAGGAGAGAGTCTTTTCGAATATTGGGGAAGATTCAACCAATTAGTGGGAAGTTGCCCCCATCATCAGATCCCAAACCACCTGTTGATCCAGTATTTCTACGAAGGTCTATCAAGCATGGATAGGAAACTGATAGACGCGGCAAGTGGAGGAGCACTGTTTAATAAAACCCCTACCGAAGCACGTAACCTGATCTCAATTATGGCGTCCAACACGCAATAGTTTGGGGTTAGATACGATGATCCACCAAGGAGAAGTAACGAGGTAAGTAATCTTGAAGATCGTTTAAATCAACTCACATCTATTGTTGAAAAAGTCGTTGCAGATAAACATCAACAAGTCAAAACGTGTGGTATTTTCACTTTAACAGGACACGCTACCGATATGTGCCCAACTCTTCAAGAGTCAACCACCGAGCATGCCGACGTCGTAGGAGGATTCGCCGGACAACAACAGAGAAGATATGATCCTTTCTCCAATACATACAACCCCGGATAGAGGAATCATCCGAATTTGAGTTACGGTAACCAACACCAAAACATTCAAACACCCCAATACAAACCACCTCCGCAGCCTAATCCCACACCTAGCCCTTTTCTCGAAGACATGATGAAAGCACTAGTGACCAACACACAACAGTTCCAGCAACAAACCCAAACGAGCATTCAAAACCTAGAATCTCAAATCAGTCAACTGGCATCGTCTGTTGGTAAGCTAGAGTCTCAAGGTAAGCTACCTTCTCAATCTGTCATTAACCCTAGACAAAATGTTAGTGCTATTGTGCTTCATAGTGGAAAAGAATTGCAGGAAAATATGAACGAAGATGGCACTAAATGTGGGCACGGTGTGAAAAAAAAAGCCAAAAAAAGAAATTGAGGTCCAATAAGAACAAGCCAAACCCGAAGAAGACCATCCGAAGCCTTTGGTAACCAGACCACCCTTCCTAGAAAGATTCACCAAAGCAAAGAAGAAAGAGGAAGAAAAAGAGATTTTTGAGACGTTCCGCAAAGTAGAGGTAAACATCCCTTTACTCGATGCAATCAAGCAAATACCCCGCTACGCGAAATTTCCTCAAAGAGTTGTGCACTAGTAAGGGAAAACTTAAGGGAAATGAACGGGTAAGTATGGGGGAGAATGTTTCTGCAATTCTCCAATGAAAACTACCCCTAAAATGCAAGGACCCAGGTACGTTCTCTATACCCTGTAAAATTGGTGTGATTGGGAAAAAGAGTGCTCTGTGTGACCTTGGAGCGTCTATAAATGTTATGCCCCTCACCATTTTTGAGTCCTTAAATGTTGGTCCCTTAAAGGAAACAGGGGTAGTCATCCAACTTGCATATCGCTCTGTAGTCTATCCGGAATGAGTCCTAGAAGATGTTCTCGTACAGGTAAATGAATTGGTGTTTCCCGTCGATTTTTACGTATTGGACATGAGGGAGGACAACTTCCCCAGTTACACATCAATCCTACTAGGAAGACCGTTCCTCAAGACAGCTCGAACAAAAATCGATGTGCACAGTGGAAGTCTCACCATGGAATTCGATGGGAAAATCATAAGATTCAACATCTATGAATCCATGAGGTATCTGACTGATTTACCTACCACTTTTCATGTAGATATTTTTTACTCTCTCATGCAGGATTCCACAACAATTAACGGTGAGGACCATGTGAAGTACGCATTGGAAGAAAGCCTCACGTTAGAGAAAGCAAAAGTTTTGAAAGAAAACATGATTATAGATCCATTGGTGCAAGAAAAAACTAAATTCGATGGTTATAAAGACTTCAGCTCTTGTCCGAGAACTTACAAGAACAAAGCATTTCACGACAAAATAAGTTCGAGGAAGAATTCTCTCATGAACCTTAAAATTTTCCTTGATCCACACCATCTTTGGGTGAACGAAGATGAAGAAGAAGAGAATTTAAAGTGCCCAACTTATTTAAGTTGAGGCACAACAATGTCTAGCCAAAGACATTAAAAAAAAGCGCTGCATGGGAGGCAACCCATCAAATTTCTATCTTCTCCTTTCCTCTTTCATTTGATTTTAGTTTTTGCAATTTTATTCAAGTTTTGCGATGCGTGTCATGCTTAATGAAGCATCCAAATATGTTTGGATGGCTAAATTGGACAAATTTGAAGTTTCCACTAAGCATGTCCACGCTTAGTCGATCTTTCGAAACTGTTAAGTACTTCACCAAAACAGATTTGGATTTTCCACTAAGCGTGCCCACGCTTAGTCGCACCTCGTAGGCTGTTATTCACTTCATTTATTCTTTTTTTTATTTTTTTATTTTATTTTCGAAAAAAAAATCAAAAAATCAAAAGAAAGAAGAAAATCAGTCAAATCTTTCCATCAGTTCAAAATCTTTGATCGATTGTTTTTTCATCTCTCTCAACTCACCTACAGCAACTTCAAATCTGCCAAGAACTCTCTATCTCTGTCAACAAAGTCATCTCGCCGAAAAAAGCTCTCCGCCGTCGTTTTCCGTCGTCGCTCACGAAGTTCTGTTGCTGTTTTGCCATCGAAGAGAACCCAGTTTCATCGTCGCTCAATCCCGCCGTCGACTTTCGCCTCCCGCTGTCAAAACACCCGTTCACCACAATAAGAAGCCGTTGTTCGCCTCCGACACCGAAAACTGATAACTCAAGTTGCCGTCTTCTATCTCCATTCAGTCGTCGTTCGCCGTTCACCTTTCGCCGCTGCTCCGACGAAGGAAACCCAGATCCGCCGCTGAACCGCTGCTGCTGCCATGCTCCCGACACCATCAGAGAACGGTCTATCTGTTTCCTTTCTCTTATTCTTCTATTTCATTTTATCTAATTTGTTTTCTCTTCAGTTGATTGACGATGAGTAGCCGAAAAAGAAGCCGTGAAGAAGGAACCTCCTCCAGATCGGGACCCCGTGCCCGTAGCACGCACTGTGCAAACACACTTCCGCCATCATCTGAAGCTATTAACGGCATCCTCAAATTCATAACTCGTACGGAGAAGGATCGCATTGAAGCCAATTTGATGGGCTTATTTGAACACTTCGGGCTGACACCAAGGCAACCACCCACACCATGACCTATTCGGAACATGCACTCAGGGATGCTTTTTTAAACTCTCTCCTTTTAATTTTTTCTTGAAATGCATGTCATAGTCCACATTGAGGGCAATGTAGATTTTAAGTGTGGGGGTATTATTGTTGAGCATGTTTCTTGAATTGGGTGTTGTTGGTTGCGTGTTGAAAATGGTTGTTGCTCTTGTTGATTGTTGAAACTGCTTGAAAAGATATTTTTGTGCTTGATTTTCTTGATTGTTGATAAAATTAGCTTGATCAAAACTTTTAAAGATTGAGTCTTGTGGAAATTTTTTAGCCTTATGGAAATTTTTTTTGCTTGGTTTTTGAAAAATTTTGGCATGATAAAACCCTTTCAAATTTGGACTAATCTTGACTTGATGATGTTATGTGTAAAAAGAATACGTGTTTTATGTTTGAGGATAATTCACTAGTTGAAAGCTTGTTTTTACCAAAATAACTTGAGTTAAAATCTTCTGATGTAGGATTAGTGGACTAAAACATACCTCGTGAGATTTTGAGCTTGATATGACCATAAAAAAATCTTCATTCTTTCTTGAGAAAATAACACTTCTATGGCTTTGTCTTCCTAGAACTTGCCTTGAACCACATCGAGGCCACACAAATGTGCATTTATCTGGATATGATAAAGGCATTAGAAACCACTTTCGGCCTTCTTTAACCACCCAGTACACTTTAACTTTAGAGAACTCCTTTGAGCCTTTTGACCTATTTTGTTGAATAACCCGTCATATACGAACATATCCCGTCATTTGTTTAAAACTTTGATTTTGATCCCTCTAAGAACTATTAGAGCATCAACGAAAATGAGTTTATATTCAAAAGAACAAATTCTCAAAATAAGGGATTTTCAAAACCTTTGTGATTTACATGCTTAAAAGATGTATCTCGAGATGAGTGTGGGGGGTTCCAAAAATTGTGGTCCTCTTTACTTTGTGGAAGCCGACATCAATTTTCTTGTTCTATGCCTATCACCAAAAAAAAATGAAGAAGAGAAAAAGAAAAAGGGAAAACCCAAGTGGCAAAAAAAAAAGAAAGCAATTTTCTTGCTACCAAAAAAGAAGAAAAAAAATGTATGAACTCTCCAAAAGAAAGAAGAAAGGCATAGTTCAAGAAATTTTTGAAAGAAAAAGCTTGAAGGTAGATGAGTAAACTTTGAGAGCTTCGAATTATTGCTCACTCAAAATTTTTGGTGCTCTAATTAGTTTCTTGGAATTTAACCTCATTGTCCTTTTATCCTACCCCAAACCAAATCCCCATTACAACCAAAATTAAAGACCTTTTGATCCATATATGTGCATATTTCAAAAGTGGTGGAGATGTGGTGTATAAGCAATCCTATGGTGAAGCATTGTCGCAGTAAGTGTCGAGAGATACACTCGAGCCATATATACACTTGAGAGAATGGAAGGTGGAGAGAAAATAGTCCACTAGTTTTATGTAATTGGTTTTGATAATGGTCATCACGTGAAAACTTGTTTGATACATGTTGAATTGTCTCCTTCATAAAGTATGTCATTTACTTTGTACATGATTACAAATTGCCTTCAGTAGTACAAGATTTGGAGGTATCTTTCTATGCATCTTGATTTTGCTTGAGGACAAGCAAATAACTAAGTGTGTGGGTATTTGATAACTCTGCAATTGTCACGATTTTATAGCAATTTAATTTCTCTTTTTAAGCCAAAACATCCCTAATTATGTGGTTATATTGCATATTCAGCAAAAAAAGGAGATATGAAGCAAAGATGGCAAAAATCAAGTTAAAAGCGAAATTGAAGGCATCAAAAAGGAAAAAAAAGTAGATTACAAGGAAATTTCTGCAAAATTGACTAAGCGTGCCCACGCTTAGTGGAGTGGTCAACTCGGGATAAGGAGGAATACGAGTAATTTCCGCAAAAGATAAATGAATGAAGTGTTTAGGTTAGAAAGGATTCTTTAATACTTATCTCTTGTGATTTATTTACCTTTTTAGAGTTACTCACGTATTTATCTTCCCCCTATGTCTAGATTCGTAGGAGACTTTTCTTATAAATAGGGGGGTCTCTTCATTTGAAGGAGTCAGTTATTGATTAGAACTCTATAGAATTCTTTGTTCATCCTTTCTCTTTTATTTTTATTTTATAACCGAAATTAATGGAATTCCACTTTTTAGTGTGTTCTTCCATTAACATGTCCGGCTAAATTCCTTATTTTCTGGTTAAGGTATGATGATTGCTTGATTCGTAATATGTTGTGAGATCTAATTTGTTCTCTTTATACTTGTTATATGAATATTCATGCTATTCTCTGTGCTCTTATTACAAACGTCTGATATTTGAATAATGTGGTCAGTTGTTCACTATCAAGAAGGTTTGCTTAGCTAATTGGACTTTATAAATCCGTGTAATTGTTTATTTAGTTCAATGCTTAGTGGCAACGTAGCATGATTAATTATGTCATAGTAATTAGTTTTGTTATGGGGAATGCATGATCTAGTTTAAACGAATTGTCCTCGTAGGAGTTTGTTGATTAGAATCAGGCCTTTCTAATTCTTAATATTGTTAATAGATTAAATCTTGTGGATGTTCCCAGGGTTGTCTGTTAATTAGGGATCTCGCCAACGGTCGTACCTTGGCTGACGAAAAGGTAAGGAAATGTGAGGTTGTTAGGTCGTACCAACATTATAACTGATTTATTCGTTTATACATGTGTTATTCTTGTATCAATGATCAACTCACAAGAATCAAGCATGATCTTAGCCTTAATCAGAAAATCTCTCTCTTGTATCTTCGTCAGGTAATTTCAATTATTTTCTAGCTTATTTAGTTTTTAATTATTTCTTTTTATCATCAAATCTCCCCCCATTATTTTTTATTTCTCTTAAAGAAATCAACTTAAAGCCAGTCTCTGTGGATTAGACCCTACTCCCACTTTCACAAGTGTTATAAAAATTATTTTTTATGGTCTCGACACCCATCAAACACCCTCTTTAGAGTTTTTCATAAACATTTCTAGAAATCAAAATGGCTGCTTTTTTCCCCAATATAGTTTAATTATAAAAATAACTTAATAAGGGTGGAGTGGAGAGAGAGAGAGAGAGATGAGGAATGAAGTTGCCAATGATTAGACAGCAACATAAATCTCCTCCACCTCTTAAATAATTACCTGATTCCCACAACTGTACTTAAGCCTAGTACAACATACATATATATGATTAAGGTTAATTATTTATTCATGTTATGAGGATGTAGTGTAGCCAACCCCATAACTAAAGTATCACTAATTTACATTAAAAGTGCTGTTAAGACTGAAACATAGGAGTCCCACTCCAAAATGAAATTACCGTCTCGGTGCCCATAATTAAGCAGCTGCACTCCTCTGCTTCTTTAATTATATATATACACACATTAGTTAATTTCAATTAAAAAGGTTAAATAATAAATAGAAAAGAAAAGCCGGCTTCATCCGGTTTTAATTCATTTGAAAAGACACACCACACCCAAATGCTCCCTCTATGAAAATGATTTTGCTTGGGTATAATTGAGGTTGTCAAGATCTAATTACTTTCATAACAGTGGTGGGTCCCTTGCATGTACTATTTATAATTATTTTTGTTAAGTGGGTATCAGACAAATCCTAATCAAACTATTACAAACGATTGGAGTACGGAACCCCTTTAATATATACAAAACCAAGATTACAGAACTTCACAAAGAATGTAGATAACAAAAAACAAACTCCGTTTAGATAGTTCGGCTCAGAATCTGCCAAATCCAAGAGAAGGGGAAACCGGTCACAGAGATAGTACCGTTCCCAAAATCACCGACCCACGGTAACTCCACAAAGTCAGAATACCGACCACACTCCGATCACTCAGATCACTGTTTCACTCCAGTCACTTAGACTCGTTAGAATCACGAATAAATCTCAAAGAAATAGCTCTCGGTTTTCTGGTATGTAAGAGGACATAGGACTCCCTATAAATAGGGCCGAGAAAACTGGTGAAGAAGGAAAACACTAGTAGTTTTCCTTTCGCCATCGACTTGGCAAAGGAAAAACTCCATCAAATCCGGTGACAAAATGGGAGGAGATTTCATAGAGAGGAAAAGGGAGAAACTGTCGGCGCAGAGAGTGGAGAGGAGAAGTAGAGAATGAGAGAGTAATCAGATTAGGGCAACAATATAAGTGGGTAGAAGTGGGTCGATTACCGAGTCGGGTAGTGGGCTGCCAAAAGTGGGTCGAATAATTTGTGGGCTTCAGATCTCTTCACTTCAACTAGGCCCATAGTTCCGAAATTTCTACGCGAATCAAAATCGAGAAAAGGAAGTTTTCCAATCACTGACTCAAACCCATTGTCGAATCGTACTCAGCAGAATATGGAGGTACTTATGGCAGAACGGGCCAATCTGGTATTTCACAATAAAGTGATGGACGGAACTGCCATGAAACGACTTATAAGTAGATTAATAGATCACTTCGGAATGGCATAGACATCACACATCCTGGATCAAGTAAAGACTCTGGGTTTCAACAAGCTACTGCTACATCCATTTCATTAGGAATTGATGATCTTTTAACAATACCCACTTAAAGTCTTTTGGGCCACATAATTTTAACAATTTTTCATCTTTTTATATCGCAGACATATCCTATAAGATTTTTAGTGCTGGAGGTTTTAATGATGCCAGAAGCTGCTTTTGAATAATTAACATTAATTATACTAATTTTTCCTAGTGTCGTACAAAACCCTCTACCTATATACGCTTTCATTCTTTTATTATTATTTTTTTTTACTTTTTCTTTTTTAATATTGATACACAAAATAATTCACGTACCCTCTATTCACTCAATTCTTTCTTTGTGGTTTTAAATTTAAAATATTAAGGTTTATGTTTATAATATCTCTGTCTCTTTGGACTCATTTTTCAATAAACAAAATAAAAACATACACAAAAGAAACAAGAGAATGGTCAGAAGAAGATGATGAACCCCCACACCTCCATCGCATGATCCCCATAACCTCATGTCCTTATTTAAAGACATCCCACGACCTCATTCACCCACATCCACATGCATCCATCCTCATATAAATATACTTTCATCACAAAAACACACTACACACACCGAGAGAATGAGCAAGATTGAGAATGAAGAAGAAAGCAGGTGCAGCAGATCATCAACCACGACCAAGACATTGAAATACCAAGGTGGTGGTGGTGGTGGTGGTGGTAGGAGATCATCAGGTGTAAGCTTTTCAGCCAAGCTGCCGGATGACGTTGCTGGTGGGGCATTCCACGATTGTATCTGCGCAGTCAAGTACTCGACCAATCCATTTTCCGAAATCAGAGAATCCATAATTGAAGTGCTGGAGAATGTAGGGGGAATTGGGGACTGGGACTGGGACCAAATGGAGGAGTTGATATACTGTTACATTGCTCTCAACTCCCCTCATCTCCATACTTTCATTCAAGATGCTTTCCTCAGCCTCTCTTTCTGTGCTTCCTCATTATAACAACCTCATCCTATATCATCATCTCTCTTGTCACTTGTATTTTTATATTGCATTCTACTATATTGCATTTCTTTTAGTTGTTTCAAGTATACTGTATTTTCATCCAACCAAATCAATCATACAACAACCAAATGTAATACACTTAACATACGATTGGTCACCATCATACCTGGTCAGATTAGAATTTCGCGTCTTCGATCTAGTATTGTTGCATTATCAAAATCCTGCAACTGGGTCATTGGTAACCACTATTAAGACAAAACTGATTCTGGTATCCTCTAGTCTCACAATCAAAGTATGACTGTGAAAATCTACTCCTAATTTACAATTAATTTCATGAACTTAACTTTTCATGAATATTAATGATATGAAGGTTTTCAAATGTGTAAAATATTAATCATAATTAATTTGGAGAAGCAGCTGGAACTATCGTCGCTGAGGACGCAGATTCCGGCGTTGCATCTCCACCACCAGCGCCGCCGCTTTCTTTGAGGGGGAGCAGCGTGGGTTTTGTGTCTTTGTTCTTTCCCCACAAGAATGAGTACAGCCCCGCTATAGTCAAACCCATTCCTATCAAGCTGCACTAACACCACACTCCATCTTCTCAAAATTAATTTTAAACTATATATATATATATATAAAAATTAAATACCAATTCAAATTAATTTTATTAGGAATATAAGTAATATATATGATTTTGAACCTTCCGAGGGAGATGTCTTCACCCCAGAACACAGCTTCTGCTATAGCAATTAAAATGAGGGATAAGGGATTGGACATTGATGGATATGTGGGCCCTTTTTCTGTAATTGCCCATGAGACCAGGCAAAAACTTGCAGCCGTTGCAAATATTCCCTAACACCCCGTCATTGGACAATCAAATATATATGAAATGAGATTTTTTAGTTTTGTATGGAAATTTTAATCCGAATTGGATTTTACAAGATTACAACCAATTATACGATAAATATAATATATTAGTTGTGTGATTTGTGTTATAGGATAAATAATCAAATTTAATTTAAGTAAAAATATCTATGATTGATAGCGTGTTGGCGGAAAATAGATGAATTAAATATTACCGAGTAAAAAATGGTAAGAAGCTCAAGATTCGAAGCCAATCGCCAGGCACTGGGCTTCCTGTCTATGCATACTCCAATTATGATAGCTTGAAATGATGCCAAGATGCAAGTCACAAGCGTTGCCCAATATTTATGTGGAAATACTTTGAATAGCTTCACCTGTCCATGCACGTTACATGAAATACATACATTTAAGACGAATATCATCTATCTATTGCAACACAATATATATATATATATATATAAACGAAACAAGTGATTATTAATTACCTGTAGAATGAACCAGGTACCAGCAGACAAACAACTCCCGACTAAAAACATGGTTCCTCGAGTTTTATTTTTATTGGTTTTAATGATGATCTGGTGTTGGTGGTTACGATAATGAGTTAGATGGAAGGAATTGCCCTTATATAGGGCAATAGACAATGTTCCGGCTAGGCATGACATTGCGCCTAAGGTTTTCAGCTTGTCAGTCCGACTGTGGAATCCAAGTGCTTCTATTCTTAATTAAAAAAAATACAAAGAAAATGTTGTAATATACATATGTATATATCAATTTAATCCCGAATTTAAATATTTCTTAGTTGTTTTTAGCATGATTTAAGTCATAATATATGTGTGTGTGTATATATATATATACCTTAGGATAGTTGAGAAGAGAAAAGTGATAAGTGGAATAAGGTTGAGGAAATTGGAAGCATATGTAGCTGTGGTGTCCTTGAGCCCATAATAAAATAGTCCCAGGGTCATTGATATCCTGCGCATGCATCATTAATCACTAATCACTACTTAATTATATAACTTACTAATATATATTAATTAATTGATGATCAAACTCATGAATTGGCAGCTATCTATGCATGCAATTAAAACTCACAAAAGAATAGACTGAGAAATGAATCCCCATATCATAGCCAAGCATACATATGCATGTTCTTCATTCTTCACCAATATATATTTCATAATTAGTTTTTACAAACTAATTAAAATCCAGCTTTCACATATATTAAGGAACATGCATGTATACTAATGTGACGTGGTACGTACCTACAGAATCATTTTAATTTCATTATATATAATAAATTATTGGAAGATGATGAGAGGCTGCTAATTGTACGTAGTAGAATATAATATATATTATATATAATATGTATATATGAATGCATACACCTCTTCATATTCTTTTTTAATACTCATTATGTTATACCCTTTTGTATTCCCCATTATGATTTATAATTATAATGATTTATGGTGTATTTTGTAACCATATTTTTTGTGGTCTATAAATACCACCATGTATTTCATTTGTAAATGAATTTTTGGAGTGAATAGAAAGTTTGTTGGAGAAATACATATATTTTACTTTATATTCTATTAAGAGTGATAGGCCAATAAACTTAAAATTTCTCTAAGTTTATAACACGTTATCAGCACGACGTTACGTTACGGTCGATCAAGCTTAATGACCAATCTCATAAAATTGGATTTCGTTGCTCTCGATGTTTCTGGAAAAAACTACCTATCATGGGTTTTTGATGTCGAACTACATTTGGCAAGTAGCAAATTGGGAGAAACAATAAAAAAAAAATACTATTTCTTCTTAGCAAGATTGTGCTAAAGCAATAATTTTGCTTCGTCATCATATTCATGAGAGCCTGAAGTCTCAATATTTAACAGTCAAAAGTCCTTTTCAACTCTGGAAGAGTTTAAAGGATCGATTTGACCATCAAAAGACTGTAATCTTACCACGTGCAAGATATGAGTGGATACAATTGTGACAGCAAGATTTCAAAACGATTGCTGAATATAATACTGAAATGTTTCGAATTGTATCAAAGTTGAGGTTATGTGGAGAAGATGTGACGGATGAACAAATGTTGGAAAAAATATTTTTTACTTTTCATGCATCCAACCTTGTACTCCAGCAGCAGTACAGGGAACGCGGGTTCAAAACCTATTCAGAGTTAATTTCATGCATGCTTGTTGCAGAAGAAAATAATTAGCTTTTGTTGAATAACCATCACACCCGACCGACTGGTTCCAAGCCACTTCCTGAAATTTCAGCGGCATTGTCTGAAGTAATTGCTACTTCTTCACGAAAGGCGCGTGGTCATTACCATGGCTCACCACGGGGCCATTCTTATGGTCGTGGTCGTGGCGGTCGCGGTCGCGGTAATAGTCGTGGTAATACATTGATTAATCCCAATATTCAGAAGAACAGTGTGAACAAGGCAAAGAATCAATAAGAGATAACAACAAATGCAGATCTTTGCTATAGATGTGGGATGCCTGGACATTGGTCCCGTACCTGTCGTACGGCACAACATTTGGTCAAATTATATCAGGCTTCTGTGAAAGCAAAGGGTAAAGATGTCGAGACTAATCTTGTTGAGGTTGGAATTTTAGACAATACCCACATGGATGCATCAGATTTTTTCCAATCCTTTGAAAATGATGACAAAAATCTCCCAGAGCTGCCCTTACAGTTTAGTGACATTACTGAGGATTTCGACATGTTTGTTGATTAGATTTATCTCAAATGTTATTAGTATGTTTCCAGTATTTAGTTATGTTTACTTTCATTTGTAGGGTATTTCTTTTTACCTAGTAATGCTTTTATATTTTATTAATGAAGTTTTTCTTTTACTTATTATATATCTATCTCATTTGTATAGAATGGATCAAGCCATTACAAATCTCAATGACAAGGAACATTGTCTTGTTGATAGTGCAACTACGCATACAATTTTGAGAAACAAGAAATTTTTCTCAAGTTTGTTAATGACAAGAACAAATGTGAGTACTATTTCAGGAGTTAGCAATCTTATTGAAGGCTCCGGAAGAGCTACAATCTTGTTACCTGAAGGAACAAGATTACATATCAATGATGCCTTATATTCTAGTAAATCACAAAGGAACTTATTGAGTTTCAAGGATATTCGACAAAATAGTTTTCATATTGAAACCATGAATGAAAATGATATCGAATATTTGTATCTTACAACATATAAAACTGGCCAGAAGCAAATTTTAGAAAGAATGAGAACATATACTTCTGGTTTATATGCCACATTGATAAGCTCCGTTGAAACACATAGTATCACTAACCCGTAGTTAGTTGATCAAAGTATTTTTACTTTGTGGCATGATAGACTTGGCCACCCAGGTAAAACAATGATGCATAGGATAATTGAAAATTCACATGGACACCTACTAAAGGACCTGAAGTTCCTTGTTAAAAGTGATTTTATATGTTCGGCTTGTTCTCTTGAAAAATTAATTATAAAGCCATCTATGACAAAAGTGAATGTAGAATCTCCTATGTTTCTTGAACGAATTCAAGGAGACATATGCGGGCCAATAACACCGTCATGTGGACCATTTAAATACTTTATGGTGTTGATTGACGCATCAACACGTTGGTCACATGTAAGCTTGTTGTAACACGAAATGTTGCTTTTGCAAGACTGTTAGCCCAAATTATTAAATTGAGAGCTCATTTTTCTGATTATCCTATTAAAAGGATAAGGTTAGATAATGCGGAAGAATTTACTTCTAAATCCTTCAATAATTATTGTCAATCAATTGGGATAGTTGTGGAGCATCCAGTTGCTCATGTACATACTCAAAACGGCCTAGCAGAGTCGTTAATTAAGCGGTTACAATTAATAGCTAGACCCTTATTGATGAGGTCAAAATTGCCTTCATCGGCATGGGGGCATGCAATTTTGCATGCAGCGGCTCTAATTCGTCTTAGACCTACCGCTTATCATAAATTTTCTCCATTACAATTGGTTTTCGGAAGAGAACCAAATATATCTCATTTAAAGTTGTTCGGTTGTGCGGTGTATGTCCCGATACCCCCTCCTCAACGAACTAAAATGGGGCCACAACGGAGACTGAGAATCTATGTTGGTTTTGAGTCTCCCTCAATTATTAAGTACCTTGAACCAATGACCGGTGATCAATTCACTGCTAGGTACTTGGATTGTCAATTTAATGAGACAGTATTCCCGGCATTAGGGGGAGTAGATAAGGAGATTAAAAGGAAAGATATTGCATGGAATGCAACATCTATATCTTTTATGGATCCACAGACAAATGATAGTGAACTTGAAGTTCAACGGATCATACATTTGCAAAGTGTTGTAAATAGGCTACCAGAAGCATTGATAGACACCAAAAAGGTCACAAAATCATATATTTCGGCTGAAAATATTCCAGCTCATTTAGAAGTCCTTGAAGCGATTCTAAATAAATCAAATGCATCTGAGTCACAAATACGTCGGAAGCGTGGTAGACTACTTGGCTCTAAAGATGCAAATCCTCGAAAGAGAAAGGAACATATCGTCTCAATTAATCACGATGGTAATGTGACCACTAGTGTCTCTAAGGATAAAATCCCTGAAGCGGTTTTATCTGATGACTCTAAAAGTAATGAGCAAGATCTCGAGGATAGTTACGAGATGTCTATTAATTATGCTCATAACAGTTTAGGTTGGTATCGAAAAGAAATTGAAATGAATGATATTTTTGCCTATTCTGTAGCCGTCCAAATCATGGATGAAGATGAAAATGATCCTCAAACTATGGAGGAATGTAGACATCGAAATAATTGGAAAAGTTAGAAAAAGGTCATACAAGATGAGCTAGACTTGCTAAATAAGCGAGAAGTATTTGGACCAATAATTCCAATACCAAAAGATGTCAAACCTGTTGGCTATAAGTGGGAGTTTATACGCAAGAGAAATGAACGAAATGAAGTTGTAAGGTACAAAACTAGACTTGTGGCCCAAGGCTTTACTCAAAAGCCCGAAATTGATTATACTGAAACATATTCACCTGTAGTGGATGCAACCACACTTAGATTTTTTTTATCAGTTTATTAGTAATTGAACAGCTGCAAATGCAGCTCATGTGGTAACTACATATCTGTATGGGTCATAGGATACAGATATCTATATGAGAATCCCAGAAGGATTAAAAATGCCTGAAGCATTACAGTCAAAATCTCGTCATATGTACTCCATCAAATTGAAAAGGTCCTTGTACGGACTTAAACAATCAGGACGTATGTAGTACAATCGTCTTAGTGAGTACTTAATAAAGAAATGATTTTGCCATAATCAAATAAGTCCATATTTATTCATAAAGAGGACAGAGTCGGGATTTGTTATCATAGCTGTGTATGTTGATGATTTGAATATTATTGGATCTCCTAAAGAGATTCGAAAAGCAGCTGATTACTTAAAAAGTGAGTTTGAGATGAAAGATTTAGGCACTACAAAGTATTGTCTCGGCCTGCAGTTCGAACATACTAAGGGTGGAATTTTCATTCATCAATCGAACTATATAGAAAAAGTCCTTAAGCGTTTTCATATGGACAAAGCTCATCCATTGAGTACACCTATGGTAGTTCGATCGCTTGATGTTAATAAAAATCCTTTCCGTCCTCCAGCACATAACGATGAGATTTTGGGTCCAGAAGTACCATATCTCAGTGCAATTGGTGCATTGATGTATCTTGTTAATAATACCCGACCAGATATAGCATTTTCAGTTAATCTACTAGCAAGATATAGTTCAACACCAACAAAGAGACACTGGAATGGTGTTAAACACGTTCTACGTTATTTACGTGGAACAAGTGACATGGGACTATATTTTGAAAGGTATGATGATGCCAAAACAACCAAATTAGTTGTTTATTCAAATGCGGGGTATTTATCTGATCCATATAAAGATATATCTCAATCTAGATATGTATTCATGTATGGTGGAACTGTTATTTCATGGCATTCAACCAAACAGACTTTGGTAGCCACCTCATCAAATCATGCAGAATTAATTGCATTATACGAGGCTGGGCGTGAATGTGTATGACTTAGATCACTAATACATTATGTGCATGAGTCATGTGGACTGGAATTAATCGAGAAAAGTCCCACAGTAATATATGAAGACAATGCGGCGTGCATCGCCCAAATCAAGGATGGTTATATTAAAGGCGACAGAACCAAGCACATATTACCAAAATTTTTCTCCACTCACGAGCTTCAAGTGGAAGGCAAAGTTGATGTTCAACAAATTTCATCAAGTCAGAACTTAGCGGATTTGTTTACGAAGGCATTACCAACAAAGGTGTTCAAACAACTCATACGTAATATTGGTATGTGACACCTGAAAGATATCTGTTTCAATTGAGGAGGAGATTATACAACTGTACTCTTTTCCTTAGCCTTAGTTTTTATCCCATTGAATTTTTTCAGGCAAGGTTTTTAACGAGGCAGGATGTATATGATAAAGAGGTATGCATTCAAGGGGGGTATTATATATAACATGTACATATGAATGCATACACCTCTTCATATTCTTTTTTAATACCCATTATGTTATACCCTTTTGTATCCCCCATTATGATTTGTAATTATAATGATCTATGGTATATTTTGTAACCACATTTTTTGTGGTCTATAAATACCACCACGTATTTTATTTATAAATGAATTTTTGGAGTGAATAAGAAAGTTTGTTGGAGAAATACATATATTTTACTTTATATTCTATTAAGAGTGATAGGCCAATAAACTTAGAATTTCTCTAAGTTTATAACAATATATAATTAATATTTGTATTCATCAATAAATTATTGTATAGTAGTTGTGATGAGAAATTAATTACATATTTTGATTAGTAATTAACAGTGTTGTGTAGGAGAATAATAAATGAACCCATCCATCGTCTTACTATTTTTACTTTTAGCTACTACGCACCATCATCTATCATATTCATCCTTCTATAAATATAAAAATATTATTATCAAAATGTTAATGTAATAAAGTTACGTTGATGTTAATATTTTTTATTCAATCGCTAACGCAAGTAGATCAAGTGTAAATAATGATTTTTTAAAATAGGCGCGTAAGCATAATTATAAAACTCGTTTGGAGATTAAGTATAATTTTATATTTTCAAAGACCGAGGGTTTAACTGTAATTTCAAAACCTACTTACGTTTAAGGAGGCTTCTGTCTATTTGGGCTACCCCATTCAAATTTGGCCCAAAATCATAAAATATAAAGGGAGTTAGTTTTGGGTCCAATGACTGTCAGGTTGTTACTCATATTTCTAAGCCCAGTAGCATCAGGCCTTCTTATGCCACTAGGGCTTTGCCGCTTCGTATAAAATTGTTGCTCGCCTTACTCTTTGCCCCGAACAGCACACACTTCACACAGTTGGGAAGACGACATAACACCACACAAAACATGAAGACAATTCTCTCCTCCGACACCATGGATATTCCCGACGGCATCAAGATCACTGTCAAGGCCAAATTGATCCAAGTCGAAGGTCCCAGGGGTAAGCTTTCGCGTGATTTCAAGCATTTGAGCCTCGATTTCCAGCTCATTACCGACGACGCTACCGGAAAGAAGAAGCTCAAGGTTGATGCTTGGTTCGGTAGCCGGAAGACAACCGCCGCCATTCGCACCGCCCTCAGCCACGTTTCCAATCTCATTAATGGCGTTACTAAAGGTTACCGCTACAAGATGCGCTTTGTTTACGCTCACTTTCCGATTAACGCGTCTATCACCAATAGCGGGACCGCCATTGAGATCCGTAACTTCCTTGGCGAGAAGAGGGTGAGAGAAAATTATTAGCTTTTTTCTGCTGCATTTTCTTCATTTTTCCTAGTTTTGATGTTTGACTGTGAAATTTCCTCCTTTTTTTGCTCTATGTATGTGGATTGGTTCTAATTTGCTGAATTAAGTTGTTGCTACGGTCTGTTCTGTTAAGGCCTGAAAGACAAAATTATTTTTTCTTATTTGTTTTGAGTCCTAGTGCCAATCATAATCGCTATTGTACACGTTGAGGTTACTAGTTGTGCATGAACTTGATATTATTATATTCAATCGTAACATTGGATGACTGGTTTGACTGAAGCTCTTTTATTGGTTTAAGCTCTTGTATGGAACATTTTTCAGTAGGATTGGGTTTTGCTGGAGACTAAATGAAACATTTGTTGTAGGAGTTTCATTGGTGCAAATGCTTACTTGGAACCACAGTTTCTATGTACCAGTTCACTTTGTATCTTCTCTTACTAAAAATGATGATGGCTGCTGTTAAAATGTTCAGGAAAGTTCTTTAACAAAAGTTGAGTATATAGGTTATTGATCATGGTTTGACATTAGCTTATGTATGTACCTTTTTAGTTGAAAATTGCTTTGCCCTCTTTGGCAATCCTAATACATTTTTTGAGGTGCAACAATTGCTTAAATTAGGTATCTGTATGTCAACAAAATTAGAGGTCTGTGTAAAAGTGATATTTAAAAGCTTTGATTGCTTTTGTTAATAAATTTAGTGTATCGGTTTACTTGTGCAAATCTCTTGATGTTATCTGGAACTTACTCTTGAAACATCAGAACTCTGTCTTTGGTAATATATTTCATATACACAAGTATGAAACAAGGACATAATAGTGAAGTACCTGTTTTTATATGTGTTTGCATATTATGCTAATCATTTTGTGTACAAAATAGCTGTTTTGGGGTTTTGATCCCATGATGTTTCTCATGTTTGGCAATTAGAGTTGCCTGAGCATGATCTTGTTGCTTAAGCCATGTTTAATTGGGGCCAGAAGTGACAATTTTCCTTTTGCTCTTCACGCCAGGTGAGGAAGGTGGATATGCTTGAAGGGGTTACAGTAGTGCGATCTGAGAAGGTTAAGGATGAATTAGTTTTGGAAGGGAATGACATTGAGCTTGTTTCTCGATCTGCTGCCTTGATAAATCAGGTACTGCATGGAATCCTTATTTCTTCTTTTCTCTAGAAATGCTGTTATTTGCTGGTACATATATTGTATATCTGATTGGATGTTTGATCCCCAGTTTTACCTTGCACATCTTACACTGACTGGTGTCTATTTTATTTCAACAGAAATGCCATGTAAAGAAGAAGGATATTAGGAAATTCCTCGACGGTATCTATGTGAGTGAGAAGGGATCCATGGCTGAGGATGAATGAGTAGTTAAGCTGTAGGATTATCCATACATGGTTTCTTTATTTCCTTGTGATTCTCTTCTCTTAATTAAGTTTATTTGCTGAATTCTCATAGACATTTTTAAGATGAATTTACAATTTTGTGATCCAAGAGCTGCTCAATGACCTGGATGGCTTGTGCCTTTTTCCTCAAGTTCGGAATCAATTTACATATTTGCAGGTCCTAATGTTTTTTTATTTGTCATGATATGTTTGTGCATTTCTAGAAAGTTGCAGTATCCTCCTTACTTTGTTTATCATCCGCTCTAAAGCGTATGATATAGTTTTAGATCCAGGAGTCTTAACTCAATTCATAGTTAGTGTTTTGTCTGAGAAATCTGTGCCATGCCAATTCATTCAATCTTCTTAGTAGTCTAGTAGATGGGTCAAACTTGTATGTTATTAAGCTGAACCTGATTTGGCTTTTGAAATTATATAAATATGGACCCTCGCACTAACAGTAATGCATATGCCCTTCTGATCCAAATCCCAACCTTGATGACCGAACGAACAGACAGATGTGTCCTACTGGGTGCTCCCTTTCCTTCCTTATTATCAAATAATAACAATTAACAATGATGTATGTGTGGAATGGGAACCAGACCCGATAATTGTGTTTTTAGACAAATAGAACAAACATTATGATGCCACGTGAGTAAAATTGCAATTAGTCCGCTCTCACATTATATTATCCTTATTTATGTTAGTTCAAAATTGATCTTATCAGGCTTCCGCAATAATCATAATCGTTTCTATCATACAAAAATTCTTATAGATGTATGTATAAATAATAATTATGGGGAGGTGCAAAATGAGAATTTAATGTGTGAGCGTGATGTTGATTTGGTGCAGTATCACTTTCAACTCAAAATACTGAAATGTACTCATGGCCATACCTAATTGACTAAACAATAACATGATTGGTGTTGGGTTTGTCTGTTATCTATGGTCTGCTATGTTATCAGGACTGCAGAAGCAGCCAAAAATCGTCTCTTTATGAACCACTCATACTTAGCCACAGATTATACAGTTCCGATTTGGTTTAGTTTGGTTTGATTTGTTTGCCTCTCCATTATCTCTATTTTTATTTCCTGAAATGGGTATTTATTTTCAAAAAGTAAAACTGCTCATGTTCTTCTTTGATAATGCAATTACTTTATAGAAGAATACCAGAAAACTAGATACCGGTAAAAACAGGGATTATCAAACTTAAGAAAACCTACCTCCGGAAATACACACACACACACACATTCATGTCCAGATTATCTTTCTTTTCTTTTTTGTTAAAAAGGAAATAGAAAATATTTTTCTAAAAATATGCAAATAACATCTATTTTATGCAATTTGTATGTACATATTAAATAATAAACTACAAAATTTATAGGGTTAATTATACTTACACTTCCTCTAAAAATATGAAATTATACTTTTCTTTCAAAAGTTTCAAATTATACTTACATCATTTTGCAAATGCACTGAATATACCCAATTCTCTTTTGATAGGATTTGGACGAAAAATGTATACGCTATAAAAAAGTTACATAAATTTTTAATTTTATCCCTCACTTAACATTCTCATGTAATAATTTTTTACTTAAAAAAAAAATTGTAGTGATATTAACCTCACTTTACGTGCACCCACACACACACACACATATATATATTATTTTTATATCTTTATAAGTACAAAAATATACATAAAAATATTAAATAAGGGGCAAAATAGAAAATCTATGTAATTTTTTTTTTTCTGTTACCATTTTGTTTTTCCCTTCAAACCCTAATGGAAGAGTGATATTTGTAAAAAAATAAAAAAAATTAAAAGGAGTGTAAGTATAATTTTAATTTTTTTTAAAAAAAACATAATTTCGTATTCCTAGAAATTGTGTAAATGTAATTAACCCAAAATCTGTAATATCCAAACTGTTTTTAATTTTTTGATCTATCAAACTGTGTTGTTTTTATGTTACAATTTAGAGGATGGAATCTGCAGGACCAGTAGTTTCCCTGGCCCCTGCTCCTTCACTCAAGCACCCATACAAGCTCAAGAACATTACTCACTTCTCTTCCCTTGTTCTCCTTCCCAGCCATCATGTTTTCTCACAGATTTCTCTTCAATTCTCCTACTCATCTTTTCTTATTACTCATTCTTACCACAAACTCAGCCGAATCAGCTGACAAGAAATCCCCCTCCGGCCCCGAAATCAACATCACCAAGCGCATCTCCTTCCCCGATTTCAGCCCCAATAATCCAAGAATAATCAATCAAGATATCACGCTCTTAGGCAGCGCAGCAGTCTCAACTGAAAATGGCTGCATCCATATCCCAGAAACTAATCTCCAATACTCTGCTGGTAGAGCAATCTTCTCATCTCCGATCCGCATATTGGACCCCAATACCCGAACCCCTGCCTCTTTCACCACCACTTTCTCCTTCCAAATCAAGAACCCGTCAAACAGTTCCGGCTATACTTCTGGTGGGCTGAGTTTCATCATCGTTCCCGATGAGTTCACAGTTGGCAGGGCCGGCCCCTGGCTCGGCATGCTGAACGACGCCTGCGAGGATGAATACAAAGAAGTTGCTGTCGAATTCGATACTCGCATGAACCCGGAATTCGGCGACCCGAATGATAATCATGTAGGCATCAATTTAGGCAGCATAGTCTCTGCCGCAGCTGTCGACGCTTCGGGTTTTGGGGTTCATCTCAATGACGGCTCAGTTCATCGGGCTTGGATAACTTATGATGGGTCCAGGAAGTTCTTAGAGATTTATCTTGGGCCTGATGGAACAGTGCCTCCTACTAGAGCTATTTACTCTGGTAATCTTGATCTTTCACCTTATCTAAATGAATACATGTTTATTGGATTCTCGGGTTCAACAGGACACAATCACACACAGGTTCACAGTATATGTTCCTGGAATTTCACTTGTGTTAGTAAGGCTTTTCTCCGGGTTCCTTCGCCTGAAAGCTGCGAAAGTAAGATTACATTGGAAAGTTATCATGTTGTTCCCAGCAAAACGCCGAGCAGTTTCTATATTTTTGTAGCTGTAGTTGTGCTTTTGCTGGTAATCATGGTTAATCTGTACTTCAACGGCAAGAGAAAGGAGAAGAATGGTTCCGATGAAATCACGGTGGTACCAAAGGAAAAACAGCGGCTGAGCCCTCCAAACAGAGCCAGGAAATTCAGTTTAGCTGAAATCTCTTCTGCTACACGGGGCTTGGGCGAGTTACAAATTTTGGGGAGTGATGCTAGAAGTGTAACATATAAGGGCACGTTGTTAAACGGATGCAATGTAGCGGTGAAGCGTTTCTCAAATAAGTTCTTCAGCTCGCTTGCATCAGATAGGCGCATATTGATTAAAGAAGTGAAGGCAATTGGCAAGATTCGGCATCCGAATTTAGTCTCTATGAGGGGATGGTGCTTTGATCGTCAAGAAACTATTGTTGTGTATGATTTTGTGCCCAACGGGAGTCTTGATAAGTGGCTTTTCGGGTTTGGAGTTTTGCCTTGGACTCGACGGTTTAAGGTGGTGAAGGATGTGGCTGAGGCTTTGAGCTATCTGCATTCTAAGGGTTTAGCTCACAAGAATGTGAAAGACAGTAGCGTGTTTCTTGATATTAGCTTTAGGGCACTCTTGGGCGATTTCGGGTTTGTTTTGTCATCAATGGAGTCGACCCGTTTTGAGTCATTGGTGAGTCAAAAAGTAGACGTTTTCGAGTTTGGGGTTTTGGTATTGGAAGTCGTGTCGGGCCGGGGGCGGAGGTCCATGAACCCGGGGGAGCTCGACTTATTGGATCTTGCATGGGGCATGCATGAGAGTGAGGAGAAAGCAAAGCTGGTGGATAGGAGAATGGGTCCGGTAGTGAACCCGGATCAAGCAATCCGGGTGTTGGAAATCGGGTTGCTGTGCACGTTGAATGACAACAAAGGGAGGCCAAGCATGGAGGAAGTGGTGGAGTACTTGAATCTGGAGAGACCAATACCCGAGTTACCGCAGAGTCGACCCGTTTCTCTGTTTCCCTACAGCAGCACCACTGGGTTATGCAGTGGGTACTCTTGTACTCCATTCAAGTGAGGCCAGGTGTGGTTGAGTTTGCGTGGTGAGTTAGGCTTCCACATGAAGTAGACCACACCAAAAATCACATTCAATTATTTTGGAGCCCATAAGAAGGAGTTGGATGCGACATGAGTTCATCTCAAATCAATTCTTATGTAATTGGTCTGTAGGAATTATAAAATAAATGTATTCCAGATTTCATACTTAATTAAAATTATTGATAGATATGATGTATATATGTGCACATTTCCTTAATTTTAGAAAGAAAAAGTAAAGGTATATTCTTGTAAAGTTTTTATTACAGAGGAGTTGCACTAAAAGTTTTCAGACTTATTATACAATAATTGTTTGTTACTTATTTACTAATAAATAAACATTGAAATTGTAAGGATGCATTTATTTTTCATTTTTCTCAGCTGTAGTTGGGCAATAAAAAGGTGTTAGGGTTGTACATCATTTTGGTAAATTGGAGTGGGTTTGGGTATGTAGGTATATTAATGATTAGGGTTGACCTCATCTTCATATATATTTGAGTCTCGCCCTACCTTACAACTCAAACCAAATACACAAATATATATATATATATATATATAATAAGGGCTGGCGCTGCCATCCATTAATAGTGGATGAGATGCAGGCAGATCAAGTAATTTATTTTTAATATTATACGTATATTTGCACCGTGAGTTATATGCGTATTAATTTACATCTTTTTATTCCGAACAGTTTATCTGGCAGCCATATGACATGAACTCAGATGTAATTATGGCTTACACCAATGAATTGAACCCCCAGTTGTGGAGATCAACATGTTCATTGATATTTTACGCAATAGTTGAAATGCATCGTCCCGAATGAGTTCTTCGTCAATTCGGGATGAGGCAAAATATTCCAGAAGCGACGGATACCCGGGATATGAGCCTCCATCAGATCTCTTGTAAAAATCACACGGACGCAGATTGGTACCTGCAACACATACAATATATCACTAGATGACAAAGAAGATATGATAATGTTGTACAGAGGCCCACCCATTTTCAATAGAAGGGAAACAAAACGAGGTTATTGGGAATGGTAATACAACATAATAAGAAATTTCGTGTCGTTATCTACCGATAGACGTGTAGAAAGCGGGTACCAACTTGGATAAGCACCTATGTTACAAGTTGTGATACGTTGGTATATAATATTACATATTTTATTTGAGATTTTGAGCTCGACTCCAATTCGAAATTTAGCTCAGTTTTAGGTGATATTTATTATTTTTTTATATATTTATATTTTTAAATCTTTTATATAATTAATTTTATATTTAATATTTAATCAGTTTGATAATCTAAATTGACCATATATTATAATTATTAATCAATATCATACATTTTATTTTGGATAATAATAAATTATGGTACTTTTATTTATACATTTGATTTTTATATAAAAATAAATTTAATCAACAACTTAGTAAATTATAATATTTTTTATAATTAAAATTATTATAATATCTTTATGTTATATTTTAATATATATTTGTATTATGTAATACATTTTTTAAATTGACAAGTAATTCACGTATGATTTTTTATTATTTATAAATTTATGTCAAAATTTAGTAATTTCTATGAATTAAACTAATAATAATAATAATAATAATAATAATAATAACAATAATAATAATAATAATGATGATGATGATGATGATGGTTGAACTTCTAATTATTATTTTATTATATATAATGAGATTAAAAAGTTTAATCAATAATTACAATATTTTAAAATCTAGACACCTGATTCATACGAAATTTAAATATATACAAGATTGTGTTCATTAAATCATATCAGACGGTATGATTTAAAATCACATGGTCTGATTCAATGATACACCATCTTAAATGATTACTCTTATGATTCGAGTACGATATCTCGACATCCGTATATCCAATAAGTTTAAAACTTTACCAAATGTATTTTTCTATAAGTTTTATCATGTCTAACGGTCTGATCTGAATTTTGATGGCTCGATTAACCCATATTGTTTAACAATGTAAAATGATAGTTACATTACTGTTATACTAATATTTATAAGTATATAAATTTTGCAAATTGTGAATATATATTAATTTCAATTATATCTATATAAAAATTTTATTATTCGATCTCATGATTTAAAATAATAATAATAATAATAATAATAATAATAATAATGATAATAATAATAATAGTAATACATCACTTTCTCTCTCTTGTTCTCGTCTTCTTCCTCTTTCTTTCTCTCTTTCTGTTTCTTCTCCATTCTTTTTCGCTCAATTCTTCCCCAAACCCATCTCTTAGATCCCTAACCCCAAACTCACGGCAACAAGGACGGCAGGTCGGCAACGAGACCGGCGACAAGTACGGCAACGAGTACGGCTTCCATCTTTCTCCTCTCATTTCTTCCCCAAACCCATTTCTTAGAACCCTAGTCCCAAACTCACGGCAACAAGGACGGTAAGTCGGCAACAAGGACGGCGACGAGTACGGCTTTAAGGTAATCCTTCTTTCTCTGTTGCATTTTACTTGTTCTTCTTTTTCTTGGGTTTGGGTGTTGTTTTAGCATCTTCTTTAATTCTTTTTTTTGGGTTTGGGTGAGTTTTTAGGGAACTATGATTTGTTTAATTCTTGTTGTTATATTCCTTTCCAGCCTTAGTTCCTTACATTTTTGTTTGCTTTGAGAGTTGTTTGTAAAAGAGTTGTAATGTTGTAAGAAGACCATTATCAATTAGTAAAATTTCTGATTTCTGAATTCTGCTGCAATGTTATTTAAATTTTCTGGAACAAATTCGAGAGCTCGAACTAGAAAATACTGTATCGAGCTCCACTCGTTGCGAGCCCTAGACATTAATGTAAGTATTGTGGGTTTTACTAGGGCTCAGCCATTTTTATTCTAAATCCCCTCAATTTCTTCTCTTGTGGAAACAGAAAAATGAATATCGTCAAATCCATTTCTCTCAACAAGCTTCGCACCCTGAGAAATCTCCTCGCAGCCCAATCGGCGACTACCTCCCGCACAATCTCCACTGCTCCTCCGCCGCTTCTCCATCAACCTTCCAGTCGCGGTGCGCCGGCCCAACTCCCTTCCCCATTCTTTAACACCGTTCGCCACATACGCCACCTGCGGGACCCTAGCACTAGGTATTTCGTACGGCATTTCTATCATTTTTCTCGGTGTATTGACTGATTTTACTGCATCTATTCATTTTGCGTGCATTTTGATCTATTTTTTTATTGTTGCTGCTGAATTAGCAATCGAGTTTTCTGTGAGATTTTTTTGCTTCAAGTTACTGATTTGTTTGTCGTGTTTATCTATTTGTTGTTTATTGCCTTTTGCTTATTGTTGATTTGCTGCTTCTTACAGATAGGATTGCTATTGCTTGCATAATTCATTACAATCTATTATGCGTTTAGTTTTTTCGTCATTTACCACTTTATACAATTTCTTTGTGTCTCCTTTCACTTGTGATGTGTTCTTATTGCTAAATGCTAAAACCAGTAGAGAGACGAGCCAAAAATTTCAAAATCAATAAAACTATGTAAACAAATTCATTTAAAGGGTTAAAAATATAAAAAATAAATTAATAAAATAAAATGGCTATGAAGTATTAGCTGTAACTAAATCCTTAAGTAATGGATTCATAATGTAAAACTTGCTTTGTAATTTGTAGATAATCTGATAAAATTGATGCAACTTTTGGTGAAGGTATGAGATCCCGCCACCAATGAATTGGGGGATCCGAATTGTACCTGAGAAGAAGGCATATGTTGTTGAGCGATTTGGGAGGTATGTGAAGACATTGACTCCTGGAATCCACGTGTTGATTCCATTTGTTGATAGAATTGCTTACGTGCATTCATTGAAAGAAGAGGCAATCCCCATTCCCGACCAGTCTGCAATTACTAAGGACAATGTCAGCATTCTAATTGATGGAGTCCTCTATGTCAAGGCACGTAGGCTTAGTATATGATGTTGGTTGACATGAATGTGAATACCTATCAATAAACTTTTGAAATTTTGATATATTTCTTTTGAATTTGCAGATAGTGGACCCAAAGTTGGCATCATATGGAGTTGAGAATCCATTGTATGCTGTGATTCAGCTTGCACAGACTACCATGCGAAGTGAGCTGGGTAAGATAACTCTTGACAAGACCTTTGAAGAAAGGGACACTCTAAATGAGAAGATAGTGGTGCGTATTTTACATTGGTATATAAATTAGATTATTCTTGTGTTCACCGTTCACTAGGAATGTTTATGGTTGTTATGTATGCCTTGTTTACACTAGTTTATATTTAAGTTCTCCATTGCATAATATACTTTTATTTTTTAAAGAAACTATAACAACAGGTGGTTGTGGATTATATATGTTGACCGTACTTTGTTGAAGTTGCTATCTTGTTTTCATAACCAAGCACATTTTCATAGTTGATGCAGTTCTGAACCAAAACTAAAATGAGGTCATTAAATGGATTTGAAAGATATACTCATTACTCACACTTGTATGTTGAGATCTTGAGTATTTCTCTTATATTCTTCAGTGTTCAAGATCCTTGGACTCAATACTTAGAGATACTGTAGCTGAGCACCATAGAACATGTGTAGCAATTGGGCAGATGATGGCACCTTTTATTATGTGCCATTATACTTGATTCGTGTTATTTTTCCTTGGTAGTTCATTTTGCATTGAAAGTGATTTGCGTATCCTCTGACATTCAGGTAGTTTGCAGCTTTATTTAGACTTTGGATTGAGTATCTTACATGTGTTTGCTGCAGATTGCCATCAATGAAGCTGCAAAAGATTGGGGCTTACAATGCCTTCGTTATGAAATAAGTGGGTAAATTCAATTATGAAAATATTTGTTAGTTTGGTTTAACAACCCCTTGGGGTTTCTGCTGCATCTTATTTATTTCTAAGACTGTGTTCACCAAATTAGGGGATATATCTCCTCCCAGAGGAGTGAGGGCCGCGATGGAGATGCAGGCTGAAGCAGAGCGTAAGAAGAGAGCTCAAGTTTTAGAATCTGAAGGTAATTCTGCATCATTTAGTTTAAATTGGTCACCATTACGGACAGCTAAATCTCAGACCCTACTAAACACAATTTACTTTTTTGATTGTATAATGACAATCTTATCAGCGGAGAGACCCCTACCCGGGTTTTATATATACGTATTGGAGTAAGTACACAGTGAGTGTGCAGCCCAAATAAGTGAATTGCGTGTTAACACTTAATATCACACTTAGCATTTGTATGCCAGTAAGATTCCTGTAACACGTGCACACTACATGATGTTACTGAGCGGCAAGCTCCAGGCATTCAGGAAACGCTTTGGTGAGGAGAAATGGTACAATATCCAAGGACATTTACAGTTATCATAGCTCAATGGGATCTATTTGCATAAGGAATTGAGGCATAAGAGCTTACATATTCCAGTTTTTCTCTTGATGCATGCAGCAGATAAATATGTGGATAGAATTTTTAAGTTTTGAGTTGGAAGCTGCGAATGATTGTGTAAATAAGGCTATTGGGGAACAATAATAAAGACAACTTTACCATCATAAAGAGGACTCCAGCTTGTGACATTTAATAAGGAAATGGACACTTTCAATTATTTTCCCACCATATTTTGATGGCCTTATAGTTTTCATAGTGGTGGCGATGAGTTAAGAATTTCCATTGAAGAGTAAAAATATTTACTGTATCCTTAGCTGGCCCAGAATGAATCTTTGCATGCTATGGCATGGTTTAGAATGTATCGAAGACGATCCAAACCAGTGCATGTTCAGCCTCTCTTATATTCATTTGATTTATGTGCTGTACAGGGGAAAGGCAGGCAAATATTAATATTGCTGATGGCAAGAAGAATGCAGTGATCCTTGCATCAGAAGCTGCTAAGCAGGATCAGGTCAACAGAGCTCTAGGTTGGTTATCTTGTTGGAATGGTTGTTAGTGGTATAACCTTACATGGTTTGGTGTTTTGTCCGCAAGAAGTTGAACGGGAGTAAGCTAGACTTGTTAGTGGACGTTTGTCCACTAATTTTTGCCATGATTTTTACAAGATTCTATAAATATTAACATATGGTTTGTCTAGGAAAGTCTAGGTTTTTTGCTTTTAGTTTTTGTTCTGAAGTTGAATATTTGGATCCGTTAATCGTTCATTTCCATTGAATTTATGTTATAACAGGAGAAGCAGAAGCTATCCTTGCTAGAGCACAAGCGACTGCAAAAGGAATTGCTATGGTGTCTAAAGCCCTCAAAGAAACTGGGGGTGTGGAGGTGAGGTTCCTCATCTCTTTATATTGTTTTCAGACACCTAGGATTTCTTTTTATTTATAGTTTTTAGTACACTAGTCTCCCTGTTTATATACTCTTTGGGAAAGAGAGTAAAAAAGGACCCCATTTACATGTAAGCTATTTCTAAGTTTCTGCAGCATACAGAAAATATGATGAAAGATATTGCTCAGTTTGGAAAATATATAATATGTGGACTGTAAGCTAGTTCTTTGTTACGCATACGATATGCATTGATGACAATTATGCGATGGATTTGCAGGCAGCAAGTTTAAGAATAGCTGAGCAATATATTCAAGCCTTCAGCATGATTGCGAAGGAGGTAAAATCACAGACCTAGCTTAATTTCATGTTTTATCACTGTTATTGAGGCAAGAATTTCAAATGGAACTTTGTTTTCTCCATTCATCAAGGGAACAACGGTGTTACTCCCATCCAGTGCTTCCAACCCCGCCAATATGATGGCCCAAGCTCTTGCCATATACAAGAACATGATTGGCAAAAATTCTGGCAAGGGGCTTTCTGAGGGTCCTGAAGTCGGATCAGCAGATCACACAAAAACTGATACTCTATCTTGGGAATCTGGTGATGAGAGTTCCACAACTGCCCAACCCGCTAGTCAAGATCATCTGGGTGAACCTGTTTTCTCCCTACAAAGCCCAAAGAAGGATCTGAAATAAGAGAGAAGATGAAAAGGTGATTGATTACATATCAATGTGGAAAAAGGAATTCTCTGTGGTATTCTAACTTTAAACACACATGTGGTAACAGTTTGTTCCTCGGGAAAGCATATATGAAACTGACAATTGATGAGATAGAAAGTAAATTCGTGGTAGCCTATCCTCTGCGAGTAGAGTTGCTATGTAGCGGCTCATTGAGGTTTTGAGGAGACACTAAAAAATGGGAATTTTGCATGTGGATTGCTGATGCTCAAAGTCAAGAACGGCCATAGAACATAGTGTTGTCTTTCTTACAGTTGAACGTCTGGATTGCTAAACCAATCATTTCTGTAAGTGCACGGCTGTTATTTTCAGAATTGTTATATTTCGTTCGCTTAGAAAGCTTTGTTGGAAGTAAGTGATACAAGGCGTGAGGTTTTTTCTTCTGCTTTAACTTAGAAACATGTGGAGCTGTTGACAATTAAAATAAAAGGTCATGTTGTCATTCTTTTTCTTAATTTGCTGTGTCAGGCACTTCATTTCTGCATATTTGCTCGGTAAACAATTCTGGTAGCTGCCAATTTGTAATATGTATGATGGAGAATATGCGTAAATGAATGACAATTGAAGGTATTCTTAATATTGCTAAGAATTACTGTTGAGTGGGCGTGCAGTAGAGACAGAGAATGAGCTTTGTAGTGTGATACATACATGCTTTAACTTATATCATTGCATTATTTTCATTTTCCTTTCTCCCTTTCCTTTTATCACCATTGCAGAATGAGCAATGCGGTGCGCATCTCGCCCACAGAAAAATAAGACGCCAACCAACCAATCTTTCTATGAAACTGAAAACATGCACGTACCATCCAAAAAATAAAATAAAATTAATGAGCTTAATACTACAAAAACAGAAATTTTGATTTATTTTTCAGAATTAGTACATGTTATTTTTGAGCCTCAATAATAAATAAATAGTGATAAACATGAAAAAGGACTCCATTTTACCCGATTCTGAATAATGCAACAGAAAATAAAAACCTAGCACGTGCCTTGCACCACTTCTGTTAATCTGTCCTCCTTCCGGGCAGCATCATCACCCACTGCTGCTAGGCTTCTAAGCCGCGGCAACCGTTGTCTCCTCTTTCTTTTCCTCCTTGGCCTCCGTCACTTCCTGCGCCTTGCTTTCGGCCGGAACAGCTTCTAACTTGCCCGCTACTTCGGTTTCCTCCGCCTTCGGGGCCGCCGCCTGAGGCTCTTCAGATATATCTACCAAGGGTTCTTCCTTCTTAGCCTCATCTCCATCTTTATTCTCCTGAATGAATAATCCATCAAAATAGAAACATTCGTAAACTTAGATGAAAATCAAACAAATACCATAACAAATTGCATTTGAACACAAGGGAAAGTTACTTCTGGAGCAGTCTCAGCCTTGGCCTTCTCATCAGCCTCCACCGCCTGCGCATCAACCGCAGCTGGTGCTTCGACAGGGGCGGGCGCCTTCAGCTCGGCGTCCAAGTCTTTTGGTCTGCTTGCACAACCTCCCATGATTCTTAATTAAGCGTGCTGAGAGGCTGTGCAAGGATTAATGCAGGTAACTCGGGACGCCGAACGCTTTTCTCTTCTCTGCAATGCACTCTTTTTTATTCTTGTCTATTACTGAGGCTGATGAAGAAGAGAGAACGCAAGAGCTTATATAGGGATTGGAGAATGCTTCTTTACCAATGAGTTTTGAACAATTTCAGACTCGTTTGTGGACAGTTTTCGCTGAGGCCGTTTTCATGGGCGCGGCATAGTTTTCGTAGCTTTGACTGAAATTGGGAGGAGCCCTTTTACTCGAAAGTTCGTTTTGATATTTGGAGATTGATGGTCGTGGGCTGTGATATAGGTTTTATGCATAAAAAAAAAAAGAAACCAAGAAACAAGAAAAACACACACACAGACAAACCGTAGCATTGAGGCGGAGTCTACGGACAGGGTGGCTCGTCTAGAATTCAGACAGGAATGACGTCGCGTCGCAGTTCGGTTCCCTAAAAATTTTGATTGGTCCGTTGTGATAGATGTACGAGTGAAGTGTACCAAGAGATATGAGTTCAGGAAGTCAGCTGATGCAATAAGAAGAAGGTTGTGTGGTATCTCTGAGAAGGCGAGCTTTAGCTGTAATACATAGTTCTTTCTAAAGCTCGCCGGAGATGCAAATATTCTGCATCGAACCATCCTCCATATTCATCCTCACCGTTATTTTCTCCACCATGTTCCTCCCCACCATCCGATCAAACCCCAACATCCTCCTATTGCCCTCTGAACAGCAGCATCTAGAGAACGACATCTGCCCATTGCGTCCCGAACCGAGTCTCTGCCCCGTCAACTGCTTCCGGCCCGACCCGGTATGCGGGAATGATGGCACCACCTACTGGTGCGGGTGCGCTGACGCCCAGTGCGCTGGGGTCCGGGTAAAGAAATCTGGGTTCTGCGAGGGGGGCAGTGGCGGGTCGGGCCCTGCGGGTCAGGCTCTTTTGTTGGTTCACATTGTTTGGCTCATATTACTTGGGGTGTTTGTATTATCTGGGCTTCTTTGATTGATTGAAGGCCCTCCTTTTTTCTTTCTTTTTTGGGGTTCTAGTGGATTTGGGTTTACGGTACTACCCCCACCCCCACCCCCACCCCCACCCCCTCAAAGAAGGGGATGAGTAGATTGTAACTTTGTATGTTATTTTAGTTAGGCAAGTAAGATTCAGATTGTTTAGTTATAGGGAGCATAATATTTGTATAATCATTTCAATTCATGTACTGTATTAGTTTTTCAACATATAGATATATATATATATATATTTTTTCATTGACATCTACATAACATAAATGTTCTCTTAATTAGAGGGGATCAATGGTTCATGAATATATGCATAAACCTCGAGAACTAGTTTAATATATGAGATCTTACGAGTGGCAAATAAATGAAAATCTGTGAGCAGATTAAGGATATTAATTTTTAGAGTTATTTATAAAGAGCTCCTCTAAAGTTTATTTTGATTTTAAATATCATTTTATTATTTAAAAATTATAAATAACCCCTGAAATTAATAGTCTTTTAAATAGTACCCGTTACAATGAGTTGTCACAAAGGGTATTTGTTAGACAATCATTAATCATATTTATAATTTTTAAACAATGAAACAATATTTGTAATTATGATAAATTTTAGAAAATATGTTGTAATTTATTCTATTTTTTTTAGTTAAGACAATATTATGTTTTTAAATAGTCAGTTGAGGGTTATCTTAAAAATGTAGTTAATAGTATAATTAAACATATATATATATATATATTTAAAAATAATATTGTTATTCTTTTCTGAAAAAATAGGTTGTAAATGTTTTTACTTTGTCCTTCTTCCTTTTCCCCTTTTCCATTATTCTTGTGTTGTTTGGTTCTGTATTTGTGTTTGGTGCACAAACTGAACTGGGAAAGAAGTTGCTGTCAATGAATTGCTTATGGGCGAGGGGTCTGTAGTGTTGGTATTTGGTGGGCAAGAGACGGGGCGCATATTCAGGTGGTGGTTGAAGTGAAATGGACGTGCAATGAGTGCGTGTATTTTGGGCCTGGTTTACCATCAGCCTACTGATGGGCCAGCTCCACGTAGAAGGCTCTCATCTTTTGATAATTTTGCTGGATCTTCTGTTTTCCCACCCCACCCTAAACCTGAAAAATGGAGAATATTGGGGTGGGGGTGGCATGATATCTTCTGAAAGTGAAGACAATTGTTGTATTCTCCAATTCCCACCTCATCACCACCATTTACAAGTTTGTAACTAAGAGTGAGAGGAGGAAGACAAGTTGGAAATGATGTCTTTTACATTCCCACTCCCCACTTTTACTACCACATTTTTTCTTCCTTTGTTTCCTCACCATTGTCTTGAGTTAGAATTTGTCACATTCTTCATACCCTTTTATGCGTTATCATAGATTCATTGACACACGCCTCAAGAAAGATGCTCCTACCCTATTCATCATGATATTGACTAAGGAGAAAGAATATAGTTTGTAAATTGCAAATGAACTACTTATGCAGATAATTTAACCAAAAACAGAGGATTCTGCTGCCCATCGCTATGATCCTATTATGACCGCAAACATCAAATTCTCAAAGTACAAAGTAGATATTAATGATCAGTTTATCCCAACTTGAATTGAATCTCAGTTGCTCTCTACCCTAGCTAGTTGATTATTGCTTAGTGTTTCTTCACAACAACAATAAAAACACTCGTCTGCTAGCTACTAATGAATTAAACACTAACCTCCCCCTCCTCCTCCTCCTCTTCTTCTTCTTCCTCAATATTATCCCTATCCCTTGAGTAGCTGATTCCCTCTGCTTGTGGAGCAGAAAACACAGTTCCAGACCCAAATGTGAAATCCAACCAATACAACATAAAAACCATCACAACACTGCAAACAAACATGGGTATGGGTCCGAATATCCACAGAAACAGAGGGAAGGAGAAGTAAAACGCCCTCAGCCCCAACGACCAGAAGTAACTCCCCCTGTTCACTGTTCTCCCCACGTACTCTGCCGTCACACAGTCTTTATAGTAACTATCAAGATTCATTCCCATTTTCCTCTTGCTTGGGACGTTGATGAGTATGCTTGCATGGCTGTAGTACCTTATTGATTGCACATTCAGCAAGAATGCAACTAAGAAGCATACCATTATTGAGAAGAACTTTATGGAGGATCCCAGCCTGCTGTTGTCCCCGAAAACCGCCCCCACTGGCCGGTGGTTCCCGCCGGACATCAGGACGGCGATGACGGAGCTCAGCATGATGGCTGTCGACGCCAAAAGGGTCGACGCCATTATGTTGTTTCGAAGTGTTTGTACTGCTAGAACTCCGTTCTTGGATGTGTCCTGCATGTATTCTCAACAATATTAATTTATTCAAATTATTACAATTATTAAATTTTTAGTTGAGAAATTACTAAAACTGATTTATCTCTGTTTGTCTAACAAACTCCCCCAAAATCTGAACCCTAAAAAGAATGCATCAGTAATTTGAAAAAGAAAGAGTTAGCATTGAATTCGTCATTCATCCATATGATAATTAAACAAAATTAGCTAGTAATAATTAAATGAATGAAATGAGTATATAGAACCTCCATCATGGAGCGAACCCAGAGACGGCGGTTGATGGCGTTGAGACCGACAACGGTGGTGGCGGGATGTCGGACGATCTGGCGGAGCAGGCAGATGTGGTAAGCCAGCATCATCAGAAGCCCAAGCGGCACCAATACATAATCAAGAATTCGTTCCTCCATATGTTTCTAATAAATGAATGGAAAGAGAAAATCTGGAAATACGATCATTATGCAAATGAAGAAAAGGCTCTCGCTTTCTCTCTGAAATAATAGTGTGCATGCGTTTTAAATACAGTTTTTGGGGGTGTGGGTGTGGGTGTGCGTGTGCGTGAGAGATTCAGAGAATCCAAGTACCACACGGATTAATGAAAATACATACATTAATTATGCGTATGTACACTCTTATACATGTAATGCCTATCTATTTTCTATTTCCTCTAAAAGAAAAAAAAAAAAAAAGGAATTACACAATTAAGATTTTGCAATTTATTTTAGGTATACTGTACGTCGTCTCTTAGAAATGAATGTACGTATGTGTGTATATATATACGATAATTATGGTGGTGCTTCTTCATCATATATCTGTTATAAGAAAGTAAAAATAGAAAATGCGATTATCTGAATAAAATACATTTATTTATTAACACATACCTATGAGTGTATAAGGATAGGTACAAGTTGATTACACATACCTATGATATTAATTCTGAAATTTGACTTTCTTGTGCTCTACATTTCAGCAACTGCTGACTTTCCAACAAAATAAATCATTTCCCATAAAAATGAATTTGGAAACATCACATTTAATAGAAATGTAACTGTAAAAATATAAATGATTTGTTTTCTGAATCAGAATTATTAAAATGCAAGTAGTGTATGTATGTTTTGGCATGAGATGAATTAAGCATCTGATTTTATATTAATTACATTAATTAATGATGCCATTATTTAATTATTACTGCCTGCGTCTTTAAGAATGCATCTCCAAAATGTTTGACAACTACTACGTATTCTCTCATTTCTTAATTTATTTAAAATTAATTAATTTTAAATTCAAAGATAGGTAATTCTCCTTTTGTTTTTCTTAAGATGATTGGACCGGGCTTATATTTTGTATATGGAATGGGCTGAATTTATTACAATGAGGCCCATTTGAGGGCCCAAGTTTCCTAAAACTGCAATTTCAAACTTTAAGATAGATTTCTGATTGAAAATTACTATTAGCACCCTTAATTTTTACGAAATTGACGAGAACACCCTCCTTGGAGTTTCTGGACCAAGTCCCATTTTGCTCGTTGAAGTTTCTCCATCTAAACCTATCTCCGATTGTCTCCTCTTCGTTTCTCTCTCTCTCTCTCTCTCTCTCTTCAATTCTGCCATGTTCCATTCATATCCTCTCCACTTGTGCTCTCGATTTGGATAACCTTATGTTACTCAATAGAGGAAATCGATACAAGTTTTCCGATGGAGGAACAATGAAGTGGAGGGGCGGCCGACTCATTTTTCTCTGGGCGTATTTATCATCAGTTGCATCCAACTGGGCTCTCGAGAAGCACCACTCCTTTGAGGCAGCTGAAGCTGGGCGTGAAAGAATGTTAGTGTTTTTCTATTGGACTTTCCACTTCATTGATTTTCTTCTCATGTTTTGCATTTGTTCCGAGACATTTTTCGGAGCTTGTTTCTAGTTTTTGACATAACTGAACAAATCTTGCTCAGAATTAGCTTTCTGCAAGCAACCTGGGACAAGTTTTCAGTTTGTTGAATTCGTGTGGATGCAATTTATTGCGTCTAATTGCACCAAACCAACATAGAGTTGGACTGATTTTAAGACTCTAATTTTGCACCCTATATAAAGTGTTTAGATACGTGTTTCTTTCAGTTTTCACCGGTATGGAAGAATTTTTTAAGATTATACGAGAAAAAACATAAATATAACCTCACTTTTGCCCTCTTGGCAGGTTTGCGATTCTGATACTGAAAGTGACGTGAAGAATGTTTCTTAGATTATCAACTAAGTTGTTGAATATATCTATAGCTTCTCTTTGTAGAGCCAAGCAATTGGAGAAAGCGGAAGCTGCTATAATTGATGCTATCAGATTGGGAGTATTACCAGATGTTGTGACTTACAACACTCTGATAACTGGGTATTGTCAATTTGTTGGGTTCGATGCAGGTTACTGTGTTATTCACAGAATGAAGGAAGCTGGGATAAATCCAGATGTTGTTACCTATAATTCTTTGATGGCTGGGGCCACGAGGCTGCAATCGTTATCCAGCTGTCTTGATATGCTTGAAGAGATGCTTGAAATGGGAATTACTCCTGATGTATGGAGTTATAATACATTGATGCACTGCCTTTTCAAATTGGGAAAGCCTGATGAGGCATACAGGACTTTTCATGACATTCTTCTAAAGAATATTTCTCCTTGTCAAGCGACATTTAACATTTTGATTAGTGGACTTTGCAAGAATGGCTACATTGACAAGGCTCTATTGTTATTTAGGAATTTGCAGCGGCATGGGTATATTCCTGAGATAGTGACATATAACATTCTTATCAATAGTCTATGCAAATCAGGAATGTGGAAGGACATGATGAGGCTCTTTGAGGAGCTTAGGGAATCAGGTCATGACCCAAATGCGATTACTTATACCACAGTGATGAAGTGCTGCTTCAGATGTAAGCACTTCAGAGAAGGACTTGAAATTTTTTTGGAGATGAAGAGGAAAGGATATGCCTATGATCTGTTCTCCTACTGTACACTTGTTGGTGCTTTGCTGAAGTCAGGCAGGAGGCAAGATGCCAATAATTGCATAGCACACATGATTAAGATTGGGTATGAGCTTGACATGGCATCATATAACACTTTAATTAATTGGCATTGCAAGGAAGGTAAACTAGAGAGTGCCTATAGCTTGTTGAATTTGGCTGAAGAGAGGGGACTGGACTGTGATAAGTATACTCATACCATCTTGATTGATGGGCTCTGCAAGGCGGGCAAAATTGATGCTGCACAGAGGCATCTAAACCATATGAAAATGTTGGGATTCAATTGCTTAGTTGCTTTTAATTGCTTTATTGATGGTCTCTGTAAACTCGGTCATCTAGATTATGCACTTAAAATTTTTCACTCGGTGGATGTTAAGGATTCTTTTACCTATTCTTCCTTGGTACACAACCTTTGCAAGGCGCGGAGGTACCGTTTGGCTGCTGAACTCTTGCTATCTTGCATTAAAGCTGGCATGAAAGTTCTAAAGTCAGACCAAAAGGCTGTTATTAAGGGTCTTACTCTTACGGGCTCCAAGAGGGATGCCAAGAAATTTGAGCTAAAAATCCGGATAGCCAAGTTGTTGCACTATTAATCATTGCTGTCTATGACTTATGGTAACATGTTGTACGTGTCGCTGCATGGAAAGAATTAGCATGGTTCACTACCATGATTAGAATGGACCTTTTGTTGCAAAATCCATCTTGTTGTGAATTCTAGTCGATTTGAAGTTGCCATTCCTCATGTGCACCTTATGCTGAGTCTAATTGTTTGGAAGATTACTCCAGAAAAGTTCTGCTCAGTGATGGAGTTTGTCTGTATCTCCGGTGAAGAGCGGGCTGGTTTCTTTGCTTTTTGGATCAAACTTTTTCTCAATAGATCTCCAGTTTAGCACAGATCAGTAACATGACTCAAACTTTAGATCTTACCTGGACCATTTTTCAATTTCGGTCCTGGAGTCTCATTCAAGTGAAATTCTCAAGATATAGGTACTGTAGCGGCATGTGAAACACCGTGCATCTGACAGAGGTATAAATGCCTCCTAAAAGTGGAAATTCTATACTGTCTGTCTCCGGAAACCCTTCTATTTCTAGCCTGGTAAGACAGGCTAGATATTGTATAAAGTCGACCAAGCATGAATGTGGGTTAAATTTTTCATGGATGAACCAGGTAGCAACTCTTTTCTGGATTCTTCTGAGCTAGGATATAGAGTTCATGCATACGAAATCTCATTAGTTCGGAATTCTTTTCTTTTCCTTTTTGTTTAGACTCATTGATTCTTCTTCCTTGTACTTTTTTCATAATAGCTGTAATTGCTACTTACTGCAGCCGTATGTGGATGATACTTGCAAAATCTGGTAAATCTAGTTAGTGTCTGCAATGTAAGTTCCTGCATCTAATTTATGAAGTAAGTTTAACCTCTATAGCATTTGCTCATATGATGTATGACACACGTCCCAACTGCCCTTGGAAACTTCAATTCACATAATGCACAATTGTTGATTTCCGTGTAGTGAAATCTATTTACTGCCGTAGAATCGAAATGACTATGCCCATATCTTATTAGCTCTGATTTCCTACAATTACAAGCTTGTTTTCGCTAACAGGAGTAGGAGTTAGCAGTTACTATTTAATTATTTGAGAATTTCAAAATCAATGCAGTTTCTCTCCACCTTTTTCATTTTTATCATATCAGATGCACCTATTCCAATTTTCAAGAGTTCATCCAATGGCTAAAAGCAAATGGGGCCAAATTCATCAAGCGGCAAGTGAAGGCAAGATTGAAGACGATATGCTGCAATGAGTTTGTGAGATGAAGATTTGTTTCAGTACATGAAAAATCAGATTTTCGAAATTGAGGAGTTTGCCTGAGTGTGCCGCTTGAAAGAAACGTCAGAGCTCAGCAAAGAACTGCCAAAAGCCGGGAAAATAAAACACCTGTAGATACCTGCATTCCCTTCAATATGATTTCAGGGAGTAATAATGAAAATATGTAGCGAGTAATGACTGTCTTTCTAAGCATTAGATCAAGAGAATTACTGTAGTTTTCTATTTTGCATCACTGAAACTGGCGATACATGTTTCTGATGACAAGTTTGCTATAGTGGAGTGTGCTAGCATCAGACAGTATGGTCAGGTGTAGCTTGTAAAGATTTATGATTGTCGTAACTTCTACAGTAAGATCTCATAGGTTTGCCATGTTTCTTTAGTATCTTGTTTATAAGCCCTTTCAGTAATCAAAGAGCACAGAGCCGCCCCCCCCCCCCCCCACACACACACACAGAGGCAAGCACAGAGAGAGACACTGTATAACTCACTTAATGAGATTAGCAATGCCACTTGATTTGGTGTTATTGTGCGACAGGGACATCTTGTCATTTGTTTTCCATGCAGTTGCTTTGCTGCCTAAGGAGAGACTCTACAATGCTGTTCTTTGTCATGTTTCTGTGATCTTTATCAATAGCTGTATTTATCTTTTGTGTTACAAGATTTTAGCAGGTGAAAATGAAGTTCTAAATCCATCAGTTTCCCCTTTTCGTTCCGCCTATGGCGGCTGTTTCTTTCGGCAGGAGTCTTCCAATTTATAGTAGTCTGACATTATGCAGTGTGCCCAAATGAATAGCATCAAACAACCTCGTAACGGATGTGACTAAGATTATAATGACGGACTATTATTATTATGATGCCATGTCTTAAAATCCTCAACCAACCTTGTACCAAATCTTGGTCGATGATAATGCAAGTATAGGTAATGTAATAACTGGCACCACTCTGGAATTCCCTAAAAAGGAAAGGAAAATGGATAAGTACAAAGTGCAAATTGTTTGATATCATCATTCTGATGACAATTTCTTCTCCAAAAAAAAGAAAAAGATCATTCTGATGACAATTGTACGCTAATGGAATAATGTTGTTGTTTTTCTGTATTTTCTTTTCCTAATAAGGAATCACAAGACCATCCATGTTGGATTAAGTATGCCTAATCTTGACTCACTGATTTGAGACTGCTCGGCCATCAAAAAGCTTGACTTTCAAGATTTTGAGAATAAAAATCTTATATGATTTTGCAATTTTTTCTTTCAAGTTTGAAGAAATAGATTTGCCATTGGGATTGGGATGGATGAATGAGTTTGTAGAGTCATTTACTCCAATGTTACAATCATATGTCCGAATGTAATTAAACTCAGCCTCCGGTATTCATTGTGCTTGTGCACTTCCATAAAGCTTTCCCTATTGGAAGCAAATCGATTTGAATTTGTGTGGTAGAAATATTACCCCAAGACCAACACAACATAAAGTGTTTTGAATTTATGTTGTAGAAATTATGAGATATAGTTTCTTTGAATCTTTTGAAACGGAAAAAAACAAAAGAAGAAAAGGGGAAAAAGGCCAAAAATTTAATCCTACATTGAAGAACAAATTGAACTATTTCTCACTCTCTCTGCGCTCGAGCTTTCACACTACCCAGGTACTCTCTCTCTCTCTCTCTCTTGCGCTACTTCCTTTCTTTCTTTCTTGCCTTTTTTAGCGTAAAACCCATGGGAAGCCTCATGGAAACTTCCAACCTCAAATAAAAAGAGAAGTCGACAAAGGAAAATAGACGCAAAGTCAAAAGCGGGTGGTAAATTTCTCTCTCAACTACACTTCTACTTCTCTTCATCTCATTCTTCCTCTTTCTTTTTCCCGAGGGAGGAAATACGTGATATTTGTCAAAAAAATCTTCGAATTTCGGGGACCCATATGAGAAAGAGAGGTAAAGTTTGAATTTTTCAACGTTCTGGACATGGGTGTTTTTCGGAGTTTGCTGCTGGGATTCGATTAATGTGTTCTGTTTTCTGGTGGGATCAACGGAAATGATTTGCAAGTGAAGAAAAGAAGTGAATATTGATTGAGCTCGTTTGTTATGTGTTTTGAAGAAGATAGTTGTGTGATGGAAATGTGAATGTCGAGTGAGATCTAGTAATTCTTCTCTTTTTTGGCGTGTTTCTTACGTGTCTGTGTGTATGTGTTCATTCTTTCAAGTGTTATCTTTTAAGTTTCCATCCGCCGGTGGTGGAATAATATAAAGATGCAAGAAAATTTTTAATTAACTTGAGACTAAGTTGAAATTTCGGGTTGCCAGTACTTGTTTCGGTGGTTCTTGGTTGACAAGATGGTGGATTGTATGGTTTAGCAGCTGAAGTATTCAAAGTTGATTTTGCCTTGATAAAGGATAAATGTTCATCGTCAAAAGCAATCAACAAATACTAGATGCCAACGAGGGCTGTACTTGAACTCAGTTTAAGCTTTTGGAGAATGCTTCATCATCTCACACTTGCGCCATGATGTCTGTAATTTTCTCTAGAACTGTTCATTCTGGAAAAGATTGCTTATTCAGTCATCGGATGCCTTTTTTCTTTTTTGGCAGAGTAGTTTTCCGCAGTTTGGATCCTTTTTCGGTGACACTGGAATATGATTGCCACCTTTATTAGAAGAGTAAATGCATGTAATTGTTATAGTTTGAAGCATTAGCCTTGGAGATTCCGGAGCGTCCAAAATGGCAGATGCCAGCCCAAGGACAGATACTTCTACTGATGCAGACACGGAAGATAAGAATTTGAGGGTAAGGATCAAAATGATGCAATATGCTGAAATCTTTTCTATTTTCATTTTTTGGGTGTATGTATATGATACAATATGCAGTACACATGGTCACATATTTTGATTTGACACAAGATGCCTGCTTTTTTATTTTCTGCACAATTTTGCCGAGTGCTAACTTTGTTCAAGCAGATAAAAATCCTGTATGTGGTGATTAACTTAATGATGGCGTCTGTTCAATTTGCAGTTTCAGAACAATCAATTACAGGCTATAGTTGCTTCTGATGGTAGTGATAAGTCCAGAGATCAAAAGGTTATTTAACTCTCAATTGCATATGAATGAACTTTTTGTTTTAATACTGGTGTATGATTTAAACAACCTCCTGCAGACTCTCCGTAGGCTTGCTCAAAATCGTGAAGCTGCCAGAAAAAGCCGCTTGAGAAAAAAAGTATGTTTCTCGTTGTATGTACTAGTTATCAGCATTTGTGTGTCAAGTGATATTCACAATTAGTTGATGTGCACCGATATTTAGTTGCACCTCTAGGTAGTTTTCACAATTTGAATTAATATGCATTAGAATAGTGGATATTCTATCCAAATAGAGATGATTTTCACTCCTATAATAATTTAAGTTTTGATAATGAATGTTGGTCCAATTATCCTGCTTAAGTTCTATAGTAATATCTATAGAAATCTTTAGTTGTCTCATATGTAATATGAAGCTAAGAGAACTGCTCTTTTGGTTTGTAAGGTGTGTAGCTGTAGATGTTTGTTTTTCTAGCACATGGTATTTGTTGGTTTTATATGTTAGTGACTGAAGGATGGACTGGGAGATATGGGTTAATGTATTGCATATTTAACTGATTGGATAAGATCCAAAAACATAAATGAGATGACTATTTTACGTCATAAAAGATTCTACAACCTACCAACCGGCCTTTAGCGGAACTTTTTTTCTTTTGACTGCCTAGGACTGTGAAGCCAACCTCCAAATTTCCCAACCCAACTGCCACCACCTCAGCCCTAACATGGGTTGCACCCACAACCCATCTCTCATTGCCACTGTTACCGCTGGTACTGCCACAGGCCAAAAATAATTATTGTTTACAATACTGATTTGCTAGAGAAAGAACATCGGAAAGTATGTATGGGTTGTACTCTAGGGGCAGAGTGGGTTTGCACTATCAAAATGAGTTGTTAATTGGTTCAATGCTTCCAAAACAATAAGCTTTACCATGAGGAAAACCCATGCCCATGTAACTTAATTACAGAACTCGGTTTCGTTTGAGCAACAAACTTATTAAGGCAGAGCCCTTATTTGGCAGATTGGTGGGAGCATAGCAAAAAATCTTCTTATCATAAAGGACAAAGGCCAACATGTTAGATTTTACCACTGCTTTGTTACACGTGCTCCTTTACTGCATGCATAAGTCTATATTTTCCTATGTTGATCTTTGTGCATGAATGAGTTCTAGTTACATTTGTTTGTTCCAGTATGATTCTCGGGAGTCTCATTCTAATATATTGTTGTATTCCATGCACCAACAATATAGTTATCTTACTTTTTCCTCCTATATTTGGAGTCTAGGCCTATGTTCAACAGCTAGAAAGCAGCAGAATGAAATTGACACAACTTGAGCAAGAGCTCCAACGAGCTAGACAGCAGGTTCTACTCCGTGTTCTTATCAACACTATTTTACAAATATGCACTTCCTGTTAAAGTCTGTTTAGTGACTGCATTTTTCTTTTCTGAAGGGAATATTTATTTCAAGTTCAGGAGATCAATCTCAATCAATTGGAGGAAATGGTATGATATCTTACTTTAACTACCTGATTCTGGTTCTCATATAGTAAGTTTTTTATCCATAGTGGTAGATTTGTGCTTTTTACCATCAGTTATTGGTTTTTATTGCTGAAGAAGATATATTCATAACTATTTATATTTTAAATGGTTGGGACTACACATCTGCTGTAATAATTAAAGAAAAGCAGAAAATGAATTGAGATTGGAGTTGGAAGGTTAAGATTGCTAGATCTTAGGATGTGGAAAGGCTACTGGCTTTGAGGAGGTGAAGTAATTCAAATGCCAAAACTGAAGGGTGCTGGTTGGACTCTAAATTGAATTTGCAAACAGCACATTTCAAGTTTCTGCTCCTCTTTTTTTAGCTTAATGTAATGGAATGCCAAAATTTTGGTGGACTACAAAAGCTCTATGGATTTGCTTCTACTTAGCTGTATGTTTGAACATGACCTGACTTCATCCTGCATCCATGATTCTCATTGGAGTGGAAGGTTGAGAATATGTGATGAGATTGTAGTATTTCATGGGTTAAAATAGTGAGTGGGGCAAAGTGCTCTGAACCCCCAGCAACCAGTTCGTCATAGTATTGTTCTACTAGTTTTAATAAGTAAAACATAAGCCATTGAGGTGGAGATACAATTTAAATGACATGAAAGAAACTAAACCTGTGGCTTTTTAACAAGAAATTTAATGCAAAAATGACATCCAAGCTTCCATACTTTATAGTATGGAAGGGTGTGGATTGTGAAGCCTCCAGCCATTTCTTGGTGAGCCAAAATCACTAGCGGAGGTTTGCATGCTGGTGATCTTACTTCTACCCTACTTTATCTTTTCCATGAAGAGCTCAGCTACAAGGAGGTTTTGAAGAAATGCATTTGAATGGGGAAAAATGAAAAGAAGTGTCATGGTTAATTATGCTCGACTCACCCACTGTAATATGAGCGCATTTGTACTGCGTGGTGAGAATTAAACTGACAAGAATATGGAGGCAAGTATTCAATAAAATTGTCTTGGTTTGACGCACCATTTCCCTCTTTTAAATGGTTTTGGATTTCGTTTGTTTGGTTCTTGGCCTGTGGCTCCCAGTGCAGACGTGGTGCCTTATATGCCGATTAGGGTGCTTTTTTCCATTAGTTAAAAAGATCGTTTTTGGGCAACTTGGACTTTAGTGTACTTTTGACCAAAAATTCTGTTTCAGCGCCTTGACTTCCATGAAAATATCCCCTGGTAAATCCCATATTTCTAGGTGCCTTGGCCTTTGATGTTGAATATGCACGGTGGCTCGAGGAGCACAACCGGCGGATTAATGAGCTCAGAGGTGCTGTCAATTCACATGCTGGCGATGGTGAACTTCGCATTATTGTGGAGGGCATTGTGGCACATTACGATGACATATTTAGGATAAAAGGAGATGCTGCAAAGGCTGACGTCTTTCACATTTTGTCAGGCATGTGGAAAACGCCTGCCGAAAGATGCTTCCTCTGGCTTGGTGGGTTTCGCTCATCTGAACTTCTTAAGGTAAGTCACATCTATTACTTGAACTTTCCTCCACATTTATACTCCATCGTTCCCAGGATCCTCATTAAACAGGAATTCATGTTGATTTGTTCCTTTCTAAGTGCCAAGGCGTATTATTGTTTTGGTTCAGATCTGCAGCCATTATTTTTTCAGTGTTTTTGTTTTTACCCATCCATAACTTTTTCTTGGGATTTCTGTATTCCTTATTCATAGAGAGACAAAAACTTTCTGTGTGAATCTTTTCTCATACTTGATCTAAGAGGAAGTCATAGAAGAGCAAACAAAGAAATATACCTTACTCCTTCTGTCCTTCAACGCCTGAGTTGTTAGAGGATAATAACAAGAGATATCATTTGGTAAAAACAGTAAACTAATCTTAATCTAGAAGAATTGCAAATTAGCTAGTCGGTTTATATTCTTTTCTTGTTAGTGTATTATGGTAGCAAAGTGAGCCAGATAAAGGGTTCTGGCCCACTTAAAGATCAAAACTCTTCCTCTTTACCTTTCTGCCATGTGTTACTCCATACAATTCTCTCTTTTACCCTTCCTTCCACCCCGAAGGAAGAAAACAACTTCTCATGCAGGCAGATATAAATTGCCTGTATGGCTTCATACGAAATGCCATTCCTATGTTCCGAGTCCATAAAGCTCGAGTACTTTCTTGTTATTTTGGCCATTATCTGAGGGTCATGTTCGGTTAATGTTTGGACATTACTGGTTGCAGCTCCTTATAAATCAGTTAGAGCCACTGACGGAGCAGCAGTTGTTGGCCATCAACAACTTGCAACAGTCATCTCAACAGGCAGAAGATGCGTTGTCGCAGGGAATGGAAGCTTTGCAACAGTCCTTGGCTGAGACATTAGCTGGTTCTCTTGGCCCATCGAGTTCATCTGGAAATGTGGCCAACTATATGGGTCAAATGGCAATGGCAATGGGAAAGTTGGGAACTCTTGAGGGCTTCATTCGTCAGGTAATCTAGTGCTTGATTTGATATGCATAAGATATAGGATAGATTGTTGTATGTGTGAAGATAATTTCCCAACAATACTTGTCGATTTTCAGGCTGACAATTTGCGACAGCAGACTCTCCAACAGATGCACCGCATACTAACAACCCGACAATCAGCGCGTGCTCTGCTTGCCATCAGCGACTACTTCTCTCGTCTTCGAGCCCTTAGCTCGCTGTGGCTTGCGCGCCCTCGTGAATAACATAATCTCTCTCTCTCTCTCTCTCTTAATTCTAGTATGTGGGATCTTGTCTTAGCGATGATGAGATATTCAACTGAGTTTGTGTTGTTTAGCATTAAAGTATGGAGGCGGCAAAGTTAAGACACTGGCGGCTGGAACTACTCATGGTAGCATCTGAGTGCAGTATATGTTCCAACAATCCAAATGCAGATATACATACGCCTCTCCTCTTGACTGCTTGTATAATTAATGTTCCCCCATGTTTGGTGTAATTTATAGCTCTGAGTTTAGATTGTAACTTTGTAAGTGATTGTTTGACAGTCTAGTGTTTTACTCTTTTTTTTTTTTATTATTTATATATAAAATACAACAAGTGGTTGACTGTACTCCCGACAAAAGAAAGGAAGAAAAAATTGCTACTTTGTTGCAGTCTAAATCAGCTTTGATGCCATCTACGTATTTTTAAGTGGATTTTGTTTGTATGATGATGAGATAAATGATCATATTACAATTATGATTTAGATGGAATTCAAACGCCAGATATGACGACTATATATAGCACAAGATCCAGACATATTTCATTTCCTGTGAATTTAGAAAAAAGATAGAAATAGATTTTTATTGAAACGTGATAATTATTGAGGAGGAATTCACCTTTACACTACATTTTGATTACAACTACTTTGTATTGTTAGAGAGTGAAAAAGAGACGGCTGTTCTTCAGAATATCTCAAACTATGGGCGCCGACGGCCCCTTCCTAATCATATATCAATCATCAATCAATACATTTCAACCCATTCATCTTCATTTCACTACAATTCAACCTCTGCTGCATTTTCTTTCTCTTTGTTTTTGTCTTTGAATTGTTAGCTATTGGCGGCCGCCGCATCTACCGAGTCGATTCTCGCCGCTGACGCCTGTATGCTGCCTACACTTATTCATCCTACACCTCATCTGTATCGCTATCTTGTGTTATCTCATACAGCTCGCTATTAGACATATGTTATCGCATAATTGGGGTGTGTGCAATCCTTTATGCGTAATTCTGCTGTTTCAGATCTATTACTGTGTGCGACTTTTTTCTGGTGTCTGCACTTGTTCATTTTTGTGGTTTCTAAGTTTTGATTCAGATACATAGAGCCTTTCTTCTTTTCTTTTTTTGCATTTTCAGTTGTTGATTACAATGTTTCATTAATTCTTTCAAGTTTTACTTATGCATCCATCTGACTTTTATTGTTGATGATCAGAATATTTCACTCACCGACGGCCTTAGCTACAACTTAAAATGTGAAATCTACATATTTTGACTTGGGAATGCTTGTACTTCAATTCTTGATTAGCTGGATTACCAAACGTATCTATGGGTTTCTGTTGTCAACTTCTATATCAAAGCAGAAATTTTTCCATAATTTATTTCCTCGTTTTTCTTGATTCATTTAGTTAATACAGTTATATTCAGGAAATTATATTTAAGTACCATGACTGGCTGCCTGTGAAGTGAATTCTTGTGGACCATATGCCCATATTGACTGATATCCATGTTCTCTTTCTCTGTTGGTTCATTTTGTTTGTTGAATATTCGTCATCGCCAATTGCTTTAAAAAGTTCTCTGTATATCGATTTTCTAAATCTGATCCCTTTGTGTTAAAATCATCAATTACAGGTATCTTCTGTGTAGGATTGCACTGCAGTATAATCCCACAATTCTGCAGATGATGATCGCCGACAGTGAAGATTTGTTGACTGAGATCCTCCTCTGGCTGCCAGCAAAATCCCTGGTCAGATTCAAACTGGTATGCAAAAGGTGGCTTTCTTTAATCTCCAGTCATCATTTTTCTCGTCAACACACTCTGCACCACTGCCGGCGCTACCAACATTCTACACCAGAACCATCCCTCCTCCTCTGCCTTGCAGAGACATCAGACTATCTTTACCTGCAATGCAACTTCCACCCTGAAAAATGGGTACCGTATCATTTCTGTCCTACTCTTTTTGAGCCGACAATCCGGAGCTTTTCAAATGGTTTGTTCTTGCTCCAATGCCGTAATGACAAGAATCCCCTGGAAGATTGCCATATTTATAATCCCACAACTAAGCTTTCCAGAAGGATTTTACTCCGCCAGGACAACAAGTACAGATGTGTTTTGGGGCTCAACTTGGCATTTGATCCTTTAAAATCACTTCATTACAAGATCATTTGCATTTGGGCTACCACGAGGAGATCATCTAGTTTGTGGCGGAGTCGGTGGCGTCGTTGTCAGGTTGAGGTCTATGAGTCGGAAACTAGCACTTGGAAGCTTTGTGGAGAACCATTTTTGGCTCCACCATATGTGCATTTTGATCACGGGATATATTGGGAAGGCGGGATTCATTGGCGTGGGATCTTTTTTGATCTTCATGAGAGTACTATTAGAGAACATCCGGGGGTTATGCTTCCAGAGGACACCAGAAGAGAGAATTTCATCGACCACTATGTAGAATCCAATGGCTATCTGCATTATATTGCCCATTTTCGGGAAGAGAAATCGGTAATGGTCTTCGAACTGCAAAATGGTTACTCTCAGTGGTCATTAAGGTATCATATTCATCTTGAAAGAGCTACTGGGCCAGTTTCCGTACTGAGTATCATTAGGAGAGACAGTGAAGAAGATAGCACGTTAGTTCTTCATGAGCCGAGCAAGATTATGGCTTACAAGTTTCAAGACAGGAGTGTCAAGGAGCTTATCAATTTCAAAGGGGAGCCCTTTTACCAGGAGAGTGGTATTCAATTTGCGTCTCAGTCAACTTTTCAATTCATTGGGACTCTAGCTACTGCTTGATTGTTATTCTCGGTGGTTGATTCTTCTTGAGATTGTCTCAAAATTTCAATTGGGTGGAGACCATTATCTTATCTGAATGAATCTTGAGTGGAATCCATAATCAGCATCTAAGCTGTTTGCAGTATATTGTATCCTTGTTCTTATTATGACAATAGCTTGTGGAATGACAACTCTTTGGCTGTACCTAATCCAAGGTCAGTAAGACTTCTTATTTGTTGTGTTCCATGACAGTTGCGTAAGCTTTAATATATTTATATACCTTGTTTTGATTTATTTGGAACACATTGGTGGCAATGATGCCACCCCTTCTTTGTTTGTATAACCTTCTCGTGAAACTCCATTAGGTAATTAGGACGATATTCTTTGCAAAATGAGTTCTCGCTCTTCCTCAGTGAGAGGCAGGATGACATTCAAATCGGTAAGCAAACACTGGCTCTCCCTTATCTCCGCTCCTCAGTTCTCTCGTCTCCACACTCTATGCCACCTCAAACTCCAACCCTCTCTCATTCTCCACATGCGTGCCTCACAGTTCTTTTACTTTCATCCACTCCTCGATGGTGCAAAGATGATCCCTTGTCATTTCACTATACCTAATCCCAAAATCTTGAGTTCTTGCAATGGGTTGCTGTCGCTGCAATCTGATTAACCCCAGAAGGATTACTATGTTTACAACTCCACCACTAAGCAATCCAAAAAATTCAATCTTACTAATAATGACCAAAAGTACACCAATGTTCTGGGGCTCAACTTAGCGTTTGATCCTTCAAATCACCTCATTACAAGATTGTTTGTGTTGGGGGTGCTGAGAGGTGTCCTTCAAGTGCTTTACAATATTGTCAGATCGAGGTTTACAACTCAAAGACTCAATCTTGGAAACTCTGTTTAGAGGCATTTATAGCTTATATAACAACGCAGTTCTCTCATGGAGTAAACTGGAACAATGCGATTCACTTGGAAAACCTTCTTTTTACCCATATGTACTTCGATCTTGATAAAAATATCATCGGAAGGTTACCTTATGTCCAAACTTCCTGCCCCGAGCGTGGTGAAGGCACAGCTTGTCATATCCACCTCCAAGAGCCAAATGGACATTGGCACCATTTTATGATAATGTTGGAACTTGGAGACAAATCAACAGCGGAAACTCTCAGTGGATTCTTTGCAGTGGTTGTTGAAGTACCACGACGGATTTTGATGGTTCCGAGGTATGTTTCATATATTGAGTTTCTTATAGATTTGGTCTTCCACGTCCCCGGAAAAATAACGGCTTACAAGTTTCTCGATAGGAGTTTTGAGCAGCTTGTTGATTTGACAAGCCAAACGTTTTACCAGGTAGATGCCCTGCAATTTGATTCTCGAGATGTTTATCAGTTTGGTGAAAGTCTGGCTCCCGTTTGATTAATGTAATTGCATAACAGCATGTTTTATCATTATCCATTAAGGGATATCACGAGTATATATGTTTTCCATCTGCAACAATATGCAGCGAAAAATTCCTTGCCTCTTTCCTCTTGGGTACAAAATCAATCCCAATTACCACAACCGAAAGGGTGGACATTAACACTACATAGAGTAATACCAAAGAAATGTGGCCAGAAAATGTTCAAAGAAAAGTAAATAATGTAATGCAAAAGTACTATTGCTAAACCTCCCATTCATCAAACTGTACACTTAGTATTAGTGCTCCAACGCTTTGATCTTCTCGATGCAATTTTGCATGCGCTGGTGGGCATCGGCTGGGAGGCGTTCCCCAGCCAATAGTTTGTGCTGTTCAAACTTTGACTCATCACACTTCAGAGCAGCTTGTTTGCAGGCCTTGATACTTCCTAACAGAGATTAAATCAGATGAGATAAGATTCTTCTCTTCCAAAACGTATAATGCAGGTAAATGTAGCAGAATGCACCTAGGACGTACCTCTCAGACCATGTTGCTGGTCATCTAATTTTCAGGATCACATACTAATCAGTTTATTTGAAATCCAATTATAAGATTTATGAGTAAAAGTATTTTCCCTGTCAACTTTAGGAGTTAAAATCTTGTCTCAGCCAGTAACTTCTTTAGCTACAAAGACCATCTGAATCATATGAACATTCAAAGAAAAGTCTGAGGAAGTTACTCCTCTGACACTCAGGATAAGTGGTTACGTCTGAACTCTCCGATCGTGAAATTAACAGGAGATATATGATATGCAGCAAGTTCTTTTTCCCCACTTTATTAGCCAGGTTAACCATCATATTAAACATGAGAAAAGACTGAGGCCTAATATCTCATGAACACCATGTTGCTATCACAATAATCATAGTATGTGGAACTTGCAATTTAATTACGGCACAAGGACAACCTAGATTCAAAGCTCTTATAACAAACCGATCAGTATACCATAGAAAAAGAACCAATGGAGTTATATGACTTACCACTAAGGTCAAGAAGGTTGAAAACCACAGGACAGTTTCCTATACTCCTAACCATGGTAATTGCAGCCCATACTTTTTGATACTCCTCTCTTGAAGTTCTAAATATGCAGACTTTTGTTATTGGGTTCACATACTTTACTGCAAAACCAAAAAAAAAAAAAAAAAAAATCAAGGATAGAGATGATGAATGATGAAGCTGCATGCCAATATATTATTGCAACAACAACTGACAGATAACGTGATAGAAGCTCATAATGTAACCATCTCACCTTGAAACGAATTTGTAGATGAGGCTAGACCACATTCCCCAAAGTTTGTGAGAATGCTATCTTTGATGGCTTTAGATAAATTGAATTGGGTGATTATAATGGGTTCATCCAGCGAAAAATCTTTATTAGGATCCACAAAAACCTCCATCACCAGGTATCTATTCTTAAAGCCTACCATGGTGTTTCACCTTCATGCATTAGGCCGAATGTTAACTTCACATAAGAAGCAACAGAAATCTCATTCTACACATGATTCAGAAACTGATACATTGACCCAACCAACCAAAATCTTAATGTTACTGCATCATCGTAAATCCTCAGAAACCCGAGCAAAAAATCAAATCAAACACCTCGTTACTTCAACGAGTTGTCATACGGCACTTGCATTTATGGGCATTCATCCTCGGATTTCGTAAAAGTATCCGAACAATCCACACAATGAAACCAAAAAACGTATAGAATTCATAACTTAAATGAGCTGAGAACGAAATCATCAATTTAGCTGAAAAATCCCAAAAAAATATATAAGGGACAAGGATTAAGGAAGGGTACCCAAGAATCCTGACTGGCGTAGAGAAACAGCGGCGACGGAGAAGGCGAATGGATAACGCTGGTGCAGCTCGTTTGTTTGTTTCACAGAGGGTTTAACCAAATATTTGTGTGTGTCTAGACTCTAAAAGTCCTGATAGATATAATGACAAAAACACCCATGAAATAATTGGGCCGTTTCAGACTGGCCCATAGTAGAGGAGATAGGCCCAATAACAACATTTTAGGTGAACCAGAACAAACAATTGTCATGCTCATGTCTGAAGCTTTTTAGTCAACATTAATTTTCAACTAAGAAATTATTATATGCAGTAATGCTCCAATTTCACTTCTATTTGGACTATAATGCTCATTGTCATTCATGCTACTATTATGAAAAATTGCAATTTGCCCCTTGGGTTTGTTCAATTTTTCATTTTATTGCCTATAATAAAAGATAAGAGATGATTAAAAATTGTATGTTAATTGAGGCATTAGAATAATTTGAAAGACTTTCAATTCAGATACAAATTAGAGGTAAACTGTGATATTATAGGGGCAAAATATGAAAATACGTGTCAGTTGAGGGGGGTGAAAGTGCAATTTTGTCGCTATTTTAAGTGTTTGTGAGGTCTAGCAGACTAGCACATAAGAATAGGATCGCCTCTTTCCTCTATAAATACCCCCACCTCTCTCTCAATTTTCGCCCCTTTTGTTATTCACTGCATAGTTTGCTTGTACGTTAGAGCGAGCGCGCGCGAGAGAGGGAAAGGTGCAGCTGTTGGTTGCTGTTTTTCTCCTTTTTCCACTGTGTAAGTTCTGTTTATTTGAATACTCTGTTTTTCTTTCAATTTGTTGGAGTATCTGTAATTAATTTTAGTTTGTCTGTTGCTGCCGGAGAGACGGATGTTTCTGTTATGTGTTAGTGTTTCCCGTTTGTTGCGCGGAACCTTTGTAGCTGTTATTTTGTAAAGCTTTGATTTTTATGGGTGATCTGATTATCGTTTTTTTTTTTTTTTTTGGGTATTATGGGTGAATAGTGAAAATTGAAGTTTACCCGAAAATTAGTGTAATTGAGTGAGAGCGAGGTTATTGGTTTCTTTTACACGCACACATTATATATATATAAGTTCATGTATGTAATATGAGAAGGCCACAGCCGGGATTTTTCAATTATTGTATTAAAGTTCTCTTTTTTATGTCAAGCAAAATCTGTATAGGTTTTATTTTTCATGTGGAGCAGTATTCATGAATAAAACCAGAAGATCTGTTGTGAATGACTAGTCGCTATATCAAGATTTCTTAAATAAATTTATAGAAATGTACTGATAAAATTTTCTTTTTATATCTTTTCATGCATCTACATAAGATAGAAAATTCTTCAAGCTCGTACCTTGTGTCACCCTCCAATTTTATAAATGTATGGTTACTTTTCATGGGGGCTATCTTCACATGGTTCTATAATTTCCTTTATTTTTAATTTATTGATTTTGTAAGCAAAATTCAGTATTGCTTTGAGATAATGGTCCAAGACAGTTTTGTAGTCTGCACATGCTGATACTGAGATCCCACGTATGGGAATCTGCCTGGTCTGCCTTCAAGCATCTTACTTAGCATCGTCAAAGTTCCATGTTTTAGTACTTTATAAGTCATGACATTTAGAGAGGATCTTGTCAAAGTGGAAACCAGGGGGATGATGAATGGGGTGAAGCGTGAAAAAAATGCCCCTTGTCTCACTGCTTAAACTTTCATTTTTCAAACTCAAATCATATATTTGCCATCCGACCTTCATATTGGTAAGCTATTGCTGCGTCATTTCATCAAAGACAACTCCTTCCGCATCTAAAATGAACAGTAGTCTCTGAGCTTCTCCCTTCAAACTTAATAATACTCCTCTTGTTTTGGGTCTGCAGAACATCTAGTCCACAAGTCGGGAGTGTGGGATTCTTTGAAGGGTTAACATTTGTTATACAGAAGGAATGGAGGTATTTGGTAAATCTGTGGTAGCTGTCTCTACCAATATTATTTATTTGTCAAGTATACTTGGACAAGATGGGCCTAACCCTGTTCACAAGTGTGATTGGAAATGTGAAAACGAACATGTGTGTGGGAACATGTATCGCTGCAAGCTAACTGGACTTACCCACATTTGTGACAAAAACTGTAACCAGAGAATTCTATATGATAACCATAGCTCTCTCTGCAGAGTGAGCGAACAGATTTTCCCTCTAACACCAGTTGAGCAACAGGCTGTGAAAGGTGTCCGGAGGAAGCTCGACGCTGAGAATTGCCCAACTGAGAGCTGTGCTTTTAAGCGCAGAAGGGATGCTCAGTATCACCCTTCACCATTTGAGAGGTCATTTACAGCTGTTGGTCCCATCTGCAGCCCGATTGGCGATGGCATGGATATGAGCTAGATTATAACTTCTAATTTCACACGTCTTTGTCCTTTTTCCCTTGATTTTGCTTTTTCCTAGGCTATGTTCAGGACTGAAGAACTCATTGAGTACCTCAGTGGCGGACCTGAGTGTCTAGCCCTTGTGTAGGGAACTTTATGTTTAACTTTCCTTTCTTTGAGTTGTAGCTCTGGCAATGTCATAAGACTCATAACTCCTAGGAAGTTTATGATGGAATATCCTGTGAACTTATTGTGAAGCTCAAGTTGCATTTGGCTGCATTTCGTAGCTTGAAGTATGACTAGACAACGTTATATTAGGACACTGAGGTTTTCAATTTGATAGTGTACTGCTAACTGTGATTCCTCCTTGACTACTTTATTCGCTTTTGTTTCTTTTCTTTCTAATCTCTTGAGTGTTATTTATTCTTTATAACCTTATTACCTTAATGAAAGCTAAGGCATCCTGCAGGTTCATTTGAAGGAAGTGTATGAAATGTCATTCAGTGGCTTGTTCTGATTTGTATGTACATCTTAGCTATAAAATTATCACTCTTTCTTTGAGAGGCTTACTTTCACTTGATAGAAGAATGTTTCATTCATCGGTTCCAGAGGAACAATGACCTTGTTATTTCGTGACAGCCTATCCTGATTTACCTTTGCTTGATTTTCTATTGTCCTGCAGGTTGAGGAGGAAGAACTTAATTTTATGTTTGATTTTTGCTTTATGTCTTTTCAGTTTTATGTTCTTTTCAGATTTCTTTAACCTGTGTTCCTAAAGTTATTCATTTTTGCAGGAGCTGAAGCATATTCCATTCAGGAGAGTTTCAAATATAATTTGCTTGTACTAATGGATAATTCAATAGTGGTAATTTGTTCTGGATCTTGGGGTAGCTTCTAAAAGCATGTCTTTTTACATGCAGGGAAAAAGTAGCTCATCCAGCAGTTGCAGCTCTGGCATGCGCCACACAATGCCATTGACTTGATATTTCCAGTGTTTTTGGTTCATTGGAGACTTTAACAGACAGTAAGAGTTGAGTCACTCCCCAGGCCTGACTTCTGACATTCCAGGTTTTTGGTGACAAGTATTGCTGGATCTCTCCTGGTTGAGTGTGTATCTCTGCCTGATGGCTAAGACACCCTTCAGCTCTCCATAGTCGTAATGATTTTTTCTCCATTTCAGCTTTGCTCTTTGCTTAGCCATGAATGGGATCTTATGCATATGTTTGCCTAAATCTCACCCATTAGCTCTAATATTTCTGTGAATGGGAGCTTGAACATAGGTGCTGTCCGTGTCTGATCTTCATGTTTTCTCTGAAGTCATCTGTTGTGATGTTTCTTTGATTCAGACAATTTAAAGTAAGAGATTGTTGTGTAGCTTCTGGAACTGAGTAATGATGATGTTGATTGTACTCACAGCCTAATTGTCCATAGCGGAACAACTGCGACAAGACCAGTTTGCAACTTGTACTTATTTTGTTGATGAAGTGCCATTACATTGTAGATATCCAGTATCATGTTTGACTCTGACAACCCATTCAAGTTTGTGACTTGTACTCTATACTCTACCCTGCATGTGCTGGAATTAATGTTTCCTTCCAACTTGCGCATTTTTGCATTGACCGTTATGGCCTCACATGAGTTTTAAAGCAAGCAGCATTGTTTAATCTTGCAGGTTGTTGGCAGTATTAAAACTACTAGGGAAGTTGTTGGTTCTCGCTATCTTTATCTGTAACTGATTAAATGTTTATTCTTTTCTCTAGTAGCTCTCTTTGTATTGCTTTTAGTGTGGACTGGCTTTCCACGGTCATTATTACTTTTTCAACTGGCGGATGGGCTGAATTTAATGCAGAGAGTGATTTGTAATGTCTTCCTCATGGTTCGATGTTATTGAATTGTTGAAGATAATAAGGTGCGTCAACAGGACAGAAAATTTGTTCGTTGAAGGTGATGGAGTTGGTGGAAACCAACCTCTACACTATCTAAAAGATTAATTAGTTTCAATTCCCAGGAGAGAGAGGGTTGGCTTGGAAGCGTCCTGTTTCGAAACACTACACACAGGTTGTTCCCCATCTTGAGGTTTAAATTAACTAACAAGGCCACAGACAAAAATTTGTTTCCCAAAAAAAGTAGAACCCAACAAACAGAATGAATCAAGATATTATTTAGACAAATACGTGGCTCCAAAATCACACAAGATGTAGACATAGCAAACAAGCAGAAGATAGGTGTCCTGAGTTCTTTGAAATTTGCATTGCCTTAAAAAACGGTTTCCAATAAATCTTTTACTAGGAATCTTAAGTGGGCTTTTTCATTAGGTATTATTCTTTATGCACCTCACGTCATTGATTCAATCCCTAGAGTTCGAGATGAACGATGATGATAAGGGTTGCCATCGATTCTGCAATAAGGGTTATTTTAATCTCTCAAATCCCACTTTTGATCGACAACCGGTATACGCAGCCGCCAAAGAAAGGAATTGCTTCTCATTGAGGCCATCCCAGATGAAAGAAATGCTAAACCCTAATCCATGATCTTGCGGCTGATGAATTCTGCAAAGCAACTTGGCACTTTGGAGTTGTCGAAATTCCATCCCCAATTGAATTCCGCCGCAATGTACAAATATGAAGCCAGCCTTGTTGCCCTCTACCCATGGCATCTTGGAGGCTTTTCATTTCTTTGATTGTCATTTCCTTCTCTACCAACTCCATTGCTTCCACATTCATCATTACCAACAATTGTCCTTTCGCAATATGGCCCGGAACGTTAGCTGGTGCAGGTACACCACAACTTCCAGCAACAGGGTTCCAATTGGATTCTGGCCAAAGTATCACAATTCCCACGGTTCCTGGATGGTCTGGTCGGATCTGGGCTAGGACCGGATGCACATTCAACACAATGGGCGTTGGCTCATGTGTAACTGGAGACTGTGGTGGGAAGCTGCAATGTGATGGCATTGGTGCAACACCACCAGCATCACTCTTTGAGATAACTCTTGGAACTGGAGACCAGAAAGATTTCTACGATGTTAGCATCGTTGATGGCTACAATCTGCCACTAGTTGCTGCACCAAGAGGAGTTTACGGTGAATGCAACGCCACTGGCTGTGTAGCAGATATCAACATGGGTAATAAACAAATTATCTAGGTTCTAGCACTATAAAATGAAACTTGGTTAGTTTTTTTTTGTGGTTATATATAATAATATGTGCCGAAAACAAACAGGTTGCCCTAAGGAGCTCCAGGTGATAGGCAGTGATGAAAGGGAAGGGGGAGTTGTGGCGTGCAAGAGTGCATGTGAAGCGTTCGGACTAGATCAGTATTGCTGCAGTGGGGAGTTTGCTAACCCGACAACATGTAGGCCATCTTTCTATTCAGGAATCTTCAAGAATGCCTGCCCAAGAGCTTATAGCTATGCATTTGATGATGGAACCAGCACTTTCACTTGCAAGGCCTCTGAGTATGATATAATATTTTGCCCCAATAGTGGGTAATGTCTCAGATCTCAATCTCTTGCTTCTCTCTTCTTGTGGTAATATGGTGCAAGGTCATCACAGTTCCTGCATTCCAATTCATGACAATTATGAAGTTAATGAAATCAATTACATTATGCAGGATGAGGAGAATAGATGGTGGATTACAGGCTCCAGAAGTCGGAGAAAGCCGAAGTGGGAAGACAGCGGCAACTGCTTCATCTTCAACCATCCTATTACCCTTTCCAGTGTCAATCTTTGTTCTCCTCTTTACTCTGTATTTGTGGCATACCTGATACATTTTAACACCCTTGTTCTTGCAAAGTGGTACAGCAAGAGAGATCACAATGCAATCAACCAGAGGAATCTATTTATCAAGACAAGAGAAAGGAAAATTGTCGTTACTCCCAAGAACATGCTGCACAATAAGAATGTATGGGCAAGGAGTGCAAGGGTGATTGAAACTATTGAAAGAATATATCACCTGTATTTTCAAAACTTCATATAATAATATAATTGAATTCTTTAACATGTCATTCTTCTGCTAGACATCTGAAAGCTAGGATGTAACATATGAAAGCATCCCCATAGCAATAAGAATATGAATTTCCCAAGGGAATTGCGTAAAAATTTCATTCTCAGAATAGTTGCATAATGAAAGAAACTAGTCAAGCTCTCATGTAACTAACATTTCAATATAAAAGGTGTAGCAATTATACTTTTATTTCCATAAAGGAGTCAATAGCACAAAACTTTTCTGTTTCCCTAAAGCTAAATTTTACAAGAAATACAAATTAAGCAGCCTCTACTGATATTCCTGTTGCAAGTCACCATTGTGTAAGCAGCACAAATAGGTGCAGCGAGGGAAATTAATAAAATAACAGAAACTAGAACGGAAGTATCAGTGTTGTAGATAATTTGTTTCTCATTTCTTGGTTTTGCTTTTTTTAGAAACTTGAGGCTTCTTTTTCACTTTCTTGGGCGGCTTTCCACTTGCAGACTTTCCCTTTTTCCTTGCCGCACCCTGTGTCAAGACTTCAATCACAAGAGACCCACAACAAAAAGTTCACAATAGAGTAATAAAGGAAGATACACATACCAATGTTTTGTCAGGTTTTCTTTTGGATTTTCCATCAGGTTGCTCCTCAGCAGCCTCATGTTGATCGGCTTGAGCAATCGACTTTTCGTTTTCATCTTCTGAATCAAATGGAAATCCATCCAACGTTCCTGGTCATGCAGAACACATTAATTAAAGAATGGCGCACGCATCTTTCCAGCAATAAAGCTTAAACTGAAGATCATATAATAACAGCATATGCACTATAATGAGACTTGAGTTGATTCCTTACCTTCAACCATAGTTTCAGCCTCAAAAACATTAGATTGTGGTTTCAACTGAATGTAGTCATTCATAATCGCCTCTATCTGATCAGGGATCATAAAAATGACAAATTAACTATACATATAACAGAACCAACTCAACCACACTTTTATTTTATTTGAGCCATCCGTGGTAGGAAGACAAGTAACAACAAACAGATTTTAATTTCTTGGGGCATGTACAAACCTTTGCTTCTGATTGACCAAAGCTTACCTGAAGACAAGAGATATGTTAAAAGAGTCAGAGTGGAAAAGAATGGGAACATTAATACACAAAGAAAAGTTTAAGAGGGATAGGTGGTGGGAAGCAGTCAATGATGGATGCAATACCACACAGAATGTCCTTGATGGAATTATGGTAGTTTTGTATATGGTTCCTGGAATAAAAATTGCATTGATCAGATCAGATAAACAGTTGAATAAAACCTGTCAAACCAGCCAATAGGGTAATATATCCTAACAAAAAAGCTCTGTGATTCTGAAATGGGAAACTAGTGAGGCTAAATTTATATATTAGAGTGCTGGACAAGAATTGTGCTTTTGTTTCTTTGCAGAGAAAGCTGATTCAAAGATAAAATCCAAACTGAGATTGTCTACCTAAGAGGTATACGTCCCTGTCAATCAAGAGTCAATTGACTAAGATTGCAAATAAAACAGATAACAAAAAAAAAAACAGCAGAAAGAATTGGGAAGAGTGCACATGCCTTTCAAATCCAAGAACATCTCATGATTTTTGGAGGGATCATCTGAAACTACTATCCGTCCAACAGAACCCACATCACCACTCAAATCAATGGAATCACCTTCACACTCGACAAGTGCCTGCAAAACAATAGAGGCACACATAGCATCAATCTATTGCTCAGGAAAATACTAAAGCAGGAACTGGAAGTACGGCACTTAACAAACACCTTACAACACATGTGAACTCTAATTTCTCATTGATCATGTTACACTGTGAAGTTCGGAAAAACAAAGGAAAACATGAAGCAGCAGTACACAAACTTCTGAATACTAGAACCAATACTAACATTAGTCCTCAATGGTACTCAATTGATTGAGATATCAGCAAAGATTATAGTGTTCCGCGTGTAATCCAAACCTATACAGATGATATTGATTTATGACAGAAACTAGTAAATGGGCACAGATGGAAAATCATTCGAATGATTCATGGCCATCTTATTTTAAAACTGGAGGCATTACAATGCAATCTGGAAATTAAGGCAATTCCCACATAAATTAGCATGTTAGTAAATCACAGTTAGCTAACCTTTGAACGCTGAACTTTCTCCGAAAGCAACAATGGCAACCTTGAAGAGGATCCCTGCATTAGTAGATTAACAGTATTTTACCTAACCATGACTTCTCATAAACTTTACTTGGCTATTACAGCTTCTGACCTGTAGCCCAGGATGCTTCCTAGAGCTGTCTTCCTTCACATCATTCTCTGGATTATGAAGATGAAAAAGAATTTAAATAGAGGATCAACATATTTTTAAGACTCAGAAGATGCATAGGAAAGTTCTATCTTCCTTTCCAGATGTTTGCAGAAATATCAGGACCCAACAATTTAAGCTTCTTACCTCCATTTATACTGATGTTAGTATTCTTGTTCTTTGAGGTTTTCTCATCTTCTTTTTCCAGCTTTTTCAAGACTCGGTTCATTGGAGGTTCTCCATCATGGTCAAGGAGAATATTATCAACTTCTCTTATGTTTTTTATGGCAATATCTTCTTCATTTGCAGATAACTCTCCCTTTGACGCTTTATCATTGTTGACAGGCTGTGTATCCGGTGAAGACTCAGAATCCGAGGACAATGACCAAATGGAATGGCTCTGTTCCTATCCAAGAAACACATATTAGCAATGAGCAATGACATTCCCGTGACATAATGAGAGGAAATAAAATATTTAACCACTTATAAGACATGATGACACTTCAAAGTACAAATATCAAGTTTATCTCAATCACAATGAATCATGTATCATGACCAACTTAAGAAGATGAACCCAATAACATGTCCAATTCTCAAGTTGTAATGAGGATCAAGCTTAAGCATAGTTACAGAACAATTAAGCAACTTCTATTAATGCACAAAAAGATGTAAAGAAAAAGCTTCTTACATGAGACTTTCCAAGCTTCTGAGTTCCACTTATCATATTGGTGTCTTTTCCTTTGGCCCTCTTTCCTGCATAATTATTAAGGTGAATAATTCCTTTCAAGAATTCCTCTGGACTCAATTGTTCTATTCTTGGATTTCAGGGATAAACATGATAATCTTAGAGGATATCAATACACAGATGTAACTGTAAATTAAAAAGATACCTTCTCTTTCACTCTCATCCTTGCTTTGCCTCTTCCTCTCTGGTGTCGGCTTTACTTTATCATTTTTCTTGGGCGACTTCCCTTTGCCATTTTTCTTGGGCGACTTCCCTTTGACAGGCTTATTAACCACAGCTTCTGTCATATAATCTTTATCGTTAATATCTGAGTCCTGCTTTGCTTCTTTCTTAAACAACTTACTGAGGTTGATGTCATCCTCATCATCACTAATTGCTGGACTGCCATCCAATGGTGATTCGGATCCAGATGACAGTTCTATGGCAGATAAAGTTGGCGGCTAGTAAACCAATACTTACCATCAGCACCAAAAATTAATCAAGAAATATATAAGGATATGTAAATTCCATCGAAACTGGACATGTTAACACCTCAGTACAGACAAAAAGCAAAGGCAGCTTCAGCATTGTGAAAACATCCATGGCATTCAGAAAACACGGTTTAATTAGATTATTCAATACCGAGGAAGCTCAAGTTTCAACATAAGAGCTTCTTAATTTGATAAATGAAGAACATAATATGAAACCACCCAACTCTAGTTGAACGCTTATAACCTGGGTTACGTTTCTCGTAATCATTGAAAAACTTAGCCACGCGTATACACACATACACATTATTATAAGAAGAGGAAACATGCAATCATCCGGTTTAGCATGGCTGAATAATCTAATTAATGCAGCACAAAAACGAGACCGCGTAGATTGATAAAATTAGGAACAGAAGATCCAACTATTGCATTTAACTGCAAGTTCAAAATACTAAATTGCTTGATTCTGGTATATCTTGCAGTAAATAGGAGGGAAAAATACATGGAAAGAGCGCAACCAATCTGGAGATTCTTCTCTGGAATCGCTCATTTGAGCTCTAGCTGAGTAAGAAAAACGAAAACCCTAATGCTGAAAAAGGATAGCACCTTGCTCCAGTGGAGTTGCTGGGTTTAACAACAACGAGCAAAGAAAGGAGAAACACACTTTTTGACGGGAGAAGTAAAAGGGGAAAAGTATGGGGGAGGCAAACGAAATTAAATAAAATTGGCACTTTTACATATCTATCCCTGTAAACTTTGAAATTGCCAACTTTTAAATATTTCTAATACAAAGAAAAATGTCAACAACAACTAAGAACATCAATCATATATACACATTTTCTAATACAAAATTATGCATAAAATTGAAATTTAGAAAATAACCTTTTAATGTATAAATATTTACATTTATTAAAAAATTAGAATTTTATAGAAATTATTTTAATTACAAAAATTATATTTAAGTATTAAAAATGGATAGTGGGAGCTGATTTTCATGGGTTTTAGGGGTGAAAATGAAAATTGTGAATAATATTATACTGTACACTGTTATCCAATTCCTTCCTCTCTAAACCTCCACACCCAGCCCCTCCTCATACCAAATTCCGTTCCCCATTAATTCCACCAAAGAGTAGAGGGAGATCTATCAGCAAATTAATCGCAGACCATGGGCGAAACTAAACAGGGAGTAATGGTGGTGGAAATTCCCAAGGAGGCCGGCGGTTTTATGGGCCAATCCCAGCAGAACCCAGTTGCGCTGGTGCAGGCCAAGTTGAAGGAGGTGGAGATTAGGTTCAGGGGGTGGCTGGCCAAACAGTCGTTGCCGGTGGAGGCGGCCGTCGTTACCACCACCAGCGCCGCCCAAGGCGCCGCTATTGGCGCTTTCATGGGGACGCTTACTGGTGATGCTTCATCGTTGCTCACGCCGCCCCCGAGCGCGGCAAACATCAACCCGGAAGCTATGGCATCGCTGAAACAAGCTCAGGTCAGGTCTACTTTGTTTCTATTTTCTGGACTCTTTATCTTTGGTTAGTACTCTGTTGATGTATTTGATTGTATATGTGCTTTTAATTGATTGGAGATTTTTTTGCTCTGGTGGTGGGCGGTGTTGGCGATTTCTGCCTATGTTACAAGGCTACTTGTTTCACTTTCTCCTGTTGACACTAAATTTCTGGATTTAGCTTATCCCGTTGTTCCTTGAGGCAGGTTTGTCCTTTGGCTGGATTGAATTACTCGAACACTGACTTTTCCCACCCATGGCTGAATGTATAAATTACTTAGTGTTTTGAAATCTGAGAAAGATCTGACGTTGAGCAGTTTGCTAATTATGCTTGGTTGAGGATGGATGGAAAACTGAAGCAATTAAACGAGTTTGAGCCAAAGATAATGACAATGATCACGTTTTAGAGAATTCAAGTAATTCAACTTCTTGTATTTTGCTTGATAGGTGATGGATTTTTTATGAGGGAATGAAGGCTTAATATTTGCGGACTTTATTACAGGCTCTTGCAGGAGGTCCCATGGTACAAGCACGCAATTTCGCTGTCATGACGGGAGTGAATGCTGGTATTTCTTGTGTAATGAAAAGATTGAGAGGCAAGGAGGACGTTCAATCTAGGTATGGCTTTGCCAAAACTTGTTGCCCATCTTTACATCTCTGTTCATATAGGGGCTGAAACAGGAAAAGAGAGACAAAATTTAATGGAGATTTTGGGTTAGAGCCATTCTAAATCAGTTTAACTTCACTAATTCTAGACCCTGTTTGGTCAATTGAAAAAGTAGATGTTTCAGCTGAGTAACATGTTTTCTTTTCACAGTCTTCTCTTCCTGAAATTAGAAATGTTGCCCACTGGAGGATCTTAGTCAGTTATGTTTTTGTTTGACATTAACCTGCACATTTATATTAACAACTCATAGTTAGCCTGTTATTGTGTGTTTTAGCCCCCTCTCACCACTTCTAGAATGCCTGTCGATCGCCTTCAGCAATTCCTAAGTTGTTGTGCACATTTATCCTGACAAATGGCAGAGGGTGTCTTGGTACAAATTTTCCTTCTTTGAACTTTGTTCATAGAGATTGATGGAAGCTTTTGAAATTTCACTAAATGAACTCTTTAGCATGAACAATGATGTTATAAAGCAGTGATAATTCCTTTAACTGTCTATCAATGATAGTCACTTTCATCATCAGAAGAGAGAAGGAATGCAAATGGCAATCTACTTTACCATTTTTTCTGGAGCTATTATTGAAAAAATTTGTTGCGGTTAATGCTAATTGCTTGATTTTGGTGCTTCAGTATGGTTGCAGCTTTCGGTTCTGGGGCCATGTTTTCATTAGTAAGTGGTATGGGAGGGCCGAATCAGGCAGCAAATGCAGTTACCTCTGGCCTTTTCTTTGCGCTTGTTCAAGGTGGAATTTTCCAGGTGATGTGACCTAGATTCCAGGAAATTTGCCCGTATACATTCACAAAGCCTACTGAAACCTCCATACAGCTACTATGACACAAAGATCCTAAATCTATGGACAATTTTCTTTTTCTGCATGGATTACTTTTTGGTTGTTTTAAATCTACCACTTGGTTTGAAAGTGTAGCGTTTGCCACGGTATTAATCCCATTTGTTGACTTGGAATTTTCAATCCATGATAGATATATTGCAAATTGACGGAACAAAATTTTCATCCTACTCTTCTTTGATATTTTGACTCGTTAATAATGGATTTCTGTATTAGAAGTTCTAGTACCCTTATCCTGAGAGCATTTGTTATTGGTCAATGCAGCTGGGACAGAAGTTTGCAAAACCACCAGCTGAGGACGTGTATTATGTCAAGACAAGATCAATGTTAAGCAAGCTTGGCCTGCAGAATTATGAGAGGAATTTTAAGAAAGGCTTGTTGACAGACAGCACTTTACCTTTGCTAACTGATAGGTAAGTGTACTATGATGGAGGTATCACTAAAAATGCCTATAAATATGAAGTTAAGCCCTTTGCTTACCAATTGTTCCTTCCCTCTCTGTCACAATTTTCAGTGCTCTCAGAGATGTGAAAATTCCTCCTGGACCGAGGTTGCTCATTCTCGATCACATAGAGAGGTAAATCCCATTCTTAATCTTACGAACCAAGTTGCTCATTTCTTGAACATCTCAAACTTCAGATTCTCTGTAATGTCAGCAGGGACCCAGAGCTGAAAGATGACCAGAGAGGTTCCCGTTGAAGTACTACGCTGCAATCAGTATTGGGAAGACGATGGGAAATACTTTACATGTTCGACATAAAGAGACGATGACAATTTTGTTTCATTGCTTTGTTGTGTGGTAGAATGTTACAACTAGATTCAAGATTTGATAAATATTATGATGTTTCTTAATTATTTCCATCTTGATAGTCAGAATAACTAAATGCAGAATTATTGGGAGCTGCCCATTTTGGGAATTACATTGTCTTATTTTTTGCAAGTGGTCTGATGAGGAAACTTTCTGATGGTGTTGCATTTCCAGGTTGGCGCATTAGTGGCCACATGATCCATGAGACTCCGGAATCGAGTGATATTGATTTGCATACCTTTGTCTCTTTCCTCGTTAATTAGATGCCATCTTCAAAAGAGAAGCAACTTTTTTCATGGAAATTTGTAAGAGATTGATTTAGAGTAAAATTCCTCTCAATCTATTACAACTTTTCTACACATTGTTCCCTATGTCTAAAGCCAAATTGAGAAAAATAATAGTAGGGACACCAAACTTGAAAAATACTGATTTGGGGTGTCCTTCTCTCTTCCAGAAATCCTCTCCAAAAAGATACAAAAAAGAAAAAGAGGTAGTGGCACAACATTCTAAATGGTTAAAGATCAGAAGTTGGTTGGAGGAGTGGTTTTGACACCAGAGAGTTGTTCCATCAATTCCAGGATTCGAGCTCTGGATTCCCGGGCATGGGCCAGCGCCTCCGCCTCGAGCTCGCCAAGCTGGCAGCAAAGCCGCTCCTCCGCCTCCTCCGCCACCCTCAGCCGCTGCGACGCCCTCATTAACTCCTCCCTCATTCTCTCCTCTCTCTCCAAGCTCTTCTTCAGCTCCCTCTCCAACTCCTCGTTCCTCCGGCGCAGCGCCTCCTCGCCCTTCACTTTCCCTTGAGCCAGGATGGTGATGCTGGGAGCCATTATAAAACTACCCCAACTAGCCACACAGTCTTAACTATGGACATAAAATATTGCATGCATGGGTTTTTATAGGGCCAAAAATTGGATGTGTCCAGGTTCAATGTATCTCCGCCTCAGCTCTCTTTTTATTTGTGAGGTTTTCATTTATTCCCCCCCTATCTTTCATTATACAAAAGGAAAAACACACACACACAAACAAACAATAAAACACAATAATGAAGGAGTAGTCCCAGTTTTAGCATGTGGACTCTAATATCCAATCAAAGAGTTAGGGACCACTTTCTTTGTTAGTGCACAATTTCATTAAAAACAAGACAATATAACAATAATTTTGGTCCTGGCCTCTACAAAAAGGCCCATTGTGAAGGTGGCCCATAATTCAAAAGTAAATAATTGAACAAAAAGCCCACTTCAATAGAAAAGAGAATAAAATAATCGAACCAAAGCCCAGCCCAATCCCTTAGTGAGGAAAGTGGTTAATGACGTATGTTTTACTTTTGTGTTTCATGTCTATCTATATATCATTATTAGTATAACACATTCATCCTTATTTTGCTTCTACGTCTTAATTTCGGTTGATTGAGCTTTTAAAAATAGTAGAGGGAGCGGAGAGTACCAATTTGCAACAACTCCTCAATTTTGCAAACACTACTACACCTGTCCACAAAACTAGTACACGGCATGTGATTAGTGAAGTAATTAACATAATTTGTATGATTATATTAATTTTCAATTTTATTAAATATTTATTAATATTGGTAGAAAGTGAAATGATTATTTATAGAATGAAGAAGAAAAATGCAACTGTAGTTAACAAGACTAAAAAACAACCCATCATCACAATTCACATAATAAGGAAAAACAAATGTTCATTATTTGTTTTCGATTAATTAACCATACTTTAATGTTTAAAACTATAAACCATAAAAACAGCCTTTTGTCTCTCTCTCTCTCTCTCTCACTGCCAGCAGTCTACGCAATCTCTCTCTCTCTCTCTCTCTCTCTCTAAATTCTCTGTCAATTTGATCTCAAGCCTCCGTTTCTTCGAGGAATCATGTTCTATCAAGTAAGTGGTGTTTATTCGAATAAATCACTTCAGTTCTTCATTCCAGAAACACCATTTTGATTGCTGAATCTTGAAATACTGTCACTTTTACTGATTGGAGTTTTGTTATTCTTTTTGTTTTTTTTTTTCTGTGTAATCAATTTCTTCAACTTGGAATTGTGATTGTAAACAGTAATGGGCTCTTCGGAATCAAGATTCTTGATCGGTTCTGGTTATATTTATTCATGTTTTTGGTTTGTTAATTGCTTGACACGCCACATTTTTTGAATCTTGAATCTGGAAAAGAAGAAGAAAAAAGTTGTTGATTTTGGTGATTTCTTTTTTCTTTTTTTTTAAATCTTTTTTGGTGGACTGTTGTATTTTCTGCTGCATGAGTGGAAAATTATATCATGCAAGATTTCCACTGCAGCACTAATAATGATTAGCCCAGCAAAGGGTTTTATTTTCTCCTGTTTAATCGTATGTTATTTATTTATTTATTTATCTGGGATCAATTTTCAGGTGTATATATACAAATATGGAGGCATGCATTAGGGAGTTTGATTATGGGAAAATTATAGGCAAAAGAAAGAAAAAACACTGAAGACAATCCCGGAATTTTTTTCATTGGAAATTTCGGTTGATTGATTTATTGATCTTGAAAATAGCTGGCTTTGTAATTTGCATTCTATAATTAACTGTGGGATCCTGGTGCTGAGATTTGGTCCAAATAAAGACAGATATGGATTTGCACAGTTATCCTCAGGCTGAACATGGAAAGTTTGAGCAAATACTCAATCAGTTTCTTCTGAAAAGTTTGCACATTATACTGGACTCAAGGGTTCCAGCCAACCGGCCATCTAGTCGAGGTGGGGAAATAAAGAAGACTGACAAATGGTTTAATTTAGTACTAGGGGATCGGCCCTCTGCCATGGATAGCTTGAGTTTTTGGAATAGAACTTTGATGGAACCGATGATAATTGATATTATACTGGTTCAAGAATCGCCAAACCCTTCATCAGAGCTTACTTCACCTGCTGCGTCGGGAACGGAGGCATCTACTGAGACTGTCGTAGAGAGGTGGATGGTTCAGTATGAGGGTCAAAGGTTAATGGCCCCTCAAATTGGTGAAGCCACTTACAAGAAGATGTATAGGAAATCGATCATACTGTTACGCTCAGTTCATGCAATGTTGAGGCTCCTTCCAGCATATAAAGCATTCCGTAAACTATATTCCTTGAAGCAAAACTGTGATTTCGTTATCAACTACAAAGTCTGCTCATTTAGTTCCCCATTCTCGAGAGCGGAGGAAGAATCAATGAAGAAATATAGTTTTGTTCCCATTGACATCCAACCAGGCCGTCTTTCTGTATCTGTGATTTATCGTGAAGATCTATCTGATTTTAATCTGGATGTTCTTGTATCGTGTCCTCCGCAGATAATTACTGATTACGTCGGTAGCCCTCTTACTGAACCTATGAGGGCATTTCCATCTACGCCATCTGAGAAGAGTCGTCCGACATCTGTCCCAGTAAGAGCAAGGCAATCAAATTCTTCCTCCCCATTTCAACGACCACACAGCTGGACAGGTGGTCTGCATGAGGATGTTTCTTCACCACAGAGCCAACCCTTTAGTGTATCTCCACCTTTACATCGTTCCCCATATGAGTATTCACCTTCACCTACTGAGACATACATCCATAGGAATCAAAACCAAAGGTTCCCAACTCATCATAAGACGACGTCTGATGACTTACTTTCCCCTCCGTTCTCATCTTCTCCTTCTCCATCTCCCCCTACATACCTTTCTGGTGGAAATACTGTTCAGAGCCGTCTGCGTTCAGAAACTGCTCCCGTGAGTATTCCCCATCCAATGATGGGCAGAAGTCCAAGGTTCCTTTCTCCTAATTTGTCTGATCCAAGTAGGCATTCTCTTCCGCCTCTATCTCCTCGAAACACAAGGTATGATCCTTCATCCCATGAATCCTCATCTGGGATTAGGTCAATGAGGAGATTGGATTCTCTCAGAGCTGGAGAATCAAGTTCTGGGCCAATAAACGTCAGTTCAAAGGTAGGTTTTCTCAGAGTTGATATCATAGTCACTACTCCTTGTTGTTTATTGGTCTGCTCGTAACTGCTTCTCTGATTTCCATCTGTTTATATTCCTTAGGTGGCTCGAGATGCAAAAGAGGATTCCGGGCGGTTTTCAAGTCTGCTGTCCTCAAGTAGTTCGCCACGTGTTGGATTCTCGAGGAGCTCCAGCAGATTGTCTTTCCAGGATGACTTTGGCGATTGTGATTTCTCCTGTCCATTTATTGTGGATGATGTGGATCCTCCTGATAGCCAAGCAAGGTAATTCCGCTGACCTTGTCGAATGTGCCAAGAATTGCTCGAAAAGAAATTTAACACGCTGTTGGAAAATGTGGCATCTTGTTCTGTAGTTCACATTTCTCTTACAGGGGAAGTCCAGTATCGTTTTTGACTTTTAGGGATCCTCATTGGTATAGTTTCTGTTAAACGAATGATGTACCTATTATGTTCGTAATACTTTTATTTTAAAGCTTGATTAATCCTGCTATCAGAATTCTTCAGAGCCAAATGATCATTTCGTTTCATTTTATGCTAAAATAGTGACAACTATTATTGAGATATTAAAAGAATAATTCGTCCTATTTTTTACCATTAAAACAAGATGTCTCTAGGATTTCCTCCTTTTCTTGGTTGCTTTTAGCATCAATCTCACCAAGGCCTTCAAGATTTTCTCTTTGTCGGACACTGCAATAGTTTTTCGATGTCTATCTTCTTTTCTATTGATTTTTCCATAGTGGAGTTCCCAGTTCTTTAAACGAACATGAGATCACATAAGCCTGAACTGACCTCATGTGATGTGTGAGTGTAATAGAATATGCATATTTATTTCATGTTTATTCCAATTCTCCAGTGGCATTCACTTTCCGTTTTCCATACAGTCTGAACCCCGATGGAACAAAGAGTTCAGAAGTTTCTTCACAAGCATCCTCAACAGCCAAGAAATCTCAGGATGCGGCTGTCGGAATCCTCGTTCACATGCTAAAAACGGCTCCTCGTCTGCGTCAAGATTCTGGTTATTATACGTCTCAGTCGTCTAAGATCGAATTCGAGGGAGAAGTTGGAGCAGCTTCCGAATTCTTTAAACCTCGCAAAACATCAGATGCCCTCGAAGAACTCAAGGTTTACAAAGAAATGAAAGATCTACTACTCTCTAAGAGTGCAGCTCGTTTGGTCGGCAAGGAAAAAGGATGGACCTGACTGCATTGTAGTGTAACATCTGTTCTTTAGATAAGTTAACTTTGTTAGGCTTGTTGTCGATAGTTGTCGTTTATAGATCAATTTCCATTAGCATCATCAGTAATGTGATTACAAGTTCGGGTTTGTGGTTGAGGTTGATTGTTTCCAAGACAGTGTGTGTTGTGTCTTTATAGACAGCTTCATGCAGGAGACAGAACCAGTGGGACTTTTGTACATATAGTTATTGACAATCAGCAAAGGTATACCTGGTTTAACCAGTCTTCAAAAGTTTTTTCTAACCATTTAATTTGGCTTGTTTCATATGTTAGTTGTGTTTGAGATGGTCTGTAATTTCCTGTCACAAAATTCTTAGGATCATCACAGCTACCTGAGATAAGTGTTGAATGAATTGTTGTTCAAGCTTGTCTTGTATTTTGATTGGGGTTGCATGAACTGTTTAAATTTTTTATTATTTTACATCTATTGTCATAATGGAAAAACAGAAACTTTATTTTGTCACAAATATATAATAAACATTTGGGATAATAACACATTAAAGTATGATTTATGATCTATTTATACAAATTACTTGAAAATTATACATATACTTATAAAAAACGAAAATATTATTTATACAAACTATTTCTATTTCATGAAAAATTACTCATACACCTTCTAGAAAATATTGATATTATTATACAGACTATCTTGATTTTTGGTTACTATAAGTAATTTTTATAATTACACAAAAAAACATAAGTGGGATATATAATAGATTATAAATCATGGAGTGTAAATATAACTATCTCTAAATATTTGGTATGTATTGATTGTATGAGTGAATTACTGTTACATGATTATTTGCATATCTTCATATATACCACAAACATGTACGAAATCCCATTGATTTGAAAATAAAGAGGACGTATTAGACAAATTATACCCGTGTGAATAGGGCTGAGGGGAGAATAAAAAAGGAAAGGACTAAAGATTTTCATGAGATTCGATGAAATTATATGTAAATTTTATGTAATTATATTTAATAATGATAATGTTTGTTTCCTTCATATAAAATAGTCAAAATTTATGAGATTTGCTAACATTAAAAGAAAAATATTGTGATGAATTTTGGTGTGAATTTTGTGGTTGCTTTACGCTGGGAAAGTAATTTAAACTAGGACAGAAGACAGGAAAAAGAGGCTTTACGCTGACTATACATGTAGATGTATCAATTCTCTAAGACAGTCTGAAGCCTGGAAAGTCGGGAGTAAACTCCATCAGCTGCTAATAGGGCTGCATGGCTACCCATCTCCACAACCTTGCCCTTGTCCATAACAAATATGGTGTCTGAGTTGATTACTGTTGACATCCTGTGCGCAACTGTGACATGCGTTGCTCTTAGTTTGAGTGATTCCAGAGCATAGATTATAGCTCTTTCAGACTCAGCGTCAAGTGCACTTGTAGCTTCATCAAGAAGCATTATGGATGGCTTTTTAAGTAGAACCCTCGCAATTGCTATTCTTTGCTTCTGTCCACCTGAAAGTTGGCATCCCTTTTCCCCTACCGCGGTCTCATATCCTCCAGGCAGATTGCTAATCACTTGGTGGATGTTTGCATCCATTGCTGCCTGTATGATTTCAGCTTCAGAAGCCCCTTCATTCCCATAGCATATATTATCTCTTATTGAGCAACTGAATAGAAGGGGCTCCTGCTGCACCAACCCAATTTGTGTTCTCAGCTTTCTCAGATTGTATCTTTTTATATCCTTCCCATCAATTACTACTTCTCCTTCATTCACATCATAAAATCTGAGTAAAAGTGCTAAAACACTAGACTTCCCTGCTCCACTTGGTCCAACTAGAGCCACCTTTGATCCAGCTTCAATTTTCAAGCTGAAGTCGTCAAGTACCCTCACTTCTGGTCTTGAGGGGAAAAAAAAATTCACATTTCGAAATTCAATTTCACCTTTAATGCTTTTATGTGGTGATTGCTTTGGTGAGTCTGGCTCAATCTCAGTCTGCCTGTCAAGAGTTTGGAACACCGGTGTTAATATGCTGATGGCGGAGAAAACGGTAGGTATTAGTGTCCATAGTTCTGTGATCGATGGTACTGTCAGAGAGAAAATCTGGTATGACCTTATTCCATCCTCAAAGCTGGCCTGTCCTCTCTCCACAAGGATAGTTGTATACCATAGTGCAACAGCATGAGCAATATTCCATAAGCAAAGGGATACACCTTGAATGATCCCGTATTTTACACTTTGTTTCCTGCTTTGCATCAGTGGCTTCTTCAGAGTAACCTTTGCCTTCATAATGACATGATCTTCCTGGCAGAATGAGGCAATTGTTTTTATGTTGGATGTTGATTCAGAAGCAAGGGCAACCAATTCTGAATAAGCAGCACTACTGCCACTTGAAAATCCTTTTGCTGACTTTGCTTGAATTAACCCACCGATGAAGTGGCATGGCATCACAGCCCAAGCAACTAACCCCATTCTCCAGTTAACTTTTATGCTGACTATGGTTGCAATCACTATGGAGGAGATGCATTGAACAATGACAGACATACGGTCAGAAATAATGGTCTTGACTGTGGATGTTTCATTGATAACCCGTGATGTAATTGATCCCACACTGTTTTCAGGCTTCTCGAACCAAGCCAATTCGTTTCTTAGTATAGCTGCAAGATGAAATTGGTCCGTAAGAATGTAGATGATAGGTGTGAAAGTTTTTCATGCTCATGGGAGTAGATACACGAGATCTAGTATTGGAAAGAAATGATACCAGCATATAAAGCTCGCCTGAGGTTTGTCATGGCGTTCTCTCCAACCACTCCGAAGAAGTAATGCTGCAAAGTGTGCGCGAACAATGACAGAAATCCTATTGACGAAAAAATAATTGAGTACATTCCTACTATGTGCTTTGCATTATTTTTGTAGTACGCCACTCCTATTGTTATGATAAAGAAGCCAAAAAAAGGTTTAGAGATGCCTGCAAAAGCAGCTGCAGAAGAGCCAATGGCAATCTTTATAACCTCTCTCTTTTTTAATCCAAACCAGATTCTTAAGAATATAGATCCTTCATTGCTTTCTTTCATTTCCCCTTTCTCGAGAGTTGTTTGCGGAGTTTTGCTTGCTTCTCTTGGTTCATCAGGTTGATCCAGGAACTGAGATGAAATTTCTGTCTGTATACTTGCTACTTCTTCTATTGAATCCTCTACTCTGCAATGTGTACAGTTAAAAATGTTATTCCCAGTCTATCATTATTACACAATTATAAGTAACTTTCGTTTGGCAGGAACCTTGTATAGCTTTCTTGGCTGATATTCTGCAATTCAAACAAGTTATGGTAAAATTTATTGTTAGTTAGCAAGTCTTGGTGTGTTCCTGTCTCAGCAACTATTCCATTTTCTACAACAGCAATCATATCTGCATTGACAATGGTGGATAATCTGTGTGCAATCAATATGACTGTCCGCTCTTGCATAGCTGTCTCCAGGGCTGCTTGAACTACCTTTTCAGATTCTGTATCGAGGGCACTAGTGGCTTCATCTAGTAAAAGAATTGGAGGATTTTTTAGGATTGCGCGGGCTATTGCTATTCGCTGTTTCTGTCCACCTGATAATTGGACGCCCCTTTGTCCTACCTAATGCAATAAATAAGCTGCTTCAGCGTACATGAGATTTTCAAATTTGAAATTAATGGTGTATTATTACATTTATCTACACATAAACAAGTAACTTCGCATGTCTATGCTATGGTGGCAGATATTAGGAAGGGGAAATGACGTGCTGCAAGCTTTTGGCCCTTTGACCTTGTTGAACAATATCGATTTAGTTGCCTTTGTTAATGATACCTGAAATTCGTTTGCTTAGTTATCTATCAGCTCATTCCAGTCTCCTATTCTTTGTCATCAGTGCATCATTTTGCTGTTGGCCACTGTTATCTTCACCTCCTGGGGTTTACTCAGATCATTTCTTTTTATTCATCTGATTCAATAGTGGATGGGTCTCTAGTTTTTTTATTCTCCATGATCTAGGTTGAGGAATGATTCATCATGTAAAGAGTGGCATTTAAAGATTTTAAGTTTGTTATCTGACCTCAGTCAAATATTGCTCTGGAAATTGGGATATGAAAGAGTGTGCATTTGCCATTTGAGCTGCTTTCTGGATCTGATCATCGTCTGCATTTGAGTTTCCAGCCTTAATATTGTCCTTGATGTTGCCAGAGAATAATGATGGCTCCTGTGAAACTAGTCCGATGTTTCTCCTGAGGAACTTCAGATCAAGATCCTTGATACTGTGGTTGTCAATGAGAATATCACCTGAGAATTGCAAACTCAGTAAGGCTTTTTCCCTTAAAGGAATCTTAACCAACATAGTATAAGCTATTTCTTGCTCTCTTATATGTTGTGGAGAAATAAGCATAGAACTTTATTGATGTATCCATGAAGATATCAAAAAATGCATGATTTTAGTAGACAGTGTATGCACCTCTTAGGAGTACCTTTTATAGGATCATAGAATCTTGTTATTAGTGACATGATGGTGCTCTTTCCACATCCACTACTTCCAACAAGCGCTACCACCTTTCCTGCTGGGATTGATAGTGAAAAACCTTGAAGGATTAAAGTTTCTTTCCTGGACGGATAAGCAAAGTGCACATCGTATATATCTATGCTGCCATTGACCAGGTCCAGTATCTTTCCCTCTCTGTTGGTGTATATCATTGGCTTTCTTTCAATAACTTGAAATACTTCCTTTCCTGCAGCTTTTGCTTGATTGAAGATTTGCATATCAGGTGCAGCATATGTGAGTGATCTGAAATTGTGAAAGGAAAATAATCTGATGCCTGACAGGGAGATTTTTTTCTTTGATGTTGTGTCCAGTGTGAGCACTGGACAAAATGTTGTGATAGCCATAGGTTAATGTCCATAATAAAAGATTTTGGTTCTTACATAGCCCCAAAGAGAATGCTCATAACTGCAGCAATGACATCTCCTCCATGTGCTCTCCCAGCTACTACAACAATGGCTCCAACAAATACAATAAGAGCCCATGAACAGAATGTGACAATTTGGAACATACCTGTCCCAAATCCCTTCACAAATGCTTCATTCTTGCTCAAATGTAGTTGCCTTGCTAAGCATTCTGAGAAGGATTTAATTGCTGAATTCTCTCCAACAAATGCAAACACAGTTTTGACATGGGAAATTGACTGTCATATAGCAAGCAAGAGGATTTGTATATGAGTTGGATCCATTTTTGGCAAGTCAGACTACATTTTAACGGCTTCTGATTAATTATAATAATCTTATTGATTCTCTACCTGTTCTACCATTGCAGTAGCCTCCGACAGGAATGACATCCTTGTTGCTGAAATAGCATTCATTTTCTTTGTATAAGTAGCCCCAATTGCAAGAATCATGGGGACAACAAATAATGCTAGAAGTGACACTTCCCAGCAGGAAATGAAAGCAATCAAGACACCGGAGAAGAAGGTGGCGAAGCATGATAAGAAATGTCCTAACTGTCAACCAGAAACATGTACGTCGAAATCAGACAACGTATTTGTGATTTATCTTTGTTCTTTGCTTGTATCTTTTGGCATTCTGTGATGGTTGTGTATGATGTTCAACTGTTTTTGCATATTAAGTTTGTTGTAGGAGTAGATTGGAACTATCAGATGGCATTATTAAAGGATGTTGCAATATAAGCAATCAACTCAGAATTAATATTCTAATCGTAAAGAATCATCAAACGTTAGAGATGCTAAATCAGAAAAGGTTTTTGTTACTTATGTTGATTAAATGTGACTTATTGAAATCGTATGCAGTGTTAAATATTTGAAAATTTAGAGAATATAACATAGTCTGAAATAGTGTAAAGAGGAAGCATGAGCCAGTTACCTTCTCACCAATTGCATCCTGAATGATAGACATGTGGCTACTAATGCCACTGATTATTTTCCCGCTTGTTAAATCAGTATCAAAGGCCCCGATCTCTTGGCTGAGGACAGCTTTCAGAAATGTTAATCTTAAGCGTGTGATTTGTCTCTCACTTGAATACATCCAGCATCCAATCTCTGCATTTGAATTAAGAATTCTAGTTCACTAGGTTTTACATGATCATTGAAATACTTGTCCCGTGGAACATTAGTTACTTTGATAGCTAACTCCTTTCTAGTTGACATGTTAGGCTTCATCTTTTTATGACTATGCTTCAATAACTTCCACATTCATATCATAGCTATGCAGAATAGGCATTATGGTTACCTAGTATTCCAGCTGGGAATGTAGCAAAAGCCATATACCATACATATGGAACAACCTGCACAAGCAGAAAGGACACCACACGCGCTGCATTCAATCCGAAGAAAGTAAGAACAAATGCACTTGGATGGTTTGAGCAATTTAGCATGCAATTTACCTTCTTAAGAGCATTAACCATTTCATTGGTATTATTGATGTGATTACCAAATGCATCAAGGGCTTTGCCCAGCAGAAGATACCCAATGGGTTGGGCAAGTCCGTGGACAACGGAACCTAAGGTACCAAGAACCATCAAAATCCAGTCCAACCTATCTGCCTGGCTCAGAAGCTTATAGAATGGCAAGGTTGGTGAGGTAATATCCTCTTTTGACGTCTCTGTTTCATCTCTATTCTCAGCTGCAACCTGCATATTTTCTAAAGTTTGAGTTACTGATCTTTACACCTTGAAGTTTGTGTGCAATGTGCTTAAAATTTTAGATTCACCTCTCTGATTTAAGTAGCTTTTATGCTTCCCATGCAAAGAAGGAATATTTTCTGGATATCCCGTGGTATTGTAATATAAATCATTGATGACATGAAAAGAGTACGTCTTTTCCTCCTTGGTTTCATCCCAATTTCCTAAATTGTAACAGCTAAGTTGCAAAAGGACAAACAGAATAAACACAGGAGTTATTAGTTTACTAGTTGGCAGGATTTACTGTTTGAGATTGGAGTTGATACCATGAGAATTTGTCTGCTACTCCCATTCTTCAAATGAGTGATGTTGCTACAACAGTTATGCTGTGGGGATTTGGTTTCCCAACAACACAACTCATTAAGCATATTGGGTGCCATCCTCTCATAATTAAAATTAGCTTGAGTAGATAGAAAGAGTGAGAAGTGAATACAAGTGAGAGACGGCTAGTATCTATAGGAGTTCAATGTGTCAAGATGCGTGTGTGATGATTCCTATTTGATAGAGAATGCGGGGATCACCAAGTCCTAGGAATATCAGGTGCAGATACCATATTCCAGGAGGTCGGCACAAGGCCTTGCAGTCTTCATTATTCGGCATATTGTTGGTAAGGTAGTACCAAATACAAGTTTCCGTTGAATGGTGGTAGTTATTAGTTAGTGGGAGTGAGTCTGTCTTGATATGATCACTACTCCTCAGCCATTCTTGATTCCTTAAAGGTCTTGTTAAATAATTACAACTTAGGTTATGGGTTGAGGGACAAACAAAGGCATTTAAGGATGATAGAATGGTGGATCTGCTGTCCCTGTCAATTGGCTTTTGGGTTTAGGTAATATAGTGGTGGGTAGATGAAGACATCCCAATTATTATAAAACATTGATGATAAGAAAGAGCAACGCAACTAAATGAAGATAGACACAAGGGAAGTGTAAGTAGACTTGGTCATTATTTCTTTGATCACATCTACCACAATTTTAATTTCATATTCTTCTTGTTTTTGTTTGTTATGGGAAGTCTCTCAATTATATAATTTCCAATGTTGTGACTGTTTATTGTGTTGTGTTAGTCTTTTACAATTTACATTTCATTTCAAGAAATAAAGAAAATTGATTGGGCAAGGTATACATTTCATTAAAACAAGGATGGTGTATTTAATGAGTTTTGAAGTAGAGAGGGGCATACCAGTTGGTGGCCTATTAATGACATGTATTTATATTGTTTTAACATCTACATAATTATTGGTTATTAAGTTAGACAAAAATATGTGGTGCTGTGCAGTTTGAAATAAATAATGGAAATTTCCATTCCATTATCATGCAATAAATATCAAAAATTGACTCTCTTGTTCTAATTTAATTATTTCTTTCTGCTACTCAGCTACCTAATAAGTGAGTGTTTAAGAGAAAGAATTGCCTACAAAAACTGACCCGTGGGAAACTGATTATAGCCTCCCTTTTCAGACTAAGGCATAAAAACTCCTTTTCAGACTAAGCTGGTCTGCAGTATGCACACACACCCAAACCAAAAAAAAAAAACACAGAGAAGAAATATAACTGACACAAGTGATTACTATTTACTGCGCTGATTGTCCATTTAGTTCTGTAGGTTAACAATTATAAAGATTGATGATAGCAATAAATAGCACCAACTTCTACCTAAATCTAACACCTCAAAAGGTAAGGAAAGATTAAACACAAACACACACACACTACCACTGCTAAAGTCTACCAGAAACGTATTCTAGAGAGTTGCTCAATACTCAATTCGGTAGTGCCAAGTGCCAACTTTCAATAATATATGTATCTCTTTGACCAAGAGTGCATGACATTGGTCGCTGGCCTGTGACCTACTACACTTTTTGTTTTTTCCGGGACTTTTCCATGTGAACTACTATATATTAAACACTCTCAACTTCGTTTTAAATTAGATATATCTGGATGTCAACATTTTGTTGGAAAATTTTCAATTTCGTCTCATGAAACAAACGTTTTATTATCCTAGTAACAACTACTACACATTTTATCTTTACACAATTTCTTTCTTCTTTTTTCGACTACAAAACTATCGATATCCTAGTAAAAATGGAGCATAAAACAAGAATTGCATCTTATTACTTATTACTCTTGTCGTATGATGCAAAACCAAGCTTTTATTCATATTTTGCTTCCACATTCAAAAACAAAATAATGGGAACCAACTGCTTCTACTCTACTAAGACATGCTTAAGCAAATGCGGATTGGATTACATCGCGTGAAGAGATATGTCAAGTTGACCATACTCCTGAAAATGGTACTTAGTACAATTGGTTATTGATGTGCAAGAATCGTGTTCACTCTATCAACACACCATTTATTGCTTTGCTGCAAATTAGTAGGAAAAGCCTACCGTCTCTACTTGTATGGAGATAAGGCTCTCTGCTCGTCTCCTACTATTTCCACTATTGCATTTATAAGGCTACAACAAGAAAGTATAAACTAACATTTCTATGGTTTTCTGCAACATCTGCACGCAATGCTATGTGCTTCATGCCTTTTTTTCCCCTCTATAATTAGACGTGAGCGATCCCATTTATTTATAAATAAATAAACAAACTTATCTGTTTTCTCTCGAGGTCGAGTGTGTGTGTGTGTGGAGAGATGGAAACAGAAGAGCAAAAGTGGGAGCAAGCTGAGGCGGAGGAACAAGAAGAAGAGGAAACTACTCTGGTAGTAAGAAAATCAAGAAATGAAAATGACAGCAACACCACTGAAATTGCTGCTGTTGATGTTGAAGTGAGTAATGGCCACCCCATTCAGACACAAGTGGCTGCAAATGGAGCTCAAAGTGAAGACCCAATTCTTGGAGAAGAGCAGAAAATAGAGGAGCTTGATGGGGTTCTTGAAAATGAATTAGAGGCCATAAATGGGGAGCAGAAATCCGAGAATCTTGTTTTCTATGACAAAGTTGAAGGTCAGCAAGTACACAGTAATACAAGTTCTTTTGATTTGTCAAGATTTAATTTTGAATTTGCATAAATGGTCTGTGGCTGTTTTATGCGGGTGTCTCCGTAAACGATAAACATGAACAGTACCACAATCCTCCTGTCCACTGCCACTTTCTAACCCTACATGTCTGTAAAATACTAATAAAGAAAAGGGCCCTCTTCGTCTTCCCTCGTAATTTCTTGTATCTGTGTATATATACCAAGTTACGGCACTTGGTTCTGTTAAATCGTGCGTCTTTTTCCTGTAACCTGATTTGGCTAAACTGAATCGACTTTGCGATTAGGAGTGGGGAGAGCAGATATTGCTCTTCAATCTCACTCTTAAGGTGGAGGTAATTGACTTTTTGTTATCTTTACAAGTGTTTTACTGATTAGTTTCTTCAGAACTAGTATGTGTTTGGAGTGGTATTCTTGGGTTTGAAATACTTTCGATGGTTGATGGCTCTACTATCACAAGTTTACTTTCTAACCAAGTGCATTGGCCCGTAAAAGTTTGCATCTGTGCCAACGTTACTCTTATATCCGGTCGGTTTACTGGAAGCACAGTAAAGAAGAGGATAAGCTATTAGCTGATATTTTGGCAAAGTGGGTAGGCTGTAACTAACGCAGCGAAGTTGTGGAGTAGATTTTGAGGGTTTCCTTGTACAAAAGTTGCTTGAATGAGTAAGTGGGTCATGCATTTAAAGACCACCAATTGCCGTGTAAAACTACTCAATTTCAATTAAATGCGGGCAACTCGTTATCTCATGAATCTAGCAGCATAGTTCTGTGTTCAAACCGGAGCTGTTCCGGGGTCTTAATTCTGGTGTTGCCCATTTTTGTAGCCGCATTGAATTTCTGCAGCTAAGAGAATCCTTCCGATAGGTCTGTTCCCTTCTGTATTAATTTAGCCGCCAATCTCATACCTTTGTTTTGTTTCAGATACACTCTTCCAGATTTGTTTACGACTGATGGACTAATAAGTAAAAAGATCAATATGCTTGACCTTTTGGATGGCCTATGGAGTTGTGTAATTAATTATGTATATAAGGCACTATTTGCAATTGTTACAATTGCAATCACTTGTCTCTTTTCTGACTGAAGGAATATGGAAGTGTCGAATCTGCACTTGGACATATCAGAATGGAAGTGTCTGTGTTGACCATATTCAGAATCATAAAGGACAATTGCATAAGCTGATGAGTGTGAAAACTTTAAATTTTAAATCTGAAGGTCAGTAGATACTAACTACGATTCATAGAGAGCAATATTGTGGTTAGAATTTGTAGAACATTGCAATATTTGATGATGTCGAAAGATTGGCATTAGGAGAATATTAATATCTGTAAATTTTCTGTTTCTTCTTTGGTCCTTCCATCCGTAGTTGCATGCACTTAGATTTCATGCAAAAAGAAGCATTCTGTGAACCTTGTCTTTCACCTTTTCTCCAAAAACTTATATTCTTCATCGCAAGTTAGTGAGTTGAAATCCCACAAAGCTTTATGGTACAGTTATTATATTAAACTGTTATGCAGATTTAGCACTTGCAGTTTAGCATTCAACTATCTACTTTAAGTTAGCAAGTAAAGGCTTATTTAAACTATTGTTTCAGGTATTGAACCTGCTTCGACATATTTTGGAGAAAAGCAAATCGTCAAAGATCCTGGATATGATAAATTTGACATCCCATCTCTTGATTTCAGTATTCAGAACTATGCTACTTCTGCAATAACCAATGGATATGACGGAGATCATAAGAACGACAGTTTTTCTAGCTCAAATCTGCAGCCTCCTAACATTTCAGTTCAAGAACAAAGCATAAGCTATAAGTCCGCCAAAGAGATAGAAAGTGCAGAGGTTGACCTGATAAATGGGGATGATTTGGAAGTAACAGAATTAGATGTTGAAAGAGTGTTACAGAAGCAAACCACACATGATTTGTTCTGTCCTAACTGCAATTCTTGTATCACAAAGAGGGTTATTCTCCGCAAAAGGAAACGCAGAATTCGAGTTTCTGATGAAGAGATTAAGCGCAACAAGATAGAAGCTGCAGTTGACTCCAAATTAGTGGCTTTCTCCTCTCAATCAGTCAGTCATCAAGTAGTTCATACAGATGAAGTTGGTGATAATGCTACTCAACAACCAACAGCAGAAGATGATGAACGTGAAAGAGGTCCTGATATATTTAGATGCTTATCATGCTTCAGCTTTTTTATTCCAACTGGTAAGAGCTTCTGCTTGGACAAAACTTTGTCCTATAATATTTCAAAGCATGAGTATAAAACCAAAACTGTAATCTTTCTTTGGATTGTCAGGGAATGGGTTCAAGTTGTTTAGGGTATTTGGAGAGAAAGATGGGAAACAAAATGCCCAGGGTGAACAAGCACCAAGTATAAAAAAGAACTGGTTTACGTCCATGTTTGCTTCAAATAAGCAGGAAACATCAATTCAACAAGGTACTTCTTTCTCTCCCTTATTCATGCAAAGAACCTTGTTTCTGGCTAATGATGGCATGGTGCCTTTTGGCTATAAGACATACCTTCCGTGCACTATCTCATGGCCAAGGAGATATTGCCTTTCCTGTAACTTTTAAGTAATTTTTGATTCTTTGTTATATTTCATCACTTATTTGAAAGACTTGCATAATGTGCAATAAAGTCAAAAGGAGTTTCCTAAGATAAAAACAAAAAACGATGTCGATGGGGAAGAAACCAGAAGATAAAACAGAACAGTATATTTGCCCAGCTAGAAGCTTGAATCTGTTTTGGCTAGAGATTTCTGGAGCATAAAAGAGGACACCATGCATTACATTTGCAAGCTTAATTAGTGAAGCACACAGAGAAAAGTTGCAGTACTATAATTGGGAAGGGTTTCAGCTAAGGTAGTTTAGAAATAAAAATATAGAATCGAAAAAGTGAATAGCATCATCTTGTGGCTCCGCCATCCTCTTCGTGATGGGTGATAGCATCTTCAGAATTATCTTTGTTTGCGAAAACAATATCTGAATTATTTTTCCACGTTTGTAGAAGTCATTGCTTCTGTTACCTGCAGGAAGTAGCTCCCAGACAGATGTGCAAAAAGTTGATGTTGGAGCCACTCCATCATCCATATTAGGTGATCAAAGTGGTCAACCATCATTTTCACAAAAACCCAGTACACCTTCTCATGCTTCTGAAGGTCTTCAGGTGACAGCTGGCAACGGTACTCCAGAAGGCAGAGATCAGATTTTACCTTCTCCAAGGCAAAAACCTTCATTAAATGGAAAAGTAATAATTGGTTCTGGAGATAAATTAGATATGACAGCAACAGAGACAGTAGGTATGGTATTTGAATTATTTTCCACTAAGGGATAAGATCTAATTGGATGTTGAACAAATGCCTTTTAGTGCCCAAGTCACATACTTTTGTCAAAACTACTTATAATATAGGAAGAAACAAATCACGTGCAAAGTTTAAACAAACATCTGCATGTAATTTAGAACCTTTGTGTGCAGCTACATCCTGTGGGTTCTGTCAAACTATAGATACATTTTTGCTTATTTTAAATGTCTCCTGATCTTTTAGATTGTGTCTCACCAACTCTTCTCTTAAGACAATAACTGGACTTGAACTGAGAGAGAAGTCAAGTGGAGACCACTAATGAAGAGTCTTGATCCCATTCTCTTCTGTATTCTAGTAGGTCTCACATGAGAAAAAAGGCGTTGTGAGTCAATCAGCCTTGTTACCTTTAGGTGGAACTTCTGATGATTTGGACCTTTCACTTCCTATGTCCTATTAATTACAATTATTTATTATATCTTGAGTTTCCGCTCTCCTAAGAGGGAGGAAACCGTAACCTTGAGAAACATACAGCTTGATATTAATAGGAGCAATCTATGATGTCTTCTGACTTTGATTATGAGAAATCAGTCGTTTCTCTTGCCAGATCCTTTTTACAGTGTGCTGCATGTTTGCTTTTTTGTTATTCTTTCATTTCTATCAGTTTGCCCCACACTAATAAGTATGTAACTGAACAGTTTCTGAGCTGGATCAACTATTGAGATGAATGCTATAATAATTTGTCCCTCTGGTGCTACAGGTGCTACAATGAAACAGTTTGATGTATATACGAAAGATCAATTGACGGAATCAAAACCTGAAAAAGAAGTCCACGTCAATCGTGAAACTGATCTATCAGGTATGGCACTTCCTCTGAGTACTCATGTTACTAATGGGGAATCTGCAGAGGATGCCATCTCATTTTCACAGCAAGGTGGATTGAAGTTGCTGATTTCCTCAAATAAAGAATCTCTGACTGTGGACAATTCAGAGAGAAGATCAAATTGGACAATGGAATCAGGAGCTGCAGGTTTGAAGTAGAACTTGATTGGTAGCTTTCATATGAATGAAATTCATGCAAGCTATTGTGTCTAGTCAGCTAATTTTGATCAGGGCATCTAGTTTCCATGTTACAATAAGTTTTTAGCTATCATGCTTGCAACAAAAGTTACTAAATGACATCTAAACATTTCATTCCCGTCCTTGTAATTCATGTATACTGAACGGAAGCATCTACAGATAAGGGGACTATCCAGCTCTCACCAAAATCAGTTTCAGTACTTAAAGCATCCGATGTGGATGCCAAGCTGAACATTTCAGTAACTATTCCCCATGAAGAGCAGGACATTACAGCCACTATTCTAACTGAATCGATTGTGGAAAATAAAAATGTGAATTTCAGAAGCGGCAATAATGGTACACGTCCAGCCTTCTTGTAACTTGTCTTAAATTTGTTTATTCCTTTGAAATTCTGTATTTATCTGAAAAGGCTTCTCACCAGTTATCTATTAATTATTTTGACTAGAAATTTTGTAGCGTCAGTCGTAGTAAAAAGATCATTGATTTTATATGACCCTTTTTTAGTTGCATTTTTACGAGTATGGTATGTGGGATTGAACAACTATACTCTCTTTGAACTGACAGGTCAAGCCTATCCCACTGAAGTATCTCAGCATATAATCACCAAAACCAAATTCGAAGTCCATTCTGGCGAGTCACTTGGAGTTGACAACATTTCTGGTGCTCTAATCGCACAAGGTATATTCGTTAACTTAAAATACTGAGCATGTGGCTCCAGAAAAGTAGACATGCCAAAACTTCGGTATTCACAATTTGAAGAGAAAATTCAGGTCTCCCATATTTCTCATGTTAATTATTATTAAAATTAATGCAGGCAAAGATAGCGTGATAACTATAGATGCACAGCCAGCTGGCTTGTCTCAAACTCTGCAAGGTATAATTCATCCAACAGAAACAGCAGCACTATTACAATCAGCGTCTCAAATTAGCATTGCTGGTAGGGAAAGAAGTGAAGTGAGAAAAGAATTTGAAATTGAAGTGATTAAGAGCATAGTATACGGTGGGCTAGCTGAGTCAATTACCAGCCTAAGTGTTGTATCATCTGCAGCTGGTGGTGGTGCTGCCACATGTAAGTATTTTGTAAAGATTCTAACTGATTGGTAGTACTATCTCAAATAATTTGCTATTTCATAGCAAACATCTTTCTTCAAAGGTGTTTCCAGAAGGTCGAAACATCAGTTCCTCATTAAAATATTTAATGCTTGCATTATTACTTGAAAAATCTGAATTGATTTCATAATATTATGGTTTGATATATAAGTATCAGTCATATCTTGAAGTAACGGGAAGTGGATGCCTAATAACTTTTGTTTGTCTTCATCTACAGTGAATATTTTAGCTCTGGGAGTGGCCAATCTCATTGGGGGACTTTTTATCATTTGCCATAACGTAAGTTGGACATTCTGAGGTGTTCCTAATATTTTTATGATGATTCTGACACACATGGGACTTTATCTCCCGTTTAGTACTTGTTTCCATTGTCATGGACTCACATGTTTAACTTCACAGCTTTGGGAACTGAAATCTGATCGTATAGAGCAAGTGGCCAATCAAGTTTCTGATGAAGCAACCGGGCAAAGGGATCGCTACAGAGAACTCCTGGGTCGGAGACAGAATTTCATACTTCATGCTGTAGTTGCAATAGCATCATACCTTGTATTTGGCTTGGTCCCTCCAGTTGTCTATGGTTTCTCGTTCCGCAAGACTGATGACAAGCAGCTTAAGCTTGTGGTAGTGGCAGCGGCTTCCCTTCTCTGTATCTTTGTACTAGCTATCGGGAGGGCCTACACACAGAGACCACCCAAGCCTTACTTGAAATCCATCATTACGTTTGTTACACTGGGAGTAATGGTCTCAGGCGTTTCGTATGCTGCTGGTGAATTAGTCGAACGACTTCTGGAGAAGCTGGGTCTATTCCAGTCAAGTTCAGTGCCTAATTTACTTGTGCCTGAGATGAAACCAACAGGCTCAGCCTCAGCCTCAGCGTGGGCTTCTTATTGAGTGATGGCAAAACGCATGATTGAGTTCGGGTGGTGGATGGTGAATAACTTTGCGGACCAGAGGGATATCTGACAAGCTCTGCGGCGTAGCACTTGAACACGTCAATTCTTTTTATATGGTCCATTTTGCTGTTCTTATTTGTCTGTTATTTCGGTTTCTGTTATTTCCAAACACCCTTTTCTTTTAATGTCGTGTTTAAATGGACTCACGTGAGTGTTTTGAGGTTTACACGTTATCAAGGTTGGCAATTTTGTTGGAAGTACTGGTGAATTAACTTATTTCTTTCTAGAGTTAATAACAGTTCAATCCCCTCGGAATTTAGCACATTTTGCACTTTACCCCTACAGTCAAGAAAGTGCTTCAATAGCTATAATACTTTCAGGAATTCTTCACCTCTCATCTCATCAAAGCATTTTACGCTCTAAATTGTTTTTGCCAAAAATATTATCTCTTCAATACAAACTTTTGTCAAAACCCTTTAACCCAATACGTTATTACTCTCTAAAAGTTGATCAGGTTTAACGTAGTTTAGCCCCAAGCAATTTCAGATGAAGTGCATTTTAAAATAATTATATTATGATGGCCTACTTGCAAATTGCAGTGACGGGGCATTTAGTGATGATATCACATTACTTTTGGCAGTTCAACTCTGCCACCAAGTTCTGTACAAGCGATCAAACAGTAAGAGTATTAATACGGAGTTTTATGATGATCCGAGATATGCAAAATCCTCTACAAGAGAACAAGCACAACATCTTATAAAGAGAACCGGCCTCTAGTAGGATGAAATCAAAACAGTGTATAAAATATACTAGAACATGAGATGCAGGTGTAGATAACATTATGGTACAAGAGTAGGAGACTCGCTTCAACTCCCTAACTCCTAAAATTAAAGATTACTGTCGGACACCAGCCGAATGGCCTAAGCATAAAAGTCAAAACACTACTGCAAAAAAAAAAAAAAAAAAGAATTGCATGCATAAGTCAACCCCATTATTACAGCATTGAAGTAATGAGAGCTCTCTTCCCAATCACAAACTCTTCCCATCAGATCCCTGATTCAGTTCTTGCCTGCTTTTACCTCTCTTAATTTTTGCCTTAACTCTAGACTTAGTCATGAGGGTCTGCACCGTGTTAGCAAAATTCCCAACAGCCATGATAATGAGAAGAATCCCACATGTAATAACCTGAAAGGTATATCGGGTATATTGGAGAATGTGCCACCATAACAGGAAATATACTAGGAAAAATTGAATTCAGATATTGAGTAGACATCCAGCTGTTGCACGTGAAGAAGATTGCTAAAAGAAGTTCCATCAAGTATAACTTTCATATGATTACTTTACCTGCCAATCTGAACTGACTCTAACAAGTGCAGTTTGGAGCAACAATACGCCAACATAGGCTTCGAAACCCTGAAAACACAGAGAATGATGCTCTAGTAATTTAGATAAGAGATGCACACGAGAAACACCAAACTTAGGTGACAGGTAGAGTCATGCAAGAAGCAACAGAAAAGTGGTTATCATAAGCTTCCTGGGAGTAAGCATCATAAGTCTACCAAAGTTCACTGAGCCAGTCATACAAATATCAGCTGTTACGAGAAGCAAAAAGTTAGCAACTCAGTATACCTGTAAAATGAAAAGTATAGGGCACAGCAGCAGTAACTGCCCCTCCACTCCAGCAGTTTCTCCCCAAACAACATCCATTCTCCTGGCCTACAATCAGAAAAAGCACCAAGAAAACTATTAATAGGATATTGTGAAGGGATTGTGCCTCAAATTGATGGATACAATTCTATGCTAGTCTATGACCGCAAGAAAGCAATAGCTTAGCACCATGCCAAACATCACCATAAGATAAAAAACTAAGCTCAGATTTGGAATATAATAAAGAATGAGTAGAAACTAAATAGCCCAATGAAAAAGAAATGTGACAGCACTTCTCTTGACAGCAAAAAACACCATGCCAAACAATAATTGATCAGATGTAGTTGTTTTAAAAGTTCACATGTCTTGGAAACCTTTTACAAATGCAAAACCATAAGTTGAAAAGAAAAGCAAGCGCTTCTCTTAATACGGACCCCAGAAGGAGTCAAAAGTTTTTAAAAGACAAACAATGAGGGAAAGTATAAATGCAAGTGTATAGCAACACAGTCATTGTTGGAGAAGTTAAGACTGTTACCTTGCCAAGCGCAATACGTGTATACAGTCTCTGCCTTTGATATCTATTCTGAAGCATCATGGCAACGCCTTGCATTATTGCCCATTTCAGAAACAGTTGTACACCTCTCTGCAATAATCATTTCCATTACAATCATATGAAAATAAAAAAGACAAGGAGAATTACACATAATAGGCAAATTATATATGTTAAAATTCTTTTTCAGATTGTTTGGATGCATTTGGTTCCTGTATACAGGTGAAAGGTTGATTGTAGTGCATAAAACACCTGTTTCTGGGCACAATCAGGTCCGCTCTCTATCTCCCAAGTTAGACTAATGAGAGCCATGGCCATGGCACAGTAATGATGTTTAATCCACCTGCAGAAATAAAATAAAGACTTAATTAAACTCTCTGGCACTTGTTTGCTTCCAAATCTTAAAACAATGAACACTCAAGAAGCATGCTCAAGTAATCGCCCAGGAAAAATGTGGGACAAGAGCAATGTTGCTCTGACACTTCAAATTTCATGCCATACAGAATGATATCTTGCATGAACAGGCACAATAGAATAGTCTGGCCTCTTGGAAACAAATATCAATCTTCGATTATTGATACAATTCCCTAAAACTAAAGCACAATAACCATTCATTAGAAAAAGGTTAAAACAACCATGCCTTCTTCATGGAATCATAACCATAGAATTCATTAAGGGGCAAATTCAGAATTGAAGAGAACAGAGGGCCAGGCCCGGAAACCCAAGGAAACATTGAACCTCTGAAAAGTGTTCACATGGTTTAGTTATTTCTCAACTATTTTGAGTTGTATAATGTTAATCTATGGTGTGACCTCTGCGAGCAAGAAATAAACAAAGTTATTCCCTAGTAATCTATTGGCTCCTTCTCTGCCCTCGTCTCTTTCTTCTTCTTTCTTTAACCTTACTCTTTCCCATTTTTCCGCATTGCCACCTCTTCTTAGCTCTTGATATATCATTTAGTTTGCTGACTTTGTCAACATTATGGCATATATGGTATCTAAGGAGTCAGGTCAGACATCCCACCTCCAGCTTTTGAATGTGCAAATTGCTATCATACAAAGTCGACTTTCTAATATTTCTATGAATTTATTATCAGGTTGCAGAATATTAAACTACCATGGACGTATATCACTTCCATTAACTCTCAAGATATTTTCTCTTAGAGCCAAACCGGTGTAAAGATACAGCAACCATGCCTGCAACAGAAAATTGGTCCATTGTTGTAAGGCGTATATATACTTCTGGAAACTGCATAATACCCGAAAAGGACAGAATCAGACGAAGAAAGTCTTCATACCTGGTAAAGTTGAACTGGTAATGCAGGTAGACATCCATCCCAAATCCATGACCTTAATATAAGCAGTAGTGATGGCAAACAGAGGAACAAAAATGCTGTTCTGTCCTGCCATAAGCACAAGATGTGTTTAATAGCTGAGAAATGTTTTTCCATCAGTTAATTACAAAAACTACTGAATGCTCTAAATAATCAACACTGAAGCTACTTAGATAGAGTATTATTGAGATGCCCCAACATGGTTTCAAGAAAATATCATGCATATGATAGACTCCATAAGCTATAAATTATTGACTAGTGCTTTTTCTTTTGTAAGTCATGCGGGTAACAAATTTTCAATTGTTAAAACCTGCCAGAGCTGTATAGGCTAGACTACATATACATCTAGCAACAAATGGTGATGCCAAGTCTTCCATTACTAATGTGACTACTGTAACATTCATCACATGACACAAAACATATGATTTTCTGATCTGCTAATCACTATGATTAGCTAACTCTAATGTTAAAGAAGCCACAAAATTGCTACGGAATTAGAACCGGTTTAAAGCAACAAAATCCAGTAAACCATAAACTGAGGCAGCGTAATCAACGAACATAAACAGATTTCACCAGGTGCTGGATATAAAATCATACCCTGAAATTATTGTATTCTTCTTTCACTTTCAACTGCACATCCTTCCTATTAGCCCTCACATTAATCGGCCCCAAAAACATCCTCAAAAACCTCCCTACAAATAAAATCAACAATTCTCATCCATTTTACATATACAGCATAATTTGAAGAAGGAACAGAGCCGAACAATAAACCATGAGATTTGCTGGGAAGGAATGCTGCTGCATCTCCTTCACTCAATATATATCTCGCTCTCGTCAACTCCTCTTCCAACTTCCAAATCAGACAAAAAAAGAAAAAAGAAAAATCAGCAGAAAGTAACCCAATGTAAAGATACAATCGCATGCATGTATAGATATTTAGATATGCATACTTTATCGTAGTTCTTGGAGCTGCGGAGGGAAGAACGAAGCGAATTAATGTGCGAATCAAGTGAGGCGACGCGCTGGCGGAGCGCATCTTCTTCGGCGGAAGTGCGGGAGATGAGGGAGGAGGCGGCGTCCTGCAACTCCTTGGCTTGTTCCACAAGCCTGGAAACCTCGCCGCCGAAGGATGGTGATTCACCCGGCGATTCCCCCATCTGACGATGCAGGACCGTCCGATCAAGCGATGCGAGATTTAACGGATGGATTGGATTGGAAGGGATGGCGTAGGTTCTTCTTTTGTGTTTCCTATTATGGTATAATAAACGCTACGGTCAAAAAAATAAAAGTTTTGGGGGTTTTATCGGAAAATGGGAAAACGGGTGGGCTAAGGGTTGTTGGATTGAATTCAATGAGTCAGAGACAGGCGCTCAGGCTCAGGCTCAGGCTCAGGTGCACCACACCACACCACACATCCCCACCCCTATTTATTTCTCATTTATTTTATTGGATAAATGGACTCCACATCTACTAATATTTAATATAATCATAAATATCTCATATTATTTAATATCAAAGTATTATTATTATTTGTTTAAATACTCATAATCTCTCACATTTATTTTTCTCCTAATAAATTAATTAAATCATAATCTCATTTACTAACTATGATGATCAAATATTTGTAAAAAAAATGAACAATTCATACATTAGGTGAGAGAATGAAGTCTTTTATTTGATTTTGATTTTTGTGGTTTGGAGGAGTGAGTTTTCTTTACCTGCACAACTCTACTCTACTACAGTTCTAACAACTTGGACTTGAGCCACCTAACTCAAACTTGCTCATTTTGCTGTGCCCCACCTAATTATATAAGTTTTTTAATAAAGAAATAGATGAGGATAATTTCACTGTTAGTCCCTTAAATCACTTGTTATCTCACTTTTGATACCTTATATTTCTAAACCATCAATTTTAATCTTCAGATATTTTTTAAAATATCAAAATTAGTCTTGAATCTTGATCATTAGCTGACTGTCTAAATCAATGAAGAAACCTTTTTTTATCATCTACCAGAGTGAACAATTTTGATGTTTTAAGAAAATTTGGGGACAAAGTTAAAGAGATCAAATTATATGAGGACCAAACATAAAATTATTTCAAATAAATAGCATGAAAAGTTTATGTACTTAAAAACCCTCTAAAATTGACCGAGCTGCTAGCGTCAGGGCCCAGGGGAGTACGCATCCATGGGGTGTGTGTGTCAAATTACCACAATCCAAGGGAGGTGGATGAAATTTTTGTAAGAAAAAATTACATAGAATATTACCTCTCGCTATATTTGTCCAAATTCGAATGTTGCTTGACAACTTTTGAGATAGATAAATTTTTTTTACCATTTGTTTGTCATTTACTAATTTTTCAAGAGTATCTTCTAACTTAAAAATACCCTTAAAGGTTGTACCTCGTGAGAAGTGGTATCAGAACCTCGGTGCCTTCATAGAAATGAGGCAGGTTGCTGCGACCCAAGCAAATTCTACTGCGAGAATGACAGGCCAAGATGCTGAGAGCCCGAGACCAGCGGTCCCACCTAGTGGTCCAAGAAATAGCAGAGGTATCATAAGAAGACAGGTTTGATTTGGTAGAGATATATATCCGCGCCTGCTTGATTTGCCAACAGGATAAGGCAGACCATCAGAAGAAGGCTGGTTTGCCCAATCACTAACCATCCTAAAGAGACTCTACCAAAGCGTCTCTATGGACTATATTTTTAGATTGCCTAAGGTGGGAGACTTAGGCTCCATCATTATCGTGGTAGACCGGTTATCCAAATGTGTCACTTTCTTCGCAGCCACAAAACATGTTATGGCGGAAGGGATGACTCATCTCTTCTTCAAGCATATGGCCAAATATTAGGGCTTGCGAAAGGATAATCGTTAGTGATTGGGACTCCCGTTACACTAGCATTTTCTAGATCGAGTTGTTCAAACTCCTCGGATCCAAACTTTCAATGAGCTCGAGCTATCACTCGCAATCTGATGGCCAGAGTGAATGCTTCAATTCTATGCTGGAGAAACACCTTCAACACTTTGTCCGCGGTACTCAAAAAGATTGGGTGAAGCTCTTGGATGTTGCTCAGCTATGTTTTAATGCACAAAAGAGCTCTTCCACCAACAAGAGCGCTTTTAAAATTACGATCGAGAAACAACTAGTCCTCCCTCACACCCTCGACTTCACACAAGGTGTGAGATCCTCTCTTGCTCGAAGTTTCTCTCAGGAATGGAAACAGAGTAGTTGACATTGCCAGAAGTTACTTGGAGAAAACTCAGAAGTAGATGAAGAAGTATGCAAATAAAAACCACCGCTTCATCGAGTTCAATGCAGGAAACCTTGTGATGGTGAAGGTTCCAGACTGGAGATTATCGAAGTCATCAAGGGGGAGAAATCCTTGGTTGATGCAAAAATATATCAACCATTTACATATCATCAAGCGTATTGGAATAGTGGCCTACAAGGTAGAGTTGCATCCCTGGTGGAAAATCCATAATGTCTTCCATGTGAGCTAGTTAAAGAAATATTCAACAGACAAGGAGGACGACGCCCGCAATCAACCCAGATGCCCGCCACTTGAATTGACGAAGATGAAGGAGAAGATGGTTGAAGCGATCCTGAATCACCGAGTTACGAGGAAACGCAATTATGCATAGTACTTGGTGAAATGGAAGGGATACAGCAACGAAGAGAACACTTGAGAGTAGGTAATGAAAGAGTTGTATGCTAAGTTAAGCAAATGTGAATTTTGGGTAAATGAGGTAGTTTTTCATAAAACAAAATAGGCAAAAATTTCCAGCCTAAAACCCTCCTAAAAGAGGGGTCTAGATCTATGTCCGAAAGCAGGATAGAAACCAGTGACCCCCTCACCCCTATAAAGGAGTCACACGGATGATAGCGGTAGGACCCAATGGAGGCAATTCGCACCATGCCGAAAGGCACGGATGAGAGAGGCACATGACATAACCGTGAAAGAGGTATTGGATGTGGAGGCGATAAAGGACACCCCCTCATCCAGTTCGGATGAACTGAACGATCGGCGCCTAAAAGTATTCCACTATGATTCTCTGATCATCACTGCATTATTAGCCAACTATGAAGTAGGGTGAATTTTCATAGATTCAGGGAGATCGGCAGATGTATTATTTAGGGAAGCCTATGACCAGATGCAGTTGAATTTATTTGATTTATTTTTGCTAAGCAGGGTAAAAAATATAAGTTTGTTTAGTTTATTTGTTTAGCATTACTCTCGGCATATCCCAAACTATGGTATGTTGATGTGCGAAGTTTGAAAATACATCTTTAATGCTCTATTTTTTACATTATATACTTCATTAATTTAGCTCACAAAGAAAAGTAAAAAATAGAGAAATTTATAATCAAAAGTACGAGTGTTTTAAGTTGATTTGTTGATCACAAAATTCCGCGCACCCTATGGTATGTTAATGTGTAGAATTTGAAAAATTGATTTTTAACACTTTAATAATTTGCATTATATACATTAATAATTTATTTTCTCTAAATAGGAGTAAAATGTAGTGAAATTTGCAATACGTACTTTTTAGTTTATTTGTTGAATACTATTCTGAGCCCATCCATGCTGGAACTATATTGATGCGCGAGACTTTTAAATTACATATTTAACATTCTAATTATGCTTAACAAAGAGAGAGGAGGTTTGTTTCCAGCACTATGCTTAATGAAACGAAGCCATTTAGTTCGCACATAACTTGCCAACCAATATATTCTAGCCCCTCTGTGTTTCAATAAACGATTATAGATCACCTATACTTACTTATATGCTTGGCTTGTATAATCAAATACATTGGATGTTATATACTAACTAATGCTTCATGTGAAGAACCAAATAAATGTATGTGACATGTATTACTAGAAAATGATATACCAAGTAAGGTGAAACCCTTTTATAATTGTATGCTACATGCGTTGGGCGCAAAGAAATAGCCTCCATAGAACATTTCTGGCATTCTTTGAAAGGCATAAGCAACAGAATTATGAAAAAACTAACATACGGAAGAAAAGAACATCGATAAATCATTCAGGCATTCTTTGAAAGGCGTAAGCAACACATACTGCATAAGGAAGAAACCTTTTTGGATGCACATCACAAAAATAATTCTGTGGGTTCATCAACTAGGGGACTAGCAATTGGTTTATGAAGCTTCATCATAGTCGAGTTAAGATCTCTTAAAGTAAAGCTCAAATAGAAGAAACGGAGAGTGGAGGGATGGCACTTAGATTTCAGAGAATCACATTTATGCATCAAGAGGTAAAATTGATTGGTATCAAAGATAATACTAGGAAAAGCATATACATTACTTACTGCTCCTAAAATAGATCACTGATTTCGTTACCTACAGACCTTTCCAAAGATTTCAATAAGGACCAAGAGTGGCATGACAATGAAACCCATAGAAAGGGAGCTGCATTAACCATGATCACCTATAGGCGAAATAACCGACATTTTCCGACTACAAAATCATTTCATAGCTATAAATATAATAAATTCAAAAGAAAAGAAGGTCACATCCACAAAACTAATAGAAATAGAGATTTTAAAAACTCTAAAGTTGTCGAGACAAAGCAAAAGCAAGCCCACAAAGTGAGTTAAAGATTTCTCAATGTGAACTATCCAATTCAATTAGAAAGGCAACTACGTGAAAGCAGATTGGGTTCCGGAAAGTCATGGAATCAAAAAGGATATCATTAGTTGAGGCGTTACTTACAAGGATGAATGCACATAAAATATCATGCCTTATCTTTTCAAGAAATTGAAAAACGACTTGCCTCGAGGATGAAAAGTGTCCACTGCAATCAATCATCAGTCGACATACATAACTAATAGATGTAAGTGATCGTACAATGAATATTCAACTATAGGGGCAGAAAACGATTTTGTAGCTGATCATACATATAATCTAAACAATCTTTCCCAAGTATAATTCAGGAAAAATGTACATATGCATCACCTAATATCATATAAAAATATAAGAAAGTGTGTATTCTTTCTCTTGTTTCTTTTCTTTTCTAATCTTCCTTTTGTTTTTTCTTTTGGTGGCTGGGGACTTGGAGGGTGTATATACTTACACCTATGTTTTCAGTTACTTGGCTTCCACCATGTCACATTTAAAATTTTGAAAAATATTTATTGAGACAGAGTAATTAGTTACCTGGCGATAGTGTAGGTGATGTATTCTTCATTTTCTCTAGAAGTTCTAGAAGCACTGGTGCCTGAAAATAGAAGAAATTAAATTGTACCATATCAAGAATCAAAATCTGAATAACAAAACTGAAAATAAGAAAACGGGGTGCCCTCTCCGAATGCCAAGAAGCCAGGAACACAAGATGATGAATTAACGAGTCATTTTTTGAGAAACTCCAGTCAACCCCACCCACGTACTTGAGGACTGCGAAAAAGCAAGAAATTGAGTGAATCTTGGATTGTCTCCTGGCTGTAATTTCAGGACCTCAAGGTCCTCTGCCATTGTCACCTTCAATTCTTGAAATCAAGAAATCGATTTATGGAGTTTCTTGTTTGGGTTAATTAGAGACCATCAAAGATGGCTCTGATACCATGTAAAATCTTGAGCAGAAACGATGGAAGGAGAGGGAAGAGTGCTCATTGAAAACTGTAGAGCAAGAATCAAGAAAGAAATTTTCGTAATGTTTGGATTAATATTTTGGGTGTTTTTGTTTTGGTGTTTTGGAGATAGAGAGAGAAAAATAGAGATAAGTTAGTATGGCTTTGTTTGGTTTTGTGTTTTCGCATTTCTCGAGACAAGATAAAATACACTCAATGTTTGTTTTTGTGTTTTTATACCTTATCTGCGTGTTTTTCTATTTTTCAACTTTCTATATATAATATATATATATATATATATATACATAATACAAAACAGACATGATTTGACAATAAACAGTATTTTTTGTCTCCTAAAAGTACAACATTAAACATAAAATATTTATATATATACATATTTATATATATAAAAATATATGATTTGACAATAAACAGTAATTTTTGTCTCCCAAATCCCAACATCAAACCTACACCACTTATTTTAAAATATTTTAAATTTTTCCAAAACACAAATCCAAACATATCATCTATTTTCAACACACACACACTCACTTTTAAAATAAGTGGTGTAGGTTTGATGTTGAGATTTTAGAGACATGAGTTACTGTTCATTGTCAAATCATGTTTTTTAATATATATATTTAGTAATATATATGTATGTATATAGTATTTTATTTATTAGTGAAATATAATATATATATTTATGTTAAGTAATTTTTTTTATTGAGGCATTTATTTTTATATTTTAAACAATATTTATAATTTTAATGCATGATTGAATACATTGTAGTATTGTCTCTTACATGATTTTGTTAGACTTTATATTTGGAATAAAAAAATATAATATATAAAATTTAAATAAAAAATTTAGAATTACGTATGTATTATTGGTATATTGTCCTCAAATTTCAAATTTCTTAAATATTTCATTGAAATAGGAAAAATTATAAGTATAAAATATTTAAATGGTCTAAGTTGAAAAAAATTATAATCAAGCGTTAAATGCTCTATATAACATGTTGAAAATAGATTCGTTAAAATTTTACATGCAAACAGATAAATTTTATTAGATAATTGAAGTAATAAAAATACGAATTAGGTATATGGTACTGATATATTGTCAGTAGTGTACAGAACTGCTACAGCATTTCCGTTAGGTAGAAAAGTTTTATATTTCTTAACTAAGTAGTATTGAAAGTAAATATCTTTAATATCAATGATTTCATAAGTTAATAATTATTTTTTAGTAGTAATTATTGCTTACATTTCACATATATTATATATTAAATAATATATAATACATATAATGAAAATAATTTAAAAAAAAAACAATTAAATCTCAGTTGCTTTAGTGTTGAATAGATTTGTTTAGATTAAATTGGTGCGGGGAAAATAATTTCATGGGCGTTTATATTCATGGTGAAAATAATTGCTTGATAAATCGAACAATAGCCACTTTGCATTACGCATGCAGTAATGATGTATTGCCCAATATTTTTGAAAATCTTTTTACAAATATTGTTTGTCATGTAAAGAACGATATGTTGAGTAAAAAATACTTCAATAATTAAAAGTCAGTGAATTAGTATCGATTAGTTAAAAACAGAATAGAGGAAATATTTTACTTGTACCATATAAAACTGTCATATTTTTAGGGAATTGTTCAAATCTTAAAACACATCGGCACGACATATAAGAAACGAATGCGTTTGACAATGACAAACTGCTCGAGTACTTGTTCCAGCTTTACTAATTAAATCAACATTTGACATAGAGTTTTCATATTCAGCCATTGTAATTCTAAGGACCGTCATGCCGCCATGGTGGGAGTCCCTGTGGTCGGCGTGAGCTTGCTGTGCTGTCACCCTCACTGTACGACTGGGCACCCCCATTCTGTTGCACGCCAAATCGACGAATATAATCAGTCCACGATCCAATTTCCCCCACTTCTGAACCCATGTCAAGACTGCGTCGTGCGGCATCTGTGTATTGTGTGGCACCGGTGGGACAACATCACCACGAGCTACATGTTCCACTGCATCCCAACTGGTAATGTGTGTATGCGTCTGTGCCAATGGGGCAGTAGAATCCAATATGACAATTGGTGCATGCTGGCCTCCTCTCACTGGAATACGCACAGTGTGACTGCTCTCGCTGTCCGGTGCATCGCCGTGGGCCTCAGCAGGAACATTTGGCAACATCAACGGGCCCCAAACCTCTAGCATACTGGGATAATGTGGCTTTGGATAATGATAGTACCGTCTAGCCAATGGGAAATGCTGCAAAATGGTCAATTGAAAGGTGTTTGTGCGTTGCAAAATAATGTATGTAATTTGAAATGACAATTGTTAAATGGATCTCATTACATTTGCAATAACATGACGTACCCATGACGCGTGTGGTCGTACCTCGGAGGGAAACACCATAACAAATGTTTCAATATCATAAAAAACCCTGTTAGCTGAGTGATGCCGTGGAACTGGCGAAATCGATTTTTAAACTCGTAGAACTTAGCACGGACTTGCTCTCGTGTGTAGGGGTATCGAAAATGTCTTCGTAATGCACGTGCCCAATGATTAGCAACTTAGAAGAGATTGAATTGCAGGCAAAGAGACTTAATTTGCACTCGTTGGTAAGTTCTCACATGGCCTCCCAAGCTTAAATTTCCTTAAGAACAGATTGATTAAGCTTGACCTCCGTGGATCAGTCTCTGTTGTTGCTATTAATCTGAAGCATGTTCTTATCCAATTATCTCATGAAGAAGACTATTCCAGATTATGGCTGAGGGGTGAATGGGTCTTTTATAATTATCCTATATTTAAATGGTCTCCTATATCCAATCCACATATAGAATCTCCTATTGCCCCAGGTTTTTCAGAAAAGATGCCAACATAAACAAGCATGTAAATCCTGCTAATGCTTAGAAGCAAGAGAAATAAGATAGCTACAAGAACCTCAAACAAGAAGTTGTTTCTACTGTAAAAATTGGAATTCTCATATGTTATATGTTGGAAACTTGGAACAAAATAGAAGTACAACCGGATCATTGGTTCACCAAGTTCTCAGAATTACTTTATGTTATCCTCATGACTTCTTGAATTATTGATCAAGTCTTTAAAAAATATAACTTGGTTGTTACTGGGCGCTAAAAGAAGAGAGGGAGTCAATTTCTGCCACTGCATCTAATGAGACACCATAAAAGGTGTAGTATTGACCAACGGATCAAAGACAAGGTGGAATTCCTATTGTGAAAGGAGGACATTGCATTTTTCATTCTTCAGTGTGATATTATAACCACACTAAGCCAAGGTAAAACAGATATTGAGCATTCCAGGGAAACATATTGCAACCTAGCGCATAACCACCATGGAACAAAAAAACAAACATCATCTGATTGGCTTCTGTTATTACAACTTTTATATATAGCATATATAGCCCAGATGGACAGGAAAAAGCATATACACTAGGTTCCATTGTCTGAAAATATGTTAAGTATATATTTAGTAAGCAACTGTTACATCTCATAGAGTGCCCTAAACCAACAACATACAGAAGGAAAAGCAAAACAAAGTTGTCTTGAAGCACAAATCATATGAATGTAGCTCACATAAACAAGAAATAATTAGCAACTTAGCATGGCAATTCACTGCAAGGGTCATCACTAGTAAAAGACACATTATATCACTTGAATTCATGTAGATAAACTAACTCCAAAGATGAAAGATAAGGATGGTCTAGACAAGATTGAATTAAAAAAGCCAACTACAAAAGACATATTACCACATATCTGTCTTTACAAAACCAACTCCAGAATAGATTATAACAAATAAAGAACCTAATAATCCAATAGATATGCAAGTTTCATGAGACAGCTTTAGCTTAAATAACAACAACCCGAACTCCATCGATAGGCTTGGTGAGACATAGCAAACAACATAAAACCAGAATTATTAAAGGGATTAACAAGTACCTTTTTCAATCAACGTACGAATATGATGGTTCACAAGTAGAACACCAACAAAAGTGGAATGCAAGCTACCGTTCCCCGAGTACAACACTATACGTACTCAATAACCAATACAAGCATTTGTACTTTGAAGTTTAGATGCAGTAGTTTTTTTAGAGAACAATATGAATGCTATGTATATAGACAAAATAAGTAACACATATGTTATAGTCTCAAATATGCCAAAAGTGACACTGTTGCCATGTGAAGCATTCACAAACGACTTGCAAATAATACGACTGCAGTCAATGTAGCGAAAAGCAATACTGACACAACAATGCATATCAGTCATGCACTACACACTAAAATTTAAAAGTTAAATAATGAACTGCCACAACGGTCCAATTTCAGTAAGCATAATGATAAAGCTGTCACTGAAATGTTATCCAAAATAGTAGTAGTAGAAAAATGCAGTGTATAGTCACAATTGATATACACTTCAACACTTATTGCAATAAATACTTATTACACTGCAGCAAAACAGGTATGTATAGTGCACCGACACTATATACGACAACTTGCCCAAATCAATTTCTTAAAATATGTAAAAAAGAATTTTAATGTACAAATCAGTGGTAATTTTTCTCAATAACCCACATATTGTTGATCAACAGAAATACATTGATACAAGTAGTTCATAATATAAAAGGAAAATCCTAAATTTAAAGAAAGAATAACAGTGCAGCTGACCGGAGAAAAACATGAACGGCTCTGTTTCAGCAGTCTCATCTCCGACCCTCTTCACCATTTCCTCACCTCACATACAACCCACCTCCAAAACCCATATACTTGAATCAAAGGAAGAGATCAATTTGTAGTCTGTAAACTCGCGCGGCAGAAGAGGCGTTGGCTCCGGTGGCGGCGGCAACGCGAACGGCAAAAAATTGGGCGTTTTGCTGGAAAAATCACACGAAAATAATTAGATCGAACAACAAAACAGAAAGAAAAAAAAATGCGTGAAAAAACAAGAAAACAGAAGGAAAATAACATCGGTCAAATCTCTTGCAAACAGAAAAACAAATGAAAGAAGAAGAAAGAAAATAAGGAAAAGAAACCGACTAGAAAAAAAAAATGAAGAAGAAAAGGAAAGAGAGAAGAAAGAAGAAAGAAGAAAAAAGAAAAGAAAGAGAGAAGAGAGAAGGCGGCAAAAAAAAGAGGGAGAAAAGAAGAAGAGAGAAGAAGAACAGAAGAAGACGACAAGAAAGAGAGAGAAAAGAAAGGAGAGAGAAAAAAATTTAAAAAATAAAATAAAATACAACTTGCACACTTAGTGGAGGTGTGCAAGTTATATATCCAAACAACATTTTGTGTTTTGGCCCATCTCTAAGATGGGCCAAAACACAAAAACAAACATAGTGTTTGATTTCTGTGTTTTTAGTTCAGTGTTCTTCACAAGAGGCGAAGATACATATATATACACAGAAACTAACACGACTTCAACTAGTCGTTACGTTTACACTTATAAAAACGCTGTTGCATTCTTACTTAACAATCAGACTGAAGAAAACGTAAAAGGTGAAAAAATTGCTACTCGTATTGCAAAACACGATCTGTCTTCTTCTTCTTCTTCAGATCTCTGCACTGCTTCATTCTGCAATTCTTCACATGCAATTATATTAGTAAAAATTATAGGGATATAAGAAAGGAAGCAATTACAACAGGAAAATGTGGAATTGCCAAACTTACTCAATCAGAAGTTGGGGAGAAATGTTGCTATTCCCAGAAGTGGAAGTATCTTCTTCCATGGAGATGGTGGAAGAATGAAATTAGAAGAAAAGCAAAGAAGACAAGAATGAGGAGACTGTTCTTCTACTGCCTACCAATGTATTATCATATTTATGCTTATATTTCTTCTTTATTTTTTTGATTAATTCTTTACCTTTTTTCACATTTTATTAAAAAATATTATAAATATTAAACAATTATTATTCATATAATATTTATATGTAAAAAATATTATTACATCAAATTAAATTATTATACATTTTTTACATATGAAAGTATCATATGTTCAGGACTATTTTAATATTTATATGTTTTTAGAATTAAAATACATGATTTTTGTCCTAGAATATTTTTAGTTAATTTGTTTTCCTGTTGAATATATTATGAAACTATATTGTTTATATAAATTATAGTAAATAAGTTTACATGATATTTTTTCCTAAATAATAATAGTTAAGGTATTTTTTATTGAATAATTATTTATGCAAATTACAACAAATAAATTATATTATTTATATAAATTAAAATAAATAAAATTCTAACATTTTAATATTTTCATATTTAAATATAAAAACACATAATTTATTTAATTCATATGTTAAAATTTATAAAATAAAAAATTCAAAAAAAGAAAGAAAAAAGATGGAGAGCAACAGCATCATAGTCTTCGTCAAGCACTCCCCATGCTGAGCGTCTCTGCTTCCGCCTCGCGAGCTCCCTCACCATGGCCTCTTCCTCTTTTCACTTCTCCGCAACTGAATTGGATTTTTCTATCCCTAGAAAATGTAGGGACTTACAATTTTATCTATATTTGTGGGTTTAACTTATATTATATAAAGTAGATGGACTGGAAATGAATTCATTAGGGGCCAATTCATAATATCTCTCAACTCTAAGGGTGGGGTGTGGCTTCCACGACTTCCTGCACAACCGCGAAAAGTTATCTTTATGGAATACTCTGGTTGTGTTTGATTTTGGAGAAAGCTCTCGAGTTTCATTCTATGGCATGCTCCAGTAGGTTTGAATGCTCAAATGCAACTATTAATTCTTATTCAGCAACTATTGATCTTACACAAGATTTCTTCAGGTAAATGCTCAACTTCTTTTTATGGAATGGATGAGTTGAGAATGGCTAATCAGTATGAATAGCTTGCCGTTGCCGGCTGGGGTTGCGCATCTCCAAGAGATTGAGAATGGTTGATATCCAGATTTTTGATTGCATCTCATCTTCGAATACCAGCTTTATAATACCGTTCTTAGTCTTCAGACACAGCAAAGAGTTCCCCTGGTGCTCCGTCCTCTCCTCACTAATGTTGGTGATCTGATCTGGAAAAAGGGAGGGTTATAAGCATAAACTCCGCATTATCACTTCAAGTACCCTTTCAGGTAAAGTGATTGGGGGTAAGAACCACGGAAATTTGTTGAAGAAAGCTAGAATGCAGTGGGGGCAGCGGTGCATCTCATAGTTTTAATACATATACATGTGTTATGTGTGTGTTCACGTGCGATTCACTGTTGATGAGGTATAGAAGATAGTACACTCTTTTGCAGATGTCAAGGCTCCTCCAAAGTACTTCTTTCTGAAACAGAACACGAGATGATCATGCTTTAGATAGACACTGACCCTTGTGCATTCTTTGCGTCCTGCGGAGAGTTATCTATTTGTTTTTATCAATATCATCACATACTTATGGAAACGACAGCAAAAGGGAATGTAGTTTCATGAAATAATGGAGGTTTACAATGCAGTCATTTTCTCGTACCAGAAGGCATAATTGTGCAGATCTCGGCACTTATTTTAAGCATCTCTTGAATCCTGGAAAAAGGGTCTTCCATGGCTCTTGATTTCAGAAGGGAAACTCCTCTTAAACCTGGTAAGACGAGAGCAAGTTTTGGTTATGTTGTGCGATTTTGTGAATTCTTACTCTGTTTCCTGTTTACCTCTATAATTGGGAGTTGAATAAGAGATTGCAGGAAAATATGAGGAAGTAATGTATATCTAATTGTTACATGTTGCTGCTGTAGCTGTAACTGCTATCATGTCTATTGGACTTTGAATGGCCATGCCGGATTCAACAGCTGTTCTAACTTGTGCCTTGTGAGCACCAAGTGATTCTGCTGTTTCAGCACACACATTGGTTAATAATGCAGCAGCAGAAGAGAGTACATCGCCCATATCCTGACTTGGTACTTCTGTTCTTCCATTTTGGAATGGAGAACTCTCTTGTTTGCCTACGCTGCTGGCAGTTCCAGCAATGGCTGCAGCAAGCTGAGTGAGTGAAAGGGCAGCATGTAGCTGGGCTGTGTGCAGTCGCTTTTCCTCTTTCTTCTGCTCCTTTGGTGACCTTAATAAGGTAGTCCAGGATTTTCCCCTTAGCCATGTCTTTGGGTGTTTGAAGTCCATCTGCGCACAGAGATGTCATTTAGACATAAATCAAAAGGTGGCAATGATAGATCTCTTTTTGCTCAGAGCTTCAGATTCTAATTAAATAGGTGCGACTACCTTAATGTTGTCTTGCTGTATTACCGCTGTATTTGTGCTGCCTCCACTCGTCAAACTTCTATCATCTTGTTCTTTTGTGTCTCTAGACAACAAGAGGTTCTATAAAGAAACAATATGCATATTATTGTGAGGAGAGGCTTAACGAATGAATGAGTGACTGACAGACAGATGATTAGTGCCTTGTTTAGCAGACTTTGTCAGTACTCACTATCTATTTTTGTACACAATTTCACATGCTTCTTGAGTTTCACAATTGTCCAACAGCTGATTGATGCTATATGTGTCAAGTACAACTACATTAATAAGTTGATTAAGCATGGATTCCACATTGATGTTCATGTTACTCATGCTGCCCAGGCTGTGATCAACAAATAAAAGTTTCTCACATTGGATGAAAATACGTGTAGGAAATCAGATGCAGATGGGCTCCATGATCTACTGAGGAACTCCATTGCGTGGTTGGGGCTCTTTGGGATCTCCATTTGCTTGTAAGAACAAACATTACTGTCCTTGCCACCAAGAAGTTGAGATTTCTGTGGAAAGATTCTCTCGTTTACATTTTCAGAGAAAAACTGATTATAACTATAGTTAAGCTGTTTCAATCTTTTTAAAACTTACTACAAATCTAACACTCTGTGTTTTCATCTCTTCCGGTAGTGGCTCCATGCACGTACTCCTCACTCTCATCACCTGGAAATAGAACATACTATAATATTCTCTCTTTTGGGAACCTAAAAATAACACAGATTGTACATATGGTACATTTGAGCGAATATTGCAAGGTTTCTAAGGATGGAAAGGTAAATAGAGATGAGACAGGGCTTACCTCCTCCGGAAGATCCTTAATGTGCCTGGATCTCAAAGTTGTAATAGTTCCAAATCTCTTGTTAATAAGACATTCTATAAATAGAAGTGTGGTGAATTGCTTAGCGGATTTATGCAAGAGAAAAACTAGCTACTCTAGGAATGTTGACATTGGAAAGCTTTAACAATCATAATGTGATTGTACTATGTTACTTGGAGGATTGAAGCTTCTCAGTGGTGCCACCATCCTTTTTCGACGAGAAAAGGATATTTTACAGCTTCGATTAAGGTGAAGTATTGTTGGCTACTCCACTAAATGATACTAGAATTGGTGATATAATACTGTATTTTCCACTTGCAGGAAGTTGACATATTTTATGAGCTTTGGAAACATGTGCGGAGACTGTGTGCCCTTCCACAAGACTCAGATCACACAGTTTGGGTTTCTGCGAACTCCCGAGGACCACCATTTGGATTGGGAATGAGGGCTTATTCACTCCTTTTCACCTGGCTGTTCATCCAATCATCAGCATTTTACATGCTCATCAATCCCACTTGAACTGTTCGACCATCAGTGCAACCAAGTTGGAGGGTTGATCAACAAATTGGATGCCATCACGTGGCTCACAGCTTGTTACAAAGATGTACGATGTTTTGATTTGACAAGTAGATCCCAATTGTCCCTCCATCTTGAATCTTTGATATGCAATTTGAAGCTATGGCCACACTGATTGCTGGAAGTTGTATATTTAGTACGTAAGCGTAGAACTGATAGAGGAAAATAATGAAGTTTTGCATCAAATGAACTGATAGAGGAAAAGGGTGGAGTTTGGCATCAAATGAAGCACAAACTTTTCATTATGGTGGTGAAAGTTGATTGCACAATATTGTTTCTTGCCTCTTTTCTTTCAATATGGAATATGAATCTTCCATGTTGAAATGCTAATACAAATTTCTGTTTAGCTCGGGAATAAAATAGAATTTTTTATATTTTAAATATGAATTGATGCAATTAATTGTGGGAATATATAAGATGCTGGAATACGAATGATTGACCGTGTTTTGATTTAAAGTGATTTCCCGCTGAATTATTTTATCAACGTTGCAGAAACAGGCAGTTACCCACAATTTTACAACGTTACAACTTAAAACGCGACTCTAGCTGAATGGATTAGTATTAAGCGCTTTTCAACAAGCACAATTCTTTTCCGGCTCTTAAACCCTCCCTGACTCACCAAAACCCTTCCGTCACAAAACTGAGCTCAGAGGTAGCAGCTGAATTATTTCTATAGAGGGGAGAAAGAAAAGGGCCTAAGGAACACAGAAAATGGGGATTCCGGCATTTTACCGGTGGCTATTAGAGAGATACCCGCTTTCAGTAGTCGACGTTGTGGAAGATTCTCCGGCCTTCGCTAACGGAGTTAAAATCCCAGTTGACACTACAATGCCAAACCCAAATGGCTTTGAGTTCGACAATCTTTATCTCGACATGAATGGCATCATACACCCCTGTTTCCATCCCGAAAACTTGGTATCTTTTAGGCATATGTGTGAAATCGTGTTACTTTTAAAGCAAATGTGTTTTCCCCCCCTAAAAAATACTTTTGTCGTTAATAATTGGATTTTGCTTTTTTTAGCCGTCTCCGAAGAGTTATGATGAAGTATTTACCGCGGTATTCAAGTATATTGATCGAATTTTTTGGTTGATTAGGCCTCGCAAGCTTCTGTACATGGCAATTGGTAAGTTGTTAGTTCTTTCCAAGTTAGTCTCAATTGGAAGAGATTTTATGCTGCTTTACGAATAATATAACTAGGGAATAGAATTTATCTGAAATGAGAAATAAATGTTGGTTGATAACTTGATTGGTACTGTCACACAGATGGTGTTGCCCCTAGGGCTAAGATGAATCAGCAGCGAGCAAGACGATTCAGAGCTGCTAAAGATGCAGCTGATGAAGTGAGTATAGTTTTTACCCTGTCATAAACAATGTTTAAAGAATGTCGGCTTTCATTTATAGTGGGGGAAAAACAAAAAAGGATTGAAACGCAATTGCTCTCAGGCCTCTCTATTAGAGAAACAAAGAGATGCCCATGGAGAGAAAGGGGGAGCTTCAGTGAGTACAGGTCTTGATTCAAATGTAATCACGCCTGGAACTGCATTCATGGAGTTGCTGTCATCTGCACTTCGATATTATGTACACTTGAGGATGAACCAGGATCCTGGTTGGAAGGGAATCAAGGTAAAAAATTGTCATTTGTTCGTTAGTACGAGTATCCTTTCCTCAGTTGATCAATTTTATCTGACAATAATAGGTAATCCTTTCCGATGCTAGTGTCCCTGGTGAAGGAGAACATAAAATAATGTCTTATATCCGCTTGCAAAGAAATCTTCCTGGGTTTGATCCAAATACTCGCCATTGTTTATATGGATTGGTAAATTTCAAGAAGCTGATTTGGTTTCCATAGCTCTAACATGTTCATTGAGTATGCTGTAAATACAAGAAGTTATGTTGACTTATGGTGGAATTATGTCAGGATGCTGATCTGATCATGCTTGCTTTGGCTACCCATGAAGTTCACTTCTCAGTTTTGCGGGAGGTATGCTTTAGCCTTGCACTTGGATTATCATCATTGAGATTTGCATTCTACTATGTTGCAAGCCCTTTCATAGACAAAATCTCAACCTAGTTTTAAGTAGCTTCATCCTACTCACCTATGTGCCTTTAGGAGATAGTGACATATATAACAAGTCTGCACATTCAGATATCTGGAGTAATTTTTTCCTTCTTACTTGTTTTGGCTTTTCACTTTCACAATGTGAAACATGTTCTAGAACCAGTTCAGTGAAGTGACTTTCTAAGCATGTTACAACACTAGCTGTGAATATATATTGTGTGATAGATTTTACGATTCTCCATGATACATGAGTGTTAGTTTCTGTGGTTGTAGTCAAGCATTATTACCCTGTCGCTAGTGGAACTCTCTCTTTTACATATCCCGATAGTGGTACCAGGTTCATTTGTCTTCTAATTCAATTTATTTATGTCTGACTCTGGAGATTAATCTGATATTATATGTCCTCAGGGTGAAAATTACATGTAAAATGATCTTGATGAAGTTTTGAACAGGGTAGTTTTCTCAAAGGGTCTCGTCTAGGATCCACCACAGAGAATCCAATCGGCCTTGCTTTTCTATTGACTTGCTTATCATGTTGTTTTCCATGGCCTAGGATGTGCAAAGAGCGCCACCTAGAAAACGCCGTAAAATATACAAGACAGGAAAAGGTGGTAAGTCAAAGCCTAGTAAAGGTCCTGATCAAGATCTTGAAGACTTCATATCAAGACAGAAGTTTCAGGTTGTTACACATTTCTGACTTGTTTGTGTGTTAGTTCCTTTAACAGTGCAGTGGTTTCCATTGTGCAAAGATTTGTGAATGTTATGGTAATATTGAATTCATGCAATCTAGATGCTGCATGATTGAATGACGGTTGCTCTTTATACTTATGTATACAAGCACTTGACTTTCTTTTTAATAGCATGGTTTTAGGGCTTTATATGTTACCCTTTATTCATTTTGCTGTATTTGTTCATATAGCAGTCTAACGAGTAAGGTACTTTTTGCTTGTGTGTCAAGTTCCTTCTCAATTACTATTTCTTCCATTTCTTTACCATTCTCCATGATTGAGTAATACAGGCGTTTCTATCGTTGACAACCGACTCTCTATGTGTTCTTAGTAAAGTGTATGCGTCATACATATCGACTAAATACTTGTGGAAGAACCTTATTTCTTGGTGATGTCATGGAATTAGCTCTTGCCCAATTCCATGAATCGATGGTCTGTTATTCAAGAAAGTTACATGTATTTCCAAGTGTCCAGTTCCTGGCTTTATTTTTCACTTCTATCTTGGTGTTTCAGTTTGTCAATGTGTGGGTACTCCGAGACTACCTCGCAGAGAGCCTGAGAATACCAGATCCAACAGTGAAAGCTGATCTCGAGCGATTGATAGATGATTTTGTTTTCATGTGTCTATTTGTTGGAAATGATTTCCTGCCTCATGTGCCATCATTGGAGATATCAGAGGTTGGCATATTACAAATACTTGTACCGTTAGTATAGCATGAAGATCTTCAGTTCTCAGCTATAGTTGCCACACATTTGTGCCAACAGAAAAAAGTTCCCACTTGCCAGTGAATTTCTGGTAAATGCCACATAGGCATATTGTTGTTTTACTCTAAACTTGTCTTCCTTGTAGGGGGCTATTGATTTGCTCATGGATGTCTACAAAAGAGAGTTCGTCCGAATGGGTGGTTATCTCACTGATGCTTCTCAGGTATATTTCTGCATTCTTTGTTAACTCCTTTCTTATCCATTTTTTGCTATTTCTGGTGCTTGTGATGCCTCTCCCCTTCCTCTGTGTCCTCTCCTATGTTGTGCCCTTCTGTAGAGCATGCATTTAACTGTATTGTGCTTCGTAATGGTGTTCGTCAACTGTCTTGTGTTCTTTTGCATAAAAATGTGCTTGTGTTCTCCTTTCTCTCATTGTTGCATAAGCATTTAATATTTTACAGGAAAAGCTTTTCCTTACAAAGTTTTAACATTGTTCTTTTACACTTGCTGCTTATCTTGAGGAACTCATTCATGCATGTGAGAATTTACTAAATCTTTTATTTTTATATGAGCAGAGTCACCTGACAAAGATGTTCATACTTGAACACAAAAAATTATTTATTCTGTAACTGCTTACAATTATGATAATTTTTTCTAGTTCTAAGTCCATTGAGTGCATCTGCTAACATTCATATATACTTATTCCTAGGTTAATTTGGAACGGGTAGAACACTTTGTTCAAACCCTTGCTTCTCATGAGAATGCGATTTTCAGGAAACGGAGGCAGGTAGTAGCCCTCATTCTAGTACCATTTCACTTGATTGTTTTAGATATTCTTTTTAAGTTGACATGTATTAGAGTTAAGGTACTTCTTAACCATCGTCTACTTGTTCTTATTTGTTCAAAATCTATTTTGGCTTTTCGGTTTCCTATTTATAATGAACATTAAATTGCTGAACATTGCCTATTAGCTCATTAGAATGCTCTTAATAAGTTGGCCAGTAAATAGTGCATGCCACTGGATTCTCTCTTTCTTTTGGTGTGGTATAATTGTTAATTTTTAGTTACTTTCAGGAGCAAACAGCTTCCGAGATACATGCAAGGCATTCTTCAGCCAAAATGAATGTAATCTTTCAGCCTCTTAGCTTGTATCTTGAATTCTTCATTTAATACACATCTGGTTGATTCTGAGACTTGTACTTGTTAATTTTTAAATCAGTCCAGGTGGAAAAAGAGTCAGAGTTCACCTGACCATATAAATTTTGAGGCCAAATTTCCGGTAGACAAGGTTGCCCAAACAGCAATGATTTATCTCATTCTATAAACTAGACATGGCTCAATATTTGTATCTCCAGTGGCAGAGGATAATATATTTCCTCATCAGGTCAATCTAGGAGAGGATGGTTGGAAGGAGAGATACTACACCGAAAAATTTGAAGTTCAAACAGATGATGACCGTGCTAGAGTTCAAAAACATGCTGTAAGAAAGATTAATTTCTGACATTTAATTAGCTCTATGGTTTTCCAGTGCTACCATAAAGATTGAGCACATTATTATGTCTTTGATATTTCTCTGAGTCAGGGTTGATCATGGTATTGTTTATTTTTCCCATGATCATGACTTCTCCTTCCATATTCTTTTCTTTGTTTATCGACTATCCTCTAGTATCAAGATTTTTGTATGTCAATCTTTTCTCCTTTCTTTTGTTATTGTATATGGCTTCCTATTTGGCTGAAGATAATTGATCTTTAAGCCTACTATGTGTGATATCATAACATTCCTATGTCTTTCTCTATAACATGTGTCTTTTCATTTTGGTTTATCTGATGTAGGTCTTGAAATATGTTGAAGGGATATGTTGGGTCATGCATTATTACTATGAAGGAGTGTGCTCCTGGCAATGGTTTGTGATCTTCTGTGCTTGCAAAATTTTCTTCCCCTGTGCTACTTGATGCTGTCATGTGAACAACCAACTATAACCTATCTGAAAAGATAAGTATAGGAGTCCATAAGATATTGTAAATGACACTCAAAATGCTGCTTATCAGACTGTTTAGGAACTCATTTTCTCCTTGTAATAAAGTAGCTGTTCATCAATAAGTGGGAAGTATGATAGTGCTTTTGAGCTGTGTAACTTTTGTATTGTAATGAGGCCAGTAGCTGGTATGTTTTTGCTGTCACAGTCTCTCCTGCGGTCTCATGAGTTCATATTTCAATCATGCAAGTCATATAAGGTTTGTGTAGTTTATTACAAATGCGTTCACTGTGCAATGTATTGTAAGTACATTCCATTAAAAGATGAAGAATATACTACATTTGTAAGATTTTTGCCACAAAATGGAAAATTAAGTCTAACAGGTAAGATCTGTACCCTATTCATTTATGAGGAGCTACATCTAATATGTAGTCGCCTATGATTCCTCTAGGAGTACTTCATTGTGTCCTACTCGAAAGTACTATCCATACTTTTCATCTGGCGTTCACTGCTATGCATAATCAGTAATCTGCATTCTGCCCAAAATAAAAGCAAAAGAAAATACTACTTATTTTCTTAAAATAAATTATATTCAGGCATCACAAGAAAAGGAAGTCCACTATTCTCTTCTTAAATTAATTTTTGGGGTATATTTGAAGGTTTCCCTTATATAGACTGCAGATTGAGTAGTATTCTCCAATGCCCAACTGGACTTATGTTATTGAAGGAACAAAATACAATTAAATGTTGCAGAAGTAAATATGTTTATGGTGGATTAAACTTTTTGGAGTTTACATATTGATTCATGGGCATGGCTTTTTGGGAACTTTTCTTTCTGCTTGCTACCTCTTAGTATAGTGGAACTTCTCATTTGAGTACATGTTAAGTGTTCCAGGTGCTTTTGTGTGTAGGCTCTTGAGAGCTAATTTAATTAATGTCATATCACACCAGAAATATTTCATAATTGTTTCTTTCTTTTAGCAAATTTATCATGCAGTGCTTTGACATTAACAGGTTCTATCCATACCACTATGCTCCATTTGCTTCTGATTTTAGCGGTCTTGATCAACTCAAAATTGATTTTGTACTCGGGAAACCCTTTAAGCCTTTCGACCAATTAATGGGAGTCCTCCCTGCTGCAAGGTTTTTCAAATGAATTTTCATTAACCATATACTCTCAGCTCAAGTATTTAGTCATAACAGCACTGTTCCTTGTGTAGTGCACAAGCGCTGCCTTTGCTCTACAGGAAATTAATGACAGATCCATCATCGCCTATTTTGGACTTCTATCCTACTGGTATGCTTACATTTAAAATCACAATCTTCTCTTTTTCTCATTGTATATGATATGAACTTACGAATTTTCATATAGAGTTTGAGCTCGACTTGAATGGAAGAAAACAAGCTTGGAAGGTATGATTCAAATATCAATTATTTTGCATGGTATCAACAGTTCTCCATTGAGTTTCCTGGCTAATCTGGATTTTAATTTGAATTTTGTAAGTGTATGACGCAGTTGCAAGTGCAATCTCAATCAAGAAAAGTGTAATATTAGGGCCTTGTTTTTCATTTTGGGAGTAACCAACTTATATATGCCCTTCAGTTTGTTGGATATTATCTATAGTAGGAATTTGACATCCTGCTGAGTTCTTCATATGATGACATCATATCAGAAAGACAACAATAGCACAAAATTTAATCCCACAAGGATAGCATGTTGCTTTTGGCTTAAAGGAAATAATATGCAAAGCCAGAACAATTTTACCTGTGCTTGGTTCCATTCTTTTCTATTGTTTTATTAGTTCTTACGTAGTATAACTTAATGTTATTCTCTACTTGATTGGCAGGCTGTTTGTAGATTACCGTTTATCGAAGAAGAACGTCTTCTGACTGAGATTGCAAAAGTGGAACATACATTAACGGTAACACCTAAGCCCATTCAATAATTCAGATAATGTAAACTGTACCTTCTCTTGGGCCTTAAGAATAGCTTTACTCCGATACGGTGTCTATTATTTCAGTTTCATGCTGTCTGTTCCAATACATGTATAATTTTTGTGTAATATGTTGTGATTTAGGATGAAGAGAGGCGGCGGAACACTTTGGGCCTTGATAAACTGTTTGTTCACCTGTCACATCCATTAGCTGCAAAGTTGCTTACCTTTTTTGAGCGGAATAAAGATCATCCAAAGTTGCATAAAGCTAAAGTGAAGACAAAAATTAACCCTAAATTTAGGTGAGATCCTGTATTGAGTTTGCATATGAAGACTCCTTCATCATTTTGTTAACATATTCAACTCGTCCGGCAAAGAAAGGCTTAGGAGGTTGGCATTTGGTAGGCAGCATGTCTAAATCCTTCAATTATCAGAACTTGTATTGTTCTTGAAACTTGATCATCATAGCTAATTTTGTTATGTTTGGTTTTTCTATTGCAAAGGTTTGCTTCTAATTGAGTCATGTGGCATATGCACCCGGCCTTGTTAACTTCTATCTTGATCTTTATGATCTCTTTCGATAACTGTTTCAGAATCAAGGCAAGGGACAAGAGGCAGATCTGGGATCAGGCATTGATTTTTTGCCACTTCAGTTTGAATTCTGTTTCATGGTTTCCTTGAAATATTTAGACCATACTATTAGACTCACATGGAGAACTTGAACAATGTCATGCATTTGAAATTGAAAATTGGAAGACCTAACTGGATGAAATTAGGAGAACCATATCCTTAGCATTTTGTTTTATATGTTTCACATCCCCTCCTGCATCTCAATCATGGTTCATAAGTAGCTCATTATGCAGCTAAAGTTCAATTGCTTGCTTAGCTGCCTTAATATGCAACGGCTTTGAACTAATCCTGGTCCTCTATTATATTGATATCGAGCTTATTACTTAAAAGTCTCCTTATCTAATATCAGCCACAAGTTGATACTTTCTGATCATCCTTCCGATGACATGCTGGAATATCTCATTTTAGCTTACGTTTATTCTTGTTTCAATACCATATGAAGGAATTCCATCTGTTCATTTGTGCTGCATGTTTACCTGGTTGGTATTGCCAAAGTCAATCGTAAAGTTCATTTCTTGGTTTTGGTAATGCCTTGTAGTGGTGGAATGAATGGGTACATATACATCTCGGAGAAGCCCATTTGTCCTGCAGAGATCTCTTCGCCTTTATGTGAAATGACAACCATCAAGGAGAACAAAATCGTGTATGTTTCTTGTTGCCTATCTTACCTCTGATTCTTCGACAGATTTTTGTTATCTTAAGGTTGTAATTATCAATTCTTCATTTTAGGTTTGTCTTCTACAAACTCCCTCATTTTCATCCTCACATCCCTAGACCACCAGAAGGAGTTAACATGCCTCAAAAGGTATGCCATATTATTTCTCTTTTCTTGATTTTTCCAACGTGGACAACTAAAACAAATAGAACTTGCAAAAAAAATTTCCCAAGGGCAGGGAGCCATTCATCTTTTTATTTATCGTCCTATCTGGCGGAATAGCAAAGTTCCCACGATAATTAGATCTTGATGAAATTGAAACAGGTTACACACTCATTCCATGTTGATTGTAGCATTTATCATAAAACTTGAATACGCTGTTGTATTAGAGTGTTTAATCAGTAAGATGCAATTCATGGATAGATACTGCAGCCTCATTCTTTCATCATCTGCACCACTTTGGCCCATTTTAACCTCATTAATGTTTCCTAAGCTCATTGACTTTTATTTTGCTTGCTTGACGTTGAAATTATTTCTCTAACAGTCCATCAGAAAGCATGATTTGCTACCTCCACTTGCTTTATGGCATGAGAAGACGGCTATCGGTCGGAGCAGATTTTTGAAAAGGTGAGATATTCATTATGCTTTGTGTGCATCCCACCATGGGAAATCCATTATTGAGATACCAAAATAGAATAAGAGTTTTTTGTATATTTTATGGCGAAAAGAATTTGCAGTAAAAAAGTGAATGAGTACGGATTTTGGAAGATTAAAATCTATCGGAGAATCTCAGACCATCTTAGAAGAATTTTGTTTGTTGATTTGTGTAAATAAAGCTGATTTGGCTGCTTGTTCATAATGGTTTAAGATACTAGTTTCTTAAAATTTTGGGTACACCAGTAATGAGGACTTCTCTTTTTGACATGGTGATATGTTGCCATTGAGATATTAAAATTGATTTAACTTGTCTTAAAGACATCAGCAGTAGGCAATGGGCACAGCACAGTTAATATCTCAGTCAGGAAAGAGGCAGCTGTTGAGTTTCCACTTGACCATATTATGGTTTTGTAGGAGATTGGAGATTGACAGCTTCGGTATTCCTGATATTTAGTATTTGTTGACATTATTAATTTTGGGGGTGTGCTAAAAGTACCCCCAAATTTGATGCTTTTTATTTTGCTGTCCAGAAAGAGGCCCTACTGATATTAAATTAAACTCTATTTAGGCCCATTCCCCCAAAGTCTCTCGCAGGGCCTTGTCTGGCAAAACTTGCCCATCAGCTTGTTTCTGGAACTTGTGTCAGCAGACATGAAGATCATGGGAAAGTCATCAAAAGAAAACTTGATGATCTAAATGACAATAAAAGGAAGCGGAAGAAATGTAATAAGAAGAGAAAAACGACAACAGCTGAGCATTCCACAATTTTTGCTGCTCAGAGTTCCTGATAGGTGGCACACCATATGCCTGAATCTGCACCTCAATCTCCAAGATTGCTGGTTTCTGCCAATTTCAGGTGGGATAGAGCATATGGAATTTGTATCCAGGCTATCTGCCGAATGAGAGGTGGCTTTATAACTCAACACAAACAGAAACCCCAAGACGGTGGATTGCTTCCATCGCTCTAGCCACTGCCAGCTCATATATCTGTTTTCTCAATTCATTTCTTAGTTCTAGATAATGTGTATTTGGCTGCAACTTTAGAATTTTGCTAATGATTTGTACCCTGCATCATCCTCAATGGCTAATTCATTAGTCGTTTTTTACAGAACACAGATTTTGATTGTAGTTATGTAAGATTTATACCAACCATTCTGTGATTTTTTGTCAATGGCCAAAAATGGTTCCTGGGAATTGCAGTCTGGAAACATTGCGCCCTGGTCTTGGCATGCCTGGACAAATTTGCATAGCATATGGAAGAGTGGGTTAAGATTTGAGTGGAGTAGTGATTCTCAATAACACATTAATAGTTGACAAACACCACCTAATATGAATTGGAGCGAGAGGAAATTATCAAATAGAATACTTGTTAAAGCAAATAACGACCATCTGGGAAAATAGGATGAAAGTGAAACATCAAAATATCACATCAGTCAACCTGGTAACAATAACATCTTGGACATCATTTCCTCTATGTCAAAAATTCGCTGAATTCTTAAGCCAAGTGGAAATTTGCCAGGGATTTCCATTCACGTGGGGAGGAAGCACTTCCTATTTTGATGAGAACTCTGCATGTATCCTTGGAAACAAGTTGGTTCATTTCCCCCATCTTGAGAGGATAAGCAACCCAACAACAGTCAGGCATAGTCCAGAAATTATCCCCACCACAAGGGCAAATGCATAAGCAAGAGTAGGAAAATTGAAGTATTTCTGGATTCTCCTTAATCCTTTGTCAATCACAGGCGCCAAAGCAGCTGCTCCTGCCACTCGAAATGGTCTTGTTACATTGTTCCCAGTCCACATCAAGATTACTATCTACATAGGCACATGAAAAAAGAGCATAATACATATAGCATGTACAATAAGAGGTGTCTAATAACATAAATGAAGCAAATACTACAGGGACAGTGAGTTCGCAGCAGCACAACATTGTCGGACATATAGAGTACAGAATCACATATCCCTCAAGGAACTGTACTTGTCCATTTTGGATGGGGAACTTCATGTGTCAAATTCTTGAAAATATTTTTTCAGCAGTTCACTTCCCCAACTTGAGTGGATACAGCAAGGAAACAATGGTTGGCAACTATCGCCATCATAAGGGCGCATGCATAGGCAGATTGGCAACTTAAAGCATATTTGAGATCCTCAACCCTCATGAACTACAAGCACCATTTTATCTGCTCTGCCGCCCAATCATTTAGAGTGTTACCCACCACACGGAGCTTACCCTCGAGACAAGCACAAGACAAAGGTAGAGATGAGAAGTCCGGTTCGCCAGTTACAAACCAAAATACTGTCAGCATTTTAGGTCATTTTTGTTGAACTGGAGTGTCAGGTTATCCAGAAATAGGTGTCTCGATTTAAAATAAAGGTAAAACTTGAAGGCCAAATGGAATTTAGAATTACAGATTAAGCATCTACTTTATCCCGGTTTAAGAATTGAAAAAAGTTGTGCTTACCATTGTAAGACTTGAAGCATCTGTTTTTTTTTTTTTCTTTCCTGTTTTTGTCGGAGCAGCTGATATTAGATATTCAATTCAACTCATCCTCTTGGATATGCATTTTCCCTAGAGATTACATGCAAACATAGTCAAGTTTCGACTATTGATCTGACGTTAAGCCCAATACATCTTGGTAGAGAATTTTTCATATCACATATATCTGCAAAGCTCATTTGCTTCATATATTTCTACTTCAAACGCTACTCTGAATCCAATGAAAGGCATATTAATCCAAGCTCTTTTCCAATAAGCATCAAACTCATTCAATACAAACTAAAGAGAAAATCTAAGAAGATTTGCAATAGAAAGCAACTCTTACCCCTAATAGAGCTTGAAGATTAGCTGCCGGATTCTTGCCAGTGCTTTTCTCATACCCAAGAAATGCAAGTACAAAGAAACTTGTGTATGTGACACCATCAAATATGCCATAAGCAAGAACAGCGGCAAGCCCCAGCTTTGCTAGCTTGCTACTCATTTCCGAGGAGTTTTCCTAACAAAACCCAAATCAAAATCCAAATTTTTACGTGGGTTTCCACCAAGAATCCAATATCAATTGGACTCCAAATAGTGCTAAGAGAAATTACCTTCCATTTCTGCCAGAACCCCTTGTTCTCCTGATTCAGGTTACATACAGAAGTCAAAAAGAAAACATAAACTGTCAGTGGTTTTGAAAAGAAAAAGGAACTGAAGATGACAAACTATGGAAATATAGCAACCGACATTACTCAATTCTTGATTTTGCTGGGGGAAAGAATCTCCACAACTAGCAGGAGAACAGCTGACAGAAAGAGTGGGAAACTTGTTGCAATGATGGCTTTGCCTTTGATTTTGAAGCAATTTAAGAGTAAAGGTGGAGTGTTTATTATGAAAATTCTTGCACTTGCTGCTGCGGCTGCTTACGGGTTTGTAGAGCTTTGTCTGTAAAGCAGCACGAGAGGATGGAATCACAGCAGCCAACATCTCTCACAACTATGTGTCACAAACAGTGCGCGTGTTCTTTAGCGAATGAATGATAGCCATCAAATACTAACAAGAAGACTCAAAATGAATGTGCGAGTTCCTGTGAATTGTGGCTTAATTGGTAAAAATGTCATTGTGCATTATTGAGATGGAATTCCTTTTCCTTGAAATTTATCAGAATGGGCTCAGTTTCCCTTCGTTTTTGTATATAGCTACTCGTATTTAAGATGACTCAAACATGATGTTGTTACATAATTTTAAAGTAGTCGCTCAATTTTATATACAGCCTTCAATAAATAATTGAGAATTTCCAATTTGCGTGTCCATGACGGAGCTCATCAAACACTTCTTGCAATCTGACCCCACACATATTGGCGTTGCTGTATTATATCTTAGTTTATCCGAGCAAAGCATACGCGCAGGCAGGCACCAAGATTCTTGATCATATGAACATTCTCAAGCATGCCTGTGTAATTGAACCACCTGCTCTTGTGTGTAAAACGAGGCAGGGCAACAGGACAACCCACTCCAGGCTGGCCAGATCATAAATGTTTTCTTCTTCCATGTTTCAACTGAATGGCTAATTTGATAGTTAGTATTATTATCATATAACACGCACCAAAAGACCACAACACTTGTTTAACACAGCTCTAAGATGTACTTGGAGCAAATGAACAGTCCCGATACAGTTTCCTCATAAAACAAGTCGTAAGGTATTACATTTTCAGTGTTCCCGAGAGCTTAGTTCCTAAGTATAACCATCCCAAGTAGTACACCTGTACAATCCTTGACAGACAGAGACAATGCTCTGAAAGCCCTGCAAGCTGTTGAACACCATAAACCAGCGGTTCTGCTTGTGTTGGTATAATATTACCATCTTAATGATATCACTACATCATCGCTTAAAAAAGAGTATAAAAAATAATTTCCACCCGAAGGTAATGAGGTCGCACTAATCCTTGCAGCAAATGCGTTTTAACAGTTTGGCCCAGAAACCAACCACCACTTTAGTTTCAGTTGAATCTACAGGCTCACTGAATTGAGCTTTCTCGCTGAGTTCTTCAAATGAGTTCACAAGATTCTGAAGCCTGGCAACAAATTCAATCAACAAAGAAGTAAAAGTTGCAAGAGACAGAGCACTTGCACTTTCATATGTCCGTACTTCGCGCTCATTGAGAATGTTTTCACCAATAAGTGAGAGCCGAGAAGGCCACATTGTTTGCTGTCTAAGCACATCTTCTCCAGAACCCCATTGTGAAACCGAGAGATTGACGCTCAGGTTTGGATTCTGGGGATCATAGTTCCGCAACGTCTGACTTGATTTTAGATTAGCTGATTCACTTAGAGAGTTGATAACAAATGGCTTGTATTCATTATCCTTGAGTTCTTGAAGCAGTTCAGCATCTGCAAATTTCCCAGGTCGTTTTTCACTTTCCCAACTCTCTGCGTTTACGAGAAGATATGATTTTTTGTCAATCATCATTTGCAGATCCTCAGCGGCATCATGAACCTCCTGAAGCAGATCTCCAGGGGATAGTTTTTCCATCTTTTCTACTTTGTCACCAAGCAACCGTAGCACTTTAGCACCTTCTGTCCCAACTCTCTGAATCCCATCCTTAAAAACTTGCCTTAGTTCAGATGATGCCTGCAAATGGAAGTGTTTAAGAAAAGATAACCAAGTATATCAGAATAGAAGCATGAGCAGTCTTTTCATAGGTACATATATGTTCAGGACAGCAAGCCAGGTCATGATAAGCAAACCGTTGAAATCTAGATTAGTTGAACTGTTCACTCGCTCAGCTACATGCCCTTACTTCACGGTTTCACCCATCGAGCACAGGACATTATAAGCCTTCCACATTATGCACATACAAGTCCATTACAGTAGTATTTGGACAAATATGATATTAACGGAAGATGATGTTCTTTCTCCAAGCAAAGCCTCAAAAAGAATGTTCTCAATGCCAAAACAAACTTGATGATACTCATGTTGTTGACTGTCATAATCCTAAGTTGCCTATGGAACAAGGAAGTGAACTGAATGTATATATACATACACATATAGATAAATCAGGAGTATCTGTAGTCACTGAAATTAGATCTGTTTCTGGGTCACAGGATTACTTGAGATTATCTCCAAGAACTTCTTTGGAATGCACATAAGAGCACGGACCTATTAAATGGTTACACATGAGCAGGACCTAGAGATTTACGTCTGGAGAAGATTCATGGAAACTCATCTTAAACACTAGAAAATTGTATTCCACCCATTAGTAGAGAATACCATTCACGACTCTGTGACATCATTTACCAGGAGGTTAATATTAGATGCAGGTCAGCTTTGTCATAAACATTTCAGAACTTCCAGTCCATTGTTTTCATAGAAGAAAGAAAAGAAATTTTTAAATTTTTAGCATTAAGATCGCTTGTCATGGGCTCAAACAAAATTAACATGTGTAAATGATATCACAATAGGTCGAAGCTAGCAAGCTGGATAAGAAGCAGCATACTTGGGAGCAGTGATAAACATATGCTTCTCCTTTTTAAAAAACAAAGTGTGCAACAAACTTGAGCACTCTAAACCGAAAAGTAGCCAAGAATTGTGCATATTTCAGAAAAAACTGAATTGGGAGCAAGATATATACCTTAAGCAACCTACATATAAGAATATTTATGCTGGAGCTAAATCCCCAGAAGAAAACAGGTTAGCCATCTGAATACCTGTATTTCTGAAAGTATACTTCCATGCATTGCCATCACCATGAATGCACAGTGCCTTAGAGCACCACTGACTTTAACATATTCACTCCAAGGATATCTGAACATATTGTAACGACCATGAGGTGGTTCCCAAACAGCAAAACCTAACTGCAAACAGGAAACAGATAAAGCTAAGTTAGGATTCCTCAAGTGGGAGTTATTATTCTGCTAAGGGTAAAGTGCTACTTAATGTAGAGGCATACCAGAGTTTCCTCTTGGCTAGTGGACTCTACTGCAGCTCTATATCCCTTGTATAGAGGATCATCTGAAGCCTGGTAGAGCAAAATTTTGGAGGGAATTCTGGTGTACTCAATGCACTGCAAATACATATTGACACAACCTGTACAAAGGGCAGAAAATATCAATTTAAGAATTGTCCTTCAATACAATAGCAATATGGGTAAAAAAGTTCTAGACAGCATTCCACTAAATCTTCACCTTCCAGAGAGGTTGCAACTCCCTTAAAATTTTTCACAACTAGTTTATGCAAATCTTCTCCAGCCCAAATGGGATAAACACATACATTTATGAGCAAACAAACACCAGCCCCAACAGCGATTAAGAGCAACCTGGAAACAGCCGTTTGAACGAAACTTGAAGTCCCAGATACCAGTACAATACAAAATGTCAACAAGAACACCCGGAACCCATATTCATACTGCTTCATAGCTGGATACAGCTTCAAATAACTAGCAAAAAATCCTGAAACCCAGAAACGGATTAAACTTCACTTTGTGTTTTTCAAGACAAATAAAATCACATAATTCAACTCAATGAACAACTTCCAACTTAAAACTATTCAATCTAACCTGCAATAAAAATGCTGATCACAATTACCACTTCTTGCATTTTTCCAGCCATCACAGACAATTCTGCAATCCCCAGTGCTAGTGCTCCAGCAGATAAGGTACCCAGTGCACGGTTAAACCCTTTGTTTAGGGTAGCCCCTGTAAAGGAAAACAGCCCCCATCAAATACAAGACAATCTTATAAAACAGACAGTAAACAGCAAACAAGCCACGAGGAAACATCAACTAAATTACACTAAAACAAACAAAATCAGAAGTCATCTTTAAGCTAGAATCAAAATCATGAGTGCAGACCATCAAATCACCCAAAAATCAACTGATGAAAAGCAGCGAATATACATCAACAACTCACCTATGCTAAACTCAAAAACAACAACAACAGTTAGGATAGCCCAGATGGAGTATTTGCCAATATAACTCAAGGGCTCCTTAAAAAAAATCAGCACGGAAACCAGAGATAAAGCAGCGCCCATTTTTGCTGCAAAGACCACTTTCCTGGGGTCAGATCTTCCCATTTCGTACGCACTAACTGCAGTTCCCTTAACATCATTCCACCAACCGGAGAGGCTCTCTCCAATGATCCGAAAGAAGCGGTGCCAACAGCCCTCATAGACGAAGAAAGAATCATCAAATCCCACGTCAGAGTTATACTTCCTTGAAAGTAATCTTTCTTTGCTTCTGTCCGCAAAGCTTTGCCTCAAAGATCCCAAATTTGCAGCCATTAATGGAGTCGCGTCTGACCACAAACCATAGGATGCAAAGGACTTGAGCTTTATTGATGTCCTTGATTGGAAAAGTGGTGCTTAAGTGACTCTAAATAAATGGCTGGAACGCCTGACAGGCTGAATATGATATACCCTTTATTTGCAAAATTGGAGGGTATTATTATTATTATCTGGATCTTGAGTCAGTGAAGGGGCGGTGAGAAGTTTGAAGGTTAGATGTGTGGAAAGTCGGGAGATAATGTCCGAGATGACAAGTGATAAAATCACAAAAGAAAATGAAAAAAATAGAAGAATTGTTTGTTGGAGTCAACTGAATATCTTAGTCATCAAAAGAGGCTAATATTTCTGGTTTCTGGTTTCTGTTGCTGATGTAATTAGAAGAATGTCAAACTCTGATTAACAGAAAAAAAACAGAACCCTCATCTCATCTACAAGACTACAACCCTAAATTGTATTTTACCCTACATCAAGAAACCAACAAAATAAGGGATTCACGTAATTGAGAGCTTATCCAAAATTCACCCGTGGGAGTAGGAGGACTTTAATCAATTAATGGTATTAAGGGTTTTAGAAGAACACAAGGATGGAAAATGAATTTTGATTTGGGTTTTATGTTAATTTTTGTTGTCCCATTTACTTATATTGAAGAGGGCACAAGAAAACATAATCATAGCAAAACAAAAGGAAAAAGTGAAGAATACAGAGATAAGGTCACCATGATTTAGTGGTGTTTATGCAGATAAGATCCGACACATTTGGTGAAACTTTGAATGAAATTCCCAATAACAGCTTCAGTCATTTAATTATATGGATCGCATGTTGCGATCCAGATATAAAATGGTCACGTAGTTTATATTGAATTATTTTGTGTTCCAAAACACAGATTTCGTGAAAGATGTCATTACATTCACCAGACGATTGACAAGATGTTTATGCAGTGAAGAGATAATTGTCATATGAATGTGCAAATACGAAGATAGAAACGAATTCGATTCCTTCATGATTACCAAAAAGAGCATAAAAAAATGATTCAACTCCTTTGCCACTTTTCTTAACTGGGTCTTGGTGGCACCATTACCAGGCCATCCCACGTCTGTTCCGGATGTATGTATACCCATAAATTACTTGGGGCCGTCGGTGGGCCTCCAAAACATGGTTGAGTGGATAGTTGCCCACGATCTTTCGCATCTTAACAGGTAGCAACTTGGATGACATACCTTGGTATTGAAGAAAATACATATTAAACAAGATAACATTTTCTATTAATTTTTCACGGTCCAATGTTCCTGCTTTGCCACAACAGAAGGTTGGATTCAGCTGTGGATTCTCATATTGACATCACCAGTAATGTATATAATCTATTGCTAACAGCAAAAGGATCAAATTTAAGGAACAGCATTACAGCAACAAGTCAATGGCATCAGGCGGCATCCATGGCAATTGCCATGACAACACCAGAAACATGCTTGGGGAAAAGCTTAATCTCCATACAAAAATGACAAAGAGATTGCTGTATCTCAGATAACACTGAACTGTTATATAATTTTGCTGGTACTAGTCTTTCAGACAAAATTCAGATAACTGGTTTAGAACAAAAAACAAACAAAACAGATTGAACAGTTGCAAAGACTGAAAACTCACTCCCTTATGACTATTTCTTCTCTTCCTTCTCAGCCTCAGCTGCTCTCTTAGCCCTAACACCAACGTGGCGCTCGTTCGTCCTCTCCAGGCGCAGCTTGTTATACGCCTTGAATGATTTCATCTCATCTGTTACCTTAACCAGCTCAACAGTTGGCTTCTCACGTACAATTGGCAAGTAAGGACCAGAAACTTGCGTGGCTGTTGCCAATTCCTCAGCAGTCGAATCACCAGCCTGTGGAGGGAAAGTTTTCGTATGTGAGTTTTGAAATAACAGACAAGTATCCAAATTCAAATGTCATTGTTACCTTGAATTTGCGGACACGTCTTGGGAAGACAACAAGCTTGGCCTTGTACGTCTTCAGCCTCTGAACATTAGTCTGAAAACCTTCCAAGGATCGGTTTCTGCGTCGGTGATCAACAGAGATACCAATGGTTGGGGCAAGTTTCTTTGGGATGCCTGCAGCCTGGTTGAGACAAATCAAACAGATATAAGATCATACATAGAGTCTGCAATATCAAGACAAGTACAACATGACAGGCATTATTAATATTGTTCAAAAAACTTCTAACCAAACAAGCAGATGAGCTCATCTGTAAGTTGCAAACAGTAGTAAGGCAAAACTATTTGCCACACACTACCCTATTACGTTGATGATTGAAAAAATAGAACAAATAGGAAAATATACTCCACATTTGACAGAGCATTCATAAAAGGTAAACCTCAGTAGGGCGAGTGTCAAAAATGAATGTCACAAGTAAAGCAACTTTTATATGCTTAAACCCCATTACAAATAAATCAAATTAAACACAAAGACAACAATGTCAGGATTTATCAGAAAATTAAGCAGCGACTAATTTGTTATGTAAAGTAACAACATAGCATACCTTTAGCTCCTCCAGTGAGAACCCCCTACCAGCTCTGACCTTCATGTTGTACTTTAGCGTCTGCCCGTGGACAATTGGACGAAGGGGCCCAGCTGTGGGCCTAGGGAATATCTTCACAGCTTTCTTCTGTCTTGCTGAAAAGGAAAAGCATCCCACAAGAGTTAACCCATCGTTTAAATAGCAGATTAAAACTGCTTTAGATCATTGAAACAAAACGTAAACTAGGACAGTTAATTTGCCCCTGATAAATTAAATAAAACAGGGATACATAAATCATAAGAACATATTACCAATTCTTCTCCTGGTCTTGCGGGCAGGTTGGTTGAACCAAGTTTTGACATAGTTCTGCCAGTGTTTCCTGAAGTGCCCATTGGGCACAACATTGTTGTGCTTAACCATGTTTTACCTAGAATAAACAGATAAAGCATAAAATCAATTGTATTATGGCTATCAGTTGACAAGTAAAACCAAAACCAAGAGGCTATCAACTAGATCATTAGCAGTATAAGAAACAATCCAAAACAAAGATCCTGAATCAAAGAATTTATCACACTTTCAGGAATAAGAACATTTGAAACTTTCCCACATCTAAAATAGCATAATGAAATTGATGAAAACTTATGTTAAATATGCATTGGCTATCAAAACTATAATCCAGCATATTTTAGGCTAGCATATTTTTAACTCATTTATTGCATATTGCAGTCAAAACTTAAAAATCAAATACAGCTAAGATATACCAGCGGGGAAAGACTGAGCTAGGAACATACTAAATATCTGCACGACACCCAAAACACATGCGTATCATACACATTAGCCTGTTTATTTGTGTTTCATGTTAAAAACCTATAAATTAATCAATCAATTGTGGAAATGCATGTTTTATAACGAAGAATCCAAAAACTGGAGCCACAAAAAAATAGCAAAATAAACAAAATCAACATTGTCTCGGGAATGTCAGAACAAAGAAAGAAATAATATTTATCACAGGAACTACGAAATACACAACTTCCGCAGAGAGAAAACACACGATACCAAACAGGTCAGGTACATAACAAAGCCAGCCATACATTTTCCCAGCAATTAAGTAAAAAGATTCAACCATTTCGATTGTACTATTCAAGCTCAAACACTGCAGAATTTGACATCGAAAGTATGAAATTCAACAAAATAAGGTTTCCGTTCGGTCTACGCACTAATCAAGACAGTAGATGAAAGCTTGGAGTTGATTTGATATCTCGAGTTTAGACTTACAGCAGCGGCGGCGAGCAGAACGGATGGTGGAGCGCTTCCTCTGGCCCTGCAGCTAAATTTCAAGAATTCAGGGGTTGTCCAGCTTTATATAGTGAGCGCGAGAGAAAACCCTAGATATGTATTTCTTAATTATTGGGCCTGGGCCCAAATGTTTGGGCTAATAAATAAAACCCAACATAATGTTTGGATTTGTGGTTTGAGTGATTTGTTTTGTGTCTTAGAGATTGAGAGAAAAAAATAGAGATAAATAAGTGTGTGTTGAAAATAGATGATATGTTTGAATTTGTGTTTTTAGATAATTTAAAATATTTTAAAATAAGTGGTGTAAGTTTGATATTGGGATTTGAGAAACAAAAATCATTATTCATTGTCAAATTATATCTTTTTTATATATCTTTTTATATATAGATATGTATATATATAAATATTGTATGTTTAATGTTGTATTTTTTTAAAACAAAAATCACTATTTATTGTCAAATCATGTCTCTTTTTTATTATATATATATTATATATAAAAAGTAGAAAAATAAAAAAACACACACATAAAATATAAAAGTACAAAAACAAATTTGAGTGTGTTTTATTTTATATGGGAAAATGCAACATAAAACCAAACACAGTGCAAATGTTTAGGCCAGTGTTGCTCCTTCTCTCATTCTATCCACTTCCAAATTTCACTTCAACCCCCACTCATTCAAATATATTGGAAATAATTATCAAAAGAAAAAAAAACAAATATATTGGAAACAACGTCGTCATACGTTGTAAAATAATATATATCATATCCAATTCAATTCTAACACAATCAATCAACATTTGATAAAACCATCCAACTACACTGCAATTTATTCTTGAATATTTATTAGACATAGGTCTTTAAAAAATCACATCCAAATTCTATATACAACACTTTTGTAGTTGGAAGATTAGAAAACTTAAACAGATTTGAATTGGGATTCAATACCAAATCCAAATGGTTGGATTGCATAGCTCTCACTCTAAATTCTATAATGAGTTGCTTATTTAAATAAAGAGATGTGACCTAATATTTGGTACAAGCTTCAAATCAGGATCCTGCCCAATTGAGAAGCCCAGAAACATGTAACAATATCATCTCTCAGAATTTAAAAGACATCCCTAGTCTCCAAGCCGCATGAAGGAAACTGTTTGTTATAATACATAAAATAATTGATTTCTACAATTTACAGATGAGACCATTTGAAATTGTTCCTCATTACTGTTGTATAAACTGTACAAGCAACAGAAACTTTACCTGTTTTTCAATTACATACTCATTCACCACTTGCTCACTTTTTCTTTTTAAATCTGCCTTCATCTGAGCTTTTGCTTGCACAAGCTGCTCATCTTTCTTTCTCATAACCGCAGTTTTCTCCAGCTTGGCTAACTTCTCTCTTCTACCTTCTATGTCAGCACGTATAACTCTATCTCGTTTCTTGTCTGAGAGTAATGCAAGTCTTGCAAACTTTCTAGGTGTTACTTGACCAAGCCTATCCCTTATGTTGTTGAAAGCAGGAACGAGACCTCGTCTAATATAGCATCCTTCAATCAGCTGCATCGAATTAGTCTCAGGAAGAAAAGGGCTATATCTCAACTCAAGGTCCAAGCAAAATGGAGAGTCCTTCAACCGCATCCTCAAGGAATGAGCTTTTGCAACAAGGATCCCACTCCGGGTTTTACAGGGTAAAAATGGAGACCCCATCTCCCAAAGAAATGCCTGGAGTGTGCCGTTCAAATAAACCTTATTGTACTCCGCTGTACCAGTGATCAGCACTACGGACTCTGGGGATTCAGGAAAAGCTTCCAATGATGCACCCTGTTGGAAGAACAGTTAACAATACAATATGTTTGAAAATTAAATGATAATATTTGTGCTGAAGGATTTACAACTCAAAATTGATTAGTTACATGTGTGAGCTATTGGCTGGAGAATATTTTAATACACTAAAATATAGGAAAGAAATAATTCATCAAGATGAAAAAATGTCAAGAAAAGACTGCCATTCTAAAATTAAGGAAGGGACATAATATAGCGCCAAATCATGATCCATTTCATTTTTCTATGGTTTGACAAAGCCAAATCTTGATTGATTCAGTAATCTATTATCAAATTAAGTAACTAGGAGAGGGAAATTTGTCAAAATTAGGAGCATCAAGTCTAAAATGCTCTAAATTCAGCACACATTAAATCTGAATGACATCAAGAGAGTCAAAACAAAGAAGCTTTACCTGCATGTGGTCAAGCCATAAGGTCAGTCCAACAAGAGCGGCACCAGCAGATAACTTTCTAAAGTTGGCTCCCCAATCCTTGTCGGCCACCCTGCAAGGCAAATTAAATTTGATTGAGAGCAACTAGCAAAATCTAACATAGAAGCTATCATAACTCAAATTATTTCTCATACATTAATGGTAGACAAACATGATATGCAATGGCTCTTTCCAGTATACTTTTCATGGATACATAGAAATAGAATAGTTCTTGTTTGTTACATCATTATTACAAGTAGGGTGAAATGAATGATCCCCTAAAGACTCAAGATTGATTATAGTGGATGGTGGGGAGATGATGGGATGGGACAGACATATGGGCTCAAGATGAACTTTTTTACTAAAATGAGAATTTGGATAATGTGTGGTAAGAGTTGGTTGAGATATTTATATCTTTATTGTGGGTAATTGCGACATTTTAGAAAGTGTAGGCCCTAAGGAGGGAGCTGGAAATAATTTTATTATGGTCTGTGTCTGAGGGAGTGGGCTGGGGAAGCTCAAACAACCTGGTGGGTATTAAACTCAAACATTAACGTGCTTCTCTTATACTTTTTCAACATTACATCAATTCAATAATAAGTATACTAAAAAACAGTAAACAACAAATTACAATAACTTACTGTAAACAAATTACAATACCTCACATAAATCTTGAATTGTAAATTGACGTCTTTAGCCGGAACTGGGAGGGAGGTTTTATCAACTAAATTAGTATTGCAAAGTTCATTCTTCCTTAAAATAAAACATAAATATTCCTCTAATTCCAGTAGCAAGTGCAATCCTCCATTTCAATATTTTTGTGTACTTACAATGAGGATATGAAATATAATGTCAATTTTCAATGGGGGAATGGGAGGGACAATGCAACAAAAATCTTACTCGTGTATAATTATCAGCAAGAGTATCAATGCCCCCGTTCAAGAATGCTCACAGCCGATTTCAGCATTTCTCGGGCTTTTCTATCTGGTGAACATCCAGAAGCCTCCATTTCACTGTATATCTTTGGGACCTGCCAGCAAACAAACCAACCATTGTAATACATGTTAATCCACTTGCCTTCTACCGTCTAGGACGAGAATTGACTACACTAGGTAAACAACAAGGAAGGGACTCAATTTCCAACAATGTAGTTACAGAAGCTACTACATTCATAAACCTTTAGTTTGTATTCATTTCATCACTTCTTTCAAGCAACATTATTAATTCACAAAATACAGAAGCTGGATAAGATGAAAAAATTGCACTAGTATAGAGAAGTGCACATAAGCTAGATGCAAAGTGACACAATAATCATCCAACAAGCGCAATTTCAAGGCCTCAAGCTCAGAAACAGCAATGCAGCTTTATTCCTTCGGTCACCTTTGGAAAAGAATGAAAAATGATACTCGAGTACATAACACAAAAACATACTCCTTCGATGAAATACCTGATCAAATTTCTTCGCCCACAAAAACGCCTTCATTAGTGTACTGTAGGTCACTACATCAGGACTAATACCCTGCACGCATATGATACCACTATTTTCAGGAAAATACTATTTATACATTCCATTGAGAAACATGATATCATACAAACTTACACTCTCTCTAATGTGTTGATAGATTGATAGTGCTTCCATATGTCGTCCAGCAGTTGCGAAAGCATTGATTAACACATTCAGCATTATCAGGTTTGGTTCCATTCCCTCTGCTTCCATGAGCTGCAGCACCTTAACAGTTTGTTCACACAGTCCCTGAGTTTGAGAGGATAAACATGTAAATCACAACAACTTATGTAGCTCAAACTTCACTAGTTTAAAACCTAGATTGCCGATGTATATGATTTTTGATATACATCAGCAATCTATTGTGTCCTGCACTATCTTCCCTTAAATTAGATTGATGTCTGATTTTTACACAATTTCCGTCTTCTTCCTTCCCCTCACCTAAAAGACTATATAATCATTGCATCATACTTGGAAAAAGGTGGGGTGCCAAGAAAGTGTTTCCAAAATCAGGTTAAATCTTCTTCTGACTTATCTAGATCATTGACCCAACAACATCACTTAAATATGTGGTATTAATTAATTTATATAATTCATCGCAACAAAAAATCTGTTGCAACTAAATCATAGCTAGCTGAACAAACGCCACAGTTGCATGAATGATTCACTGCTATAATAAAAACAGGAAAAAGCACCTGCTGAGCGTAAGCATTTGCCAGAACACAAAACATGCTTGGTGATAGCTGAATGCCTTCCGATTTGAGTGCGAGTATGCAATCCTCGGCATTTTGGAATTTCCCATACTGGCCATAAATGTCAACTAAAATAGCATAAATGGCACCACTCCTTTGTTGTCCTTTCCCTCTCATATTCTCAAAAATTTTCCTAATAACATCCCACTTCCCCTGTTCCCCCAAGCAGGAAATGATAGTCATAAAAATCTTAGGATCAGGATATATTCCTTGTTCCTGCATTCTAGCAAACAAAGTGACAGCACCAGAGATCTCCCCAAATTTACAATGCCACCGGATCAAAGAATTCCATGTTTTAACATCCGGCTTTATATGATCTTCTTGCATTTTCTCAAACACTTCCAAAGCTTCTCCTAGTTCCCCATATTTCCCAAAAGTATCTATGATGCTATTATAAATTTTCCTATCCAATGCCATCCCCTTTGCTCGTACCTCTCCTAAAACCCCCATTGCTTTCTTCCACATCCCATTATCTCTATAGATTTCAATAATCTTACTATACACATATGAATTTGGATTATAGCCCTTTCTCTTCATCTCAGCAATCACAAGCCACGTATCATTCAACCGCCCTGAACTGACATAGTAATCAATTAAAATCTCAAATGTCTTGCGATTCCTATCCAGACCTAAATCATCAATAGCCTTTAACACTTTATCAGACAACTCTAACAAGCCCTTTTTCAAACACCCAGTGAGCAAAGCATTGAACAACCTAGTTTTGGGCCTGCACCCTGAAATCAGCATTTCTTGGAAGATGGCATCGGCCTCTAAGGTCCTCCCGACATTTCCCAGCCCAGTTACTAAACAAGAGTAAGAAATCAAATTCGGGCGATAGCCCAGCGCCTCCATTTGCGACAGTAGCGCCAAGGCGTTGTTGAGTTCTCCTTCTTCACACAGTTCGCATATCATTTCGTTGTACAAATCACAGGAAAGCTCCTTCCCGTTACAATTTGCATGCTCAGAAATTGTATTTAGTGAATAATTGACCGTTTCTGAATCAGAAAGTTTTGTTAACTTGCTGCTACGCGTTTGAAATGAAATTAGAGCAGTGGGTTTTTTGTAATTTTCGTGTACGTTGAAAGAAAAGGGAAAGAGGGATGAAACTTTCAGCAGAATTGCACGCGAATGTGGTCTAAATAGCATCAACTGCTGCATCTCCATGCTTTACCACACACTACAAGAAAACAAGCCAAAACAGAGATCATGAATCAAAGAATTTCTCACACTTGTAGGAATAAGAACATTTGAAATTTTCCCACATCTAAAATAGGATAATGAAATTGATGAAACTTGCTTTTAAATATGCATTGGCCATCAAAACTATAATCCAGCATATCTTAGGCTTGCATCTTTTGTACACCTTTCTTGCTTATTGCAGTCAAAACTTACGAATCAAATACAGCTAAAATATACCAGCGGCAAAAGAATGAGCTAGAAACATACAAAATAATATGCACCAGACACAAAATATATGTTTTATAAAGAACCTATAAATTATATGTGTTTCATACACATAAGCCTGTTTACTTGTGTTTCATGTTAACAACCTATAAATTAATCAATCAACTGTGGAAACGCGTGTTTTATAAAGAAAAAACTGAAAATGGAGCAAAAAATAAAAAGGTAGCAAAATTTCACAAAATCAACATTGTCCCAGAAATGCCAGAACAAAGAAGAAAATAATAAAAATCAGAGGAACTACGAAGTACACAACTTCACAAAGAGAAACCACACAATACCAAACAGGTCATGTACATTACAAAGCCAGCCATACATTTTCTCAGCAACCAAGTAAAAGAGAATCAACCATTTCAATTGTGCTAATTCAAGCTCAAACACTTGACATCGAAAGTATGAAATTCAATAAAATAAGGTTTCCGTTCGGGTGACGTATTAATCAAGACAATAGATCAAACCTTGGAGCTGATTTGACAGCTTGAGTTTAGACTTGCAGCGGCGGCGCGCAGAACGGACGATAGAGCTCTTCCTCTGGCCCTGCAGCTAAATTTCAAGGATATAGGGAGTGTCCGTCTTTATATATTGAGCGCGATAAAACCTAGGGGCGTCGAGCTCGGCAAAAAAATCTGAGCTTGAGCTCCCCCTTAATTGGGGAAATGCATGTTCTATTCTGCCGTGTGCCGACGGATTTGTGGACGTGAAGCTCGAGTTCTGGAATTCACAATTTTTCTTTCACTGGTCGCGCGCGAGAGAGAGAGAAAGAGTTGTCAAATCTCAATTCTCACGTTACGTCTCCTCATTACCTTTTCTTTTCTATGTTTAATTTTAATTTGCCACAGTTGTTCCCCCTCTCATTCTATCCACTTCCACCACCACTCCTTCAACGTCGTCATACGTTGTAAATAATATATTAAATATCCAATTCAATTCTAATGCAATCAATCAACATTTGATAAAACCATCCAACCACACTGTAATTTATTCTTCCAAATTCTATGTACAACATTCTCAACTAAATTGTAAAATAAAGAGATGTGACCTAATATTCGGTACAAGCTTCAAATCAGGATCCTGCCCAATTGAGAAGCCCAAAAATATGTAATAATATCCATAATGTTTGAATTCGTTTTTTGAGTGTTTTATTGTGTTTTGTGGAGATAAAGAGAGAAAAACAAAGATAAATAAGTGTATATTAGAGATAGTATGTATGTTTGGATTTGTTTTTTAAGATAATTTATAATAAGTATTGTATGTTTAATGTTGTGTTTTGGGAGACAAAAATTACTATTCATCGTCAATTCATAGTCAAATCATGTCTTTTTTATATATATTTATGTATATATGTGTATATATATATACGTATGTATTTATGTTAAAATAGTTTAAAACACCTAGATAAGATGTTTCTAAATAATGGCAAACATTGAGTATGTTTTGATTCGTCCTGGAGATAACTTGAAAATAAAAACAAGCATAGCAATCATCTCAGAATTTCCAAGCCGCATCAAGGAAACTTATAACATTAAAATAATTAATTTCTACAACTTACAGATGAGACCATTTGAAGTTGTTCCTCATTACTGTTGTATAAACTGTACAAGCAACACAAACTTTACCTGTTTTTCCATTACATACTCATTCACCACTTGCTCACTTTTTTTTCTTTAATCTCCCTTCAACTGAGCCTTTGCTTGCACAAGCTGCTCATCTTTCTTTCTCATAGCCGCAGTTTTCTCCAGCTTGGCTAACTTCTCTCTTCTACCTTCTATGTCAGCTCGTATAACTCTATCTCGTTTCTCGTCTGAGAGTAATGCAAGTCTTGCAAACTTTCTAGGTGTTACTTGACCAAGCCTATCCCTTATGTCGTTGAAAGCAGGAACGAGGCCTCGTCTAATATAGCATCCTTCAATCAGCTGCATCGAATTAGTCTCAGGAAGAATAGGGCTATCTTTTAACTCAAGGTCCAAGCAAAATGGAGAGTCCTTCAACCACAATCTCAAGGAATGAGCTTTTGCAACAAGGATCCCACTCCGGGTTTTACAGGGTAAAAATGGAGACCCCATCTCCCAAAGAAATGCCTTGAGCGTGCTGTTCAAACAAACCTTATTGTACTCGGCTGTACCAGTAATCAGCACTACCGACTTTGGGGATTCAGGAAAACCTTCCAATGATGCATCCTGTTGGAAGAACAGTTCACTATACAATATGTTTGAATTTTAAATGTAATATTTGTGTTGAAGGATTTACAGCTCAAAATTGATTAGAATTACATGCGTGCGCTATTGGCTGGACAATATTTTAATACACTAAAATATAGGAAAAGAATAATTCATCAAGATGAAAAAATGTCAAGAAAAAACTTCGATTCTGAAATTAAGGGACATAATATAGTGGCAAATTCATGATCCATTTAAATTTTATTGTCAAATGAAGTAAATAGGAGAGGGATATTTGTCAAAAATTAGGAGCATCAAGTCCTGCGCGCAACTTTAGTGCTGTAAATTCAGCAAATATAAAATCTGATGAACATCAAGAGAGTCAAAACAAAGAAGGTTTACCTGCATGTGGTCAAGCCATAAGGTCAGTCCAACAAGAGCGGCGCCAGCAGATAACTTTCTAAAGTCGGCTCCCCAATCCTTGTCGGCCACCCTGCAAGGCAAATTAAATTTGATTGAGAGCAACTAGAAAAATCCAACATAGAAGCTATCATGACTCAAATTATTTCTCATACATTAACAGTAGACAAACATGATATACAGTGGCTTTTTCCAGTAATTTCACTAAATAGTCTTGTTAATTAGAAGATTCACCTTTTTAAACACAATCAAGTCTTTCACAGTAACATAGGCAAATTGAAAATTGTGTTAGAGCAACATGAGAATGCTCAATCTCCACTGACAAAGGCTTAAAAGTGAAAACAAACTATCCTATATCATACTGGTGCTAAGAGAAGGTTTTCAAAAACATATTTCACATTCTTCCAGTCTTGCCACTGGAACCTCTACCCGAGAATATTGTTCGAAAGCATAAAGTTTTTGATATAAACACTAGAAAAGTAATTACTCGCCGCATCAAGAGCAGAATTTAGAAGCTACCTGAAAACATTCTGATGATAAATGTTTCTCTTAATTGCCAGTTGGAAAATGCATGTGGCAGTTGCCCTGCGTTCAAAAGCCCACAGCATATCTTCCAAAGCATTAACAAAGTTAAATGCTGCATGATCTTCTACAGGTTCTAGTTTCTTGAGATAGCAGTCTATCTCCGACAGCAACGACACAGAATTTTCTGTTAAAAGCCTGTGAAAGAGACAATTTGGTTTGAGAACAGAGTAGAGATAAGTCCCCAGCCTACATCCAGAAAAATAAGATGTGAAAAGAAGAAACATAGTGCCTTATCGGAATACAGAAACCAGCATCTCCAATTGCATTTAATAGCATCATGGCTTCACTCAAACTTTGGCAGAGACTTGCAGCCCTAATAAAACAAGTCCAGATCCTGTGGTCTGGATCCAAGCCTTCTTTTCTCATCTCCATGAGCTTCCGGATGCCAACATCAAGATCACCATTCTTGAGATAAGCATCAATGACTGTACTGTATGGTAATGTACTTAGGTTTGGACAGGTAGATTTTAAATTATTAAGCACTTTTTCAGCTTCCACTGGATGGCCTGAGCTGCCATAAGAGGTCATAAGCAGGTGCATTGTAGCGATGGTGGGTTCAACTCCTGATTCTTTCATTGTAACAAGCAGTTCTTCCGCTTTAGTATGGTTCCCAGACCTTCTATACATCTTCATCATCAAATGATAGAAGGACCGGTCTGGCTTTTGTCCTTCTGACTTTAGGCCATCAAAAAGTTCTTCAGCTTGCTCTACCATCAGCTTTTTACAGAATGCCGCCATCAGGCTTTTATAGATATCTAACTGAGGGTTTAGACCAAGCCTTTTCATTTTAGACATTAACAAGACCGCTTCTTCAGGCCTACAATCTCTACAATACATTAGGATTAAATTATTGTAAGTTTCATCATCTGGTTTAAGTCCAGATTCTTGAATTTGCTGGTAAACTTGGACTGTCTTCTTATAATCCTCTATCTTTGTGTACAACTTAAGCAAGCAATTATATATAGAAAGATCAGGGGTGAATCCTGCTTCCTCCATCTCAGAAATCATGCCTTCGACATCCCTCACCTGTTTTGCCCTGGACAGCAATCCGATCATAACCCTGTAGAGATGCATGGTAGGAAGATATCCTGCAGCTTTCATCCCATGGTATATTTTCTTCACTTCAAATATATTGCCGGACTGCGCAAATGCTTCCAGCATCAAAACAATAGAGCTCTTACTAATTTTGAAACCCATATCTTGTAGATCCTGAATCACAACGTACAGTTCATTTAACCTTCCATCAACAATCAATGCTTGCAATAGACAGTTCATAGTTTCAACAGTTGGGGAAGGCCCATCTCTCATCATTGTACTGAAAGCAGCTCTTGCTTTCTCATAACAACCACTTGCAGCATAAGCTTGAATCAATGAGTTCCAAACTTTACGGTCCACCATTCTGCACCTCTGCCGCAGGCTTCCCACAACACTTTCTGCTTTCTCCAGTTGCTTCAGCTTTCCATAAGCTTCGACAAGGCTGGTACAAATTGATGTATCATGAAGAGGAAGGCCTTTTACTTCGGCCTGAACAATCAAATGATGAGCCGTCTCAGGTAGATCCATTTTGCAATATATAAGTGCTATTGTCTGATATATGTCCAGAGATGGTTCAACCCCATGGAATTTCATATCTGAAAATATTTGCGAAGCTTCGGAAAGCCATTCATTCTCCGCGCAGGACTTGATGAGGGCCTCGTACATGGCAGAGCTACCACCATAAACATGTAGGTCACTGTTTTTGTAGTATTCATCTAAAGCAGTATCTAACTGGCAAGCTTTGCAATGAATAACAACTAGAGCTTCAGCTATAAACCGCTGGAACCCAGATGCATGCTCCTGTAAAAATTTTAGCAGTTCAATCGCTTCATGATGTCGTCCAGATGAACTATATGAAGTCAAAATTGAAAGTAAGTTCTCTTGGTCAAAACTAGAACCCTGCATAACCACGAGTCTCAACTTTTTTGCTGCAAAATCATAGCATCCACCTTTTGTAAGTACACAACATATCATCTCCAGGCTCAAGCCATGAAGTTCTTCAAGATCCTCCACCACTCTCTGGATAAACTTTTCATTGTTCTCCACACCCACCACTCGGAGCAGTGCTTCATAGAGGGCACAATCCGGTACAAAACCATCACAAATCATTTCCTGGTACAACAGCATTGCCTTCCTTGTGTTATTTGACCTTAAATGCACATCCAACATGACTGAATATGCGAGATTGTCTGGTTTAATTCCAGACCGCAGCATGCAATCAAACATCTCTTCAGCCTCCACTCGTTGTCCAGCTTTTGCATAGCCACATATTAAAGCACTGTATGTACGCAAAGTGGGTCTTATACCAGTATTTAGCATCTCTGACATCACATTTGCAGCCTCTGTCATCTTATTTGCTTTCCCCAGTGAATCGATAAGAACAGTATATGTAACAGCATCAGGATTTCGACCAGATGATTTCATGTCTCTGTAAATTTGCAAAGCAAGGTCATGCTTGCCTTGCTTCCCATACATGTAGATAATGGTATTATAAGTCATCTCATCCTTTGTAAACCCCATCTCCACCATTTCTTCACAGATTTCTTTCACCTTGTCAACATTCCCTTCCCTTGCAAATGCATAAAGTAAAGAATTGTATGTAACTGCATCTGGAAAGAAACCCTTTGAACCCAACTCCTTAAAGAGTTGTTCTGCCTCACTAGAGAGTCCACATCTTCCATATACTGAAATCATGGCATTATAAGTCCATAGATCTGGTTGACATTTATGAGCCTCCATGTCATGGAACACTTTTACAGCCTCCTCCAAATTGGATTCACGTGAACAACCACTGATAAGAGTGTTATAAGTAATTATGTCAGGACGAATCCCTGATCTCCTCACTTCACTTAGGAGTTCAATTCCCAAATTCAGAGTCATGGGACCCGATTTCAGTGTAGCATTTATCAATGTATTAAAACTGACCAGGTCTGGCGCACACCCACGCTGACGCATCAAATCAAGCAACTCCTGAACTTTGCAAAACCGGCCATTCCTAGCATACACACCCATCATTGCGTTATACACTTGGACAGTATTACCAACAGCTGGCTCAGCCCGAGTAAAAATTTCAACAGCCAAAGCTTCTTGATTGGATTTTCCAAGCACAGCCAAAATAGTAGCCAGCATTCTTGCATTGGGGGCATACCAATGGCGAAGATTCAACCACTCATAAACCTCTAAGGCCCTTTGCCAACTAGACTGACCAACCCATTTCACAACAAAGCAAAAATCAGTTGGAGTCATCTGCACCATCTTCTCATCCAAAACATCAGCCACAAACTCCTCGGATTTCAACTCCAAAATTCTGTCCGTCAAGAACTGCACCCTCTTTCTCCAATCCTTGGCCCTCTTCAACGCCAATTTGTTCATTTTCTTGACTTTATTTCTGCTAAGCTTTTCATCAAACACGTCGACTTCGTCATGATTTACATTTGCATTCACGGACTCCTCTTCACTGTGCGCTTCAATTTCATCCTGAACCTCATGATACAGCATTTTATGCTGCGAACTGTGTTGTTGTTCATTGAATTTCAAGTGCGGCCACCTTACAGATGGTGAAGCTCTAGAATAGGTAAATTTCCGAACAGTTTCTTGCTCGTTAGTGGAACTGGAAGTGGAGCAACAAGAAGGAGAGACGTGGTTTTTCTGCGGCTTTGATTTTCTGTAAGCATGTAATGGTGGAGTAGCAAATCCCAGGAGGCCAGTGCATGCCATGGGATTTCTTGATTTGCATGTGCAATGGAACAATAAGAAAATATATTCAGAGGTAAATATCAATTTTGGTCCCTCAAGTATGCCCACTTACCTAAATTTAACCCTAATATTTTCTTTTCATTAAATTTAGTCCCTCAATAATCCTTCAGTTAAAAATTGGTTAATATTATATCTCTAAATGAAATGGAGGATTGCACTTGCTACCCGAATTAGAGGAATATTTAATGAGCATTGCAATGCTAGTTTAGTTGATAAACCTCCCAGTCCCCACCCCAATTTACAATTCAACATTTATATAAATCATTAATAAGAATCATTACAATTTATTAATCAAATAGTATTATAAAGAAAAAAAGGAAAAAAAAAAAGATATGGGTCTAAATTCAACCCAAATCAAAATAATGGCACTAAGTCTAAAGATGCATAGAATGTTGATGGATTTAATTGAAAGAATCTGTGATGAGTATGAGTTTGAATAGGGTAAAAACCTATGCATTAACACCCTAAAAAATCGGAATTACCCACATTAAGATATAACCAACTCGCATCACACATTGTCTTTTGTATTTTTGTTCCTTTTTTGAGGGCATATGTGTATCCCATCATGCATCTCATCCCCACCCTCCACTTTAATCAATCTTGACCCTACACATATTCTATTTGAAAACTTGGGATATAAGAGTGATCCTGGTCAAAAAAGCAGGTCGAAAGAAATTATGGCGATAGTCTAGGTATTCGAAATCGCGTGCTTCCTCGATAGGATCTGTCAACTGGACATAGAAGGGTTAGGACAGTCGGGGTCGTCCCCGACGAAAACACTCCGACGCCCAAGTTAGAATCTCAAAATGATCGTTCAAAAATATCAAGTAATTAATCTCAAACTGATATAAATTGCACATTACCTGTCCATTATGTAAAACCCATATTTATAGATTGGCATCGATCATAAATGGTAGGCGCATGTGTCACGGATTAACTTTCCTTCTGTAAGCCGAGTATCTAGAGTGATCCATGCCAGCTGATAAGGTGGCACATTTGCGTCCTTAACTCAAGCCATTCTAGTCTCTCGCGATTTCTTTTCTTTCAAGTGCGGTCTAACATTTTTGACCTGACATTACTCTTTTACCCTTAGTGAGGGTCATACTGGTCCTAATGATAATTGAACCGTTATCATTAGCCCCCCACTTCGGCATGCGTGATTCATCATTCATGCTGAAGTCGAAACATCCATTCGTACTGTACGCTTACCGCGTGCTGCCACGTGTATGGCTGATACGTTTGCCTCGAGTTTTGCGTTGCCGCGTGTCAACCATCGTGAAGGCTCATTCTTCTAGGTTTTTCCCTCTTCTGCTTCCTATATATAAGTCCTTTATTCAAATGGCTGCACCTTTGGCAGCTTTTTCTCCAGGATCGCCTCCTTCTTCACTCGATCACGCCTTCTGCTGTTCGATCTTGCTTATTCTTCTCCAGGTACAATGTCTCCTTCTTCTAATTCCCGCTCTAGTTCTTCATCTGATGCCCCTCCCCATTCGGTTGTGCCTCCATCTCTCCCTGAGGGACCGTCTCGGGCTAGATCTCGCCGTAGGTCACATAGGAATGAAACTAAGGAACTTGACTCCGAAGAAATCCCTACTTATGCTAGGTTTCAATCTATATTAGATAATAGTCCTTAGGCTGGTATAGTAAGTTCAGTAAAGCAACCAATACATAAAATAAAGGAGAAGTATTTTATTCCTCATAACTATGAGGTAGTTATCCCCAAATCGTTTGATAGGATGCACCGACCTCTCAAAGGTTTTTGTGCTTTTTCTCTCCATCATTTTGACGCCGGGTTGCGTCTTCCTTTAGCTCCGAGTGTTGCCCATATTCTTAACAAGCTGAAACTGTGTCGGATGCAACTCTCTCCCAATTCTATCCGTCAGATTATCCTATTTATTATAGTTATAAGGGTCCACCGTTTCGAACCTAATTTTGACAATTTCTGGTCCTTATATTCATTTACCACTTCAAAGAGATCTGCCGATAGAGGATTTTTTTACTTATCAGCTCGTAAAGACTGTAGGTTTCTTGACCCTCTCACCTCTAATGTTGGTCCTTGAAAACGGAAGTTTGTATTCATTCGACCTCCCCCAGGTCGCGAGTGGCCATTTAGGCTTGATTGGGTCGTAGAAAAACCTATGCCCGTCCTTGAGGGAGGGGGGTTGAAAAGGGACCAGATCAACAGCTTGACTTCTTTTCGCTACGATCCGAAGCGACTTTTAGTAGAAGAAATCCTTCGGCTCACACATCTCACCCCAGCACCCCTTCGGGTGGAAGAATCTCTAGGTGACATGTTTGTTTTTTGCTCTCTCTATGTGTCGATGGTCGCTAACTTTCTTTTCTTTATCTGCAGTCAATATGGTCGACTAGGCTCGTCTTACTCAAAGGATTCGCGCGGCTCAAGCCAGGACCGCGGCTCGAGCCAACCCTCCTCCAAATCCCACTCCTTCGGCAACTTCGATTCGGCCAGAGCTCGATCAATCTCCTGTTCCTGCAAGCGACGTTCCACAAGCTAGGGCTCTGATCGAGGTCGGAAGTGAGGATACCCGATCCCGAGGTCGAGTGAGGAATGTCCCGAATGCTGAGTTATCTCCCGCTCGTTCGCAAGCAGGTGAGTCGAACCCTTACGACTTGGTCCATCACAAACGGAGGGGCACGACCAGTCCTTTACGTCCAACACAGACATCTCGTGATGAGGAGATTCGGAACATGGAACGTTTTGGTGAGGTTACGGAGTGTTGGAAGAAGGCTCGGGAAGATCTGCATTCTCCCCATCATCAATCTGCTGAATTACATGGAGAAAAGTTAGTACCTGATTGGAAAATTTCCTCCACCAGCACTGTTCTGAACACTTTATCAGGTCAGGATTCTTGGGAGTTCTACAACGCTATTTGCCCTCCGAAAGACCAAGCCACTTTGCTCCAAACGTCGTTCACGCGTCTCGAAGAACATGCAGCTCATTCCCTGGTCCAGGTTAGTTTTTCTATATCTTGGTTTCCTAATTTATTCTGTGATCTAAAATCATGGCATTTTTTCAGGCTGCCAATTTCATGCACGCGATCTCTCTGAAGTGTGCTGGATTTTGAAGGAATCAACTCATGGCTGAGCACAGGAGTCGTGACCTTAGGGCCCAGATGGAAGAATCCTCGTTTGAGACGCAAGACTTTGAAGCTCGACTAGCATCTCTAGAGGCAAAGAACAGGGAGTTGGAAGAAAAAATGAACTCGAAAATTGCTCAAGCCATGCAGGCGGGGAAAGAGGCAGGTTTTTCTGCAGGTCATGCTGCCGGGAAAATTGCTGGTGCCATCGAAGGTCGCGAGGAATTTCTTAAGTCTGAAGATTTTGGGGCTCGCATCCGTGAAGCTCGTCTCCGAGGGGCTCGCGATTTTATGAAGGCGCTTGCTTTCGAGTCCGCTCTGGAGATAAAGGCCGCAGAGTATTTAATACAAGGTTTTGAACGTTGTAAAGCCCAGGTGACTACCTTGAGCGGATTTGCTTCCAACTTTGATGTCACGAAACTGGATCCAGGTCTCGGTGGTGATCTTCAGCCCTTTCCAGAGAGTGCGAATCCTCCGCCAAAAGAAGAAGATGAATTTGCTGTTTTATTAAATGAAATAGAGGATTAATATTTGTGTAGGAACTCCCGATCGCTCTATTTCCTCCAAACACTTTTGATATATTTCCGATCTTTTGTATGTTGTTTGGTTGAAGGTTATATAAAATCCATCAAACCTTTTCTTCGGCTTATATTCTGTGGATAGCTTTATCACATTCCTTGGAGTCTTTTTCAGACAAAATTAATCTTTTTCAGATCGCTTTTAAAAAGTCAAGAAGGGGACCCTCGTGTGGATCTTTTTTGGATCGCTATCGGAGAACAAGGGGTCTTTATTTCGCAATATTTTATCGAAAAAAAAAATGGATCTTTTTCAGATTGCTGAAGATAGAAGGGATCTTTTTCAGATCGTTGCTCAACATTGAAGATAAGAATGGATCTTACTCATATCGCTTTATTAATTCGAGGATGTGGGATCTTTTACAGATCGCTTTATTAACATACAAAGAATGAGATCTTTTTCAGATCGAAGTTACTTGAACCTTTCTCAAGCATTTACACGTAGAATTTTCTCAGGTTTTGTATGTTCCACGGTCGTGGAAGATCTTTGCCATTCGCGTCCTGGAGCCTGTATATTCCTTGTCTCTTTATTTCGACCACTTTGTGTGGTCCTTCCCACCCAGGGTCTAGTTTCCCTACATGCTTGGAAACTTCGACCCTTTTCAAGACAAGATCGCCTACTTGCAGCTCTCTTTTCCTCAACTTTTTTTTCTTGTTTCTCATCATTAGTCCCTTGTGGTGAAGCATTTTTGTCCACGCCTTCTCCCTTCTTTCTTCCACGGTCGCAAGGTCGAAGGCTCTTGCTTCAGCATTAGCCTCGGGGTCGTAAGTAGCTACCCTCTGCGTCTCTTCACCTATTTCTGTAGGAATGGTAGCTTCAGAACCATAAATTAGACAAAAAGGAGTTTCACCTGTGGTGGATCTTGGTGTGGTTCGGTATGCCCACAACACTCCCGGGAGCTCTTCATCCCATGAATTCTTAGTTTTAGATCGGGATTTCAAGTGTTGGAGTATGATTTGGTTTGACACTTCAGTTTGTCTGTTCGCTTGGGGGTGTCCGACGGACGTGAAGTTCTGTTGTACCTTCAGCTCTTTCAACCAGGCTGTTAATTGCTTTCCTTGAAATTGTGTTCCGTTATCTGATATCAAAACCCTCGGAATTCCGAACCTGCAAATAATATTCTTCCAAATAAAGTCTATGATGACTTTTTCGAATATTTTTGCGACCGCTTCCGCCTCGACCCATTTGGAGAAGTATTCCACTGCGACTACTATGAATTTTTTCTTACCTCTCGCTGGGGGAAATAGGCCCAGAATGTGATTCCCCACTGGTCGAAGGGGCAAGTGATCTTGACTGTTTGCATAGGGACGCTGGGTGCATGTATTTGGGATGCATATTTTTGGCAGTTCGCACATTTTTGGACGAATTATTTCGTGTCTTTGAGCATGGTCGGCCAGAAATATCCTTGTCTCGTCAGTTTCTGTGCTAATGACCTTGCTCCCGAATGGTTGCCACAACTACCTTCGTAGATTTCCCTCATCACATACCTTGCTTGCTCGTCGTCTAGGCATTTAAGGAGGGGTCCTTCAATAGATCTTTTATACGATTGAGACTCGATTAAAGTGAAACGTGTAGCTCTGAACTTCAGCTTCTTTGCTTGGGCCGAGTTTTCCGGTAATATTCCATCCTACAGGTACTTTATAATATCATTTTTTCAGGGGGAAGATATTTCGACCGTATTCACTTCATCCGCTTCCGAAATTGCTGGTCGGTCACTTATCATGACTGTTACTTTTCGGTTCTTGATGCCTGTCAAAAGAGCCCCGAACTTTGATAGTGCGTCTGCTATATCGTTCTCACATCTCGGAATTTGTTGAATTGAGCATGTCGTGAATCTCTCCATCAAAGACTTCGCCTTATTGCGATACATTATCATGGTCCTCTCTTTAGTTTCGTAGCTCCCTTCAATCTGCATGGCTACTAACTGTGAGCCTGTATATACTTCCAAGGCTCTAGCCCCTGCTTCATACGCTAGTTCCAGTCCCACGATCAGTGCTTCGTATTCTGCCTCGTTGTTGGTCGTCAGGAACGAGAGTTTTGCAGCGACTTCTATCTCCATCCCCTCAGGTCCCTGGATTAGCACTCCTGCTCCGCCATTGCTTGCATTTGATGATCCGTCAACGTGTAACATCCAAGTATGTAGTTATGTTGTTGGTTGTCTAGCCATTTCCACAACGAAATCAGCTAGGACCTGCCCTTTTTCTGTTGTCCGGGCTTGATAATCGCTGTCGTATTATCCGAGTTCGATTGCCCATTTAACAAGCCTTCCTGACACTTCTGGTCGAGATAGTATGCTCCTGAGTGGTTGGTTGGTGCGTACGACGACCTTGTAGGACTGGAAGTACGGTCGGAGTTTTCGAGCTGTAACCACCAGTGCCAAGACCAATTTTTCGATCGATGTGTACCGTTTTTCTGCTCCTTGTAACATCTTACTGACATAATAGACGGCATTTTGTGCTTTTTCCTCCTCTCTGACTAACACAAATCTGACTACATTTTCTGAGACTGCCAAGTATAGGTACAATATATCCCCCACCCTCGGGTTTGCTAGTAATGGTGGCGTTCTCAGGTATCTTTTGAGCTCTTGGAACGCTTGCTCGCATTCCTCGGTCCACTTAAATTCTTTAGCTTTTCTCAGTATCTTAAAGAAATGTAAATTTCTATCTGCAGACTTAGAAATAAAACGATTTAAAGATGCGAGCTTACCTGTTAATTTATGAACATCCTTCACTGAGGCAGGTGATCGCAGCTGCAGGATTGCTTCGATTTTTTCGGGGTTAGCCTCGATTCCTCGGCTGCTCACCATGTACCCAAGGAATTTACTCCTCCGACCCCGAACGTATATTTACTTGGATTAAGCTTCATTCCATATTTTCTCAAGATGGCGAAGGCGACCTCCAGATGCGACAAGTGATCGTCCGGTCGCTGACTCTTAACGAGCATGTCGTCCACATAAACTTCCAGGATTTTTCCGATGTGGTTTGTGAACATCTTGTTTACGAGCCTTTGGTAGGTTGCTCCTGTATTTTTTAGTCCGAAAGGCATAACATTGTAGCAATATATATCCTGCTCAGTGACGAATGACGTTTTACCTCTATCTTCTACTGCCATATATATCTGGTGGTAGCCTTGGTAAGCATCCATTATTGAGAAAAGTTCATAGCCAGCAGTGGAGTCTACCAAGATGTTGATTCTTGGAAGTGGATAGGGGTCTTTCGGGCATGCCTTGTTTAAGTCGGTGAAATCGGTGCACATCCGCCACTTTCCTGAAGACTTCGGGACGACCACCACGTTAGATAACCAATCTGTGTACTGGATTTCTGAGATGTATTCTGCTTTCAACAATTTTTCAACTTCATTATTGATGATCTGATTCTTTTCGACTCCAAATGTCCTCCTTTTCTGCTGCACAGGTCGCACAGACGGGTCGACATTCAGGCGATGCACTATGACTTCGGGATTTATCCCTTTAAAATCTCATGGGTCCCAGGCAAATATGTCCACATTGCTGCGAAGGAACGCAATCATGTGCGTCTCCAGATCTCTAGCCATTCCCGACCCTATTCTAGTAGTCTTCGAATGTTCCCCTCGTACCAGCTCTATCTCTTTATGTTTCTCGATTGGCTCGATTCGCTCCACTTCCTTCTCTACCATTTTATTTTTCCATTGGTCGTCTGACTTTTCGACCCTCCTTCTTTTGTTGGTCTCGCCCTTTTTCAGGGACAGGTTATAGCATCTCTTCGCTTCTCTTTGATCGCAAGACACCTCTCCTACCCCGAATGGGGTAGGAAATTTCATTTTTAAATGAAAAGTGGAGACTATGGCCCTGAAAGAATTTATTCCAGGCCTACCTAATATAACATTGTAAGCGAAATGAGTGTCCACGACAAGAAATGTTACCATTAGTGTCTTTCTTCTTGGTTCTTCGCCCATGGATACTGGTAAGTCGATAGTTCCTAGCGAATCTACCTCGCTTCCTCTGAATCCGACTAGAGGAGTTTTTACGGGTGCCAACTTAACATTATCTAGTCGCATCTTTACTAGCACTTTCTTTAGTATGATGTCTGCTGAGCTCCCGTTGTCCACTAACACCTTGTGTACCACAAAGTTGGCTATGTCCAGCTTGATGACCATTGGGTCATTTCCCGATCCTGCTTTGTCCCCTGCATCCTGAGTGCCAAATATAATTTTCTGCTCTTGAGTTATACTTGCAATCTACCTATTTCTCATGGACCAGGCGCTCCTCTCCAACCTTTTCCTCGACCTTTTGGATTGGTCTACCTCGGTTCCTCCTGCAATAGTGTGGATTATGTCTTTCACAGGTGCATTTTCTCTAATTCGGGGATCCCGGGTGTTAAACTCCTTGTCCTGTCTTCTCTCCTGACTTCTAGATCTACTTCGGTTGTTTCTATCTCGGGAATTTTCAGCGACTTGATTTTTAAAGTATCCTTGACGTACTAGCCTCTCGATTTCATCCTTGAGTTGGTAGCATTCTTCCGTATCATGCCCCTTCTCGCGGTGGAATATGCAGTACTTGTTGGAATACTTCTTGGCAGGAGTGAACCTCGTGTGTTTTGGCCATTTTAAAACATCATTTTTCTCGACCATCATTAGCACCTTGGCTCTCATCATATTCAACGGGGTGTAGTTTTTGTACCTTTGCTGGTATGTCGGCTCCTTGCTTTGGTCGCGCCGGGGATTACGATCTGTTCGATCCATTCCTTTGTTGTCGCGTCTTGAATCTCTCCCGCGATCTGAGCCAATCCTCCATTCGCCATCCTTCATGGCGTTCATTTCTTCTTCGTCTATGTATTTTTGTGCCACGCTCATGAGTTACTCTACATCTGCCGGAGGGTCTCTGGCCAGTGCTGATGCGAATGGTCCTTTCCTTAACCCGTGGATGAGGATGCTGACCATCATGTCAATCCTCAAATCCTGTACTTCCAGTGTCTCGTTATTAAATCTGCCCATGAAACTTTTTAGTGTTTCGTTGTCGTGCTGGCGGATGGTAAAGAGATGGGTTGCGGATTGTTTCTGCTTCCGCTTGCTCGTGAAGTGGAAGGTGAACTTCTGCACCAACTGCTCATGCGATTCTATGCTCCTGGGTGGCAAATTGGTGAACCATTCTTGTGCTTTTCCTACCAAAGTAGTCACAAATAATTTTGCGTTAATAGGGCCTGATTGCCCATACAAATTCATTACCAGGTCGAAGGCGGTTAGATGTTCCTGCAGATCTTTGGTTCTGTCATATTTCGGCAAGTCAGGCATTCTGAAGTTCGGATTTACAACTTCCATAAGGATTTGGTTACTGAAGGGCGAGTTCCTATGTTGAGACACCATCTTGCCGCGTCTCTTCAGTTCGTCTATTTGTTTGCCTAAAATGGCGATATGCTTGGATACTCCCTCGACCTCCGCCCGAGATATAGCAGGTCCCCTTCTATGGCTCTTGTCTCGACTGCTCGACCCGACCTCTGATGGTGTGCGGTGGCTTTGCTCCGGATTTTTCTTGCTGGTCCCTTCGGACACTCTTTCGAAATCCTTTCCTCCGAATAGTTTCCTCTTTACGGCTTCCCTTTCGATAGGTGTGGTGGTCTTTCGCTCGTAAGCTACTTTGCTTTTCTTCCAGCCTCCTCCATCATTTGCTGCAGTTCTGACCTTGTCAATTGGATGGTTCTTTCCATGTTTCCCAAGTTTACATCGGCGATAGGAACGTTTTCTCCTGTATTTCTTTCCATGTTCACGATTTGAAGTGTGGTAGTTCCCACAGACGGCGCCAAACTGATCCTGGTCGAAAAAGAAGGTCGAAAGAAATTATGGCGATAGTCCAGGTATTCGAAATCGCGTGCTTCCTCGATAGGATCTGTCAACTGGACACAGAAGGGTTAGGACAGTCGGGGTCGTCCCCAACAAAAACACTCCGACACCCAAGTTAGAATCTCAAAATGATCGTTCGAAAATATCAAGTAATTAATCTCAAACTGATATAAATTGCACATTACCTGTCCATTATGTAAAACCCATATTTATAGATTGGCATCGGTCATATATGGTAGGCGCATGTGTCACGGATTAACTTTCCTTCTGTAAGCCGAGTATCTAGAGTGATCCATGCCAGCTGATAAGGTGGCACATTTGCTTCCTTAACTCAAGCCATTCTAGTCTCTTGCGATTTCTTTCCTTTCAAGTGCGGTCTAACATTTTTAACCTGACATTACTCTTTTACCCTTAGTGAGAGTCATACTGGTCCTAATGATAATTGTACCATTATCAAAGAGAATAAATCAGTAATCAAATAAAACCCACTTTCAGGATGAGACCCAATATTCACATTATTATTATTAGGACATTAGCCACTCATCCTTACAATTATGATTATTATTAGGACATTACCTACTCATCCTTACAATCATCATTTATTCATAAGTTACCACTTTAATTAGGTTGTCCGAGTCCTAGTGTTGGTCCACACCATTTCAGTACTCAACTGTATATATTTCCTATCATCATCGTCATCAGTAACAATAAATTAACCAGCTCCACATATCCCAACCTCATCTTATTCTACTGTTCATACATTTACTCTTTTATCTTTATTTATTAGTTGAATCAAAATTTCAGCTCTCGCTCTCAAACACTGATAGAAAAGAAGATGGACGGACCTGTTTCTACACCTTTCATTGGTCAGCCTACAACACAATTTGGAGAATGGATAATGTAAAAAATATACACATCATATATCCATCTCATCATCATCATCAAATTCATGGAAAACTCAAAGTTTTCATATATACCACCGCCACCGCCACCGCAACCGCCCGCGCCGGCATGATTATATTTTGGATCAGGATGGATGCTGATAGTTTTCATTTTTTGGACTGGGATGTGATATCAACAGATGTTACTGACGTAATCAATCATGCATAAGAAACTCCCTACCTAGCATTTTTAATTCCTTCAACTTAAAATAAAAAATACTTCCAATTCTTAGAGGAAAAACAGTTAGAAAGTTGTAAAAAGAAGTGGTATAAGAAGCAAGACATCTCAAGGATAAGAAGACAGATGATAAAGGTTGTCCCCAAGGACACAAGAAAGAAGAAAAATAACAAAATGTATCCGTACATCATATGCAAGGCATCCAACCACATCATCATTTAACAAAGCAACTTCTTCCCCCCTCACAAAACTTACATATGATCATTAATTAATAATAATGATGATTGTTATTCTACTCCTCTAACTCTTTATTTATATCATAAAGACACCACACCACACTTATTTATAGAAATTAGGGGGGGCACAGAGTGGATGTAGCTCTCTCTCTCTCTCTCAAGAGTCAAGGCTCAACTGGTGGCTTGTCCAAGTCCTCCAGAGGGCGGAAGAAGGCTTTCTCCTCCAGCACCGACTCCGCCCTACCACTATCACTACCATTAGCATGCACGCTTGCACCAGGCTTATCTTCACTTGCAGGACCGAACACCCCGGTCTGCGGGTGAGGAGCCCAGTACTCCTCAGGCTGTGCTGGGATTACATGGTCCGGGACCACAGTTGGGTTGATGTTGTCCTCCGGGTTCTTGTCGTAGGCGGAAACGTGTACACTCCTGCTGCATATGCGGATCATTGTATATATTAGTATGACTAATAACTTCAACACAAGATTTACAGATATTTGTAAAACAAAAAACAAGCTAAAGGGCCAAGACATAATTGTACATACCCAGCCTATGGTCTGATTAAACAAGATATTTCCTGCTTTTTGGATATTTACGCATACACACGCTAGAAACATCAACATTATTTACATAAAGTCAGTCATTTTTAACATAAATGGCATTACATAAACTATCGTTATTTTTTACTGTCAAGGACAATTTGAAGATATGGTGTCTGTAACTGGCACAAGAAAGATATATTGTCATGCGTCCGAGTGAGCTATTCGTCACATGATAAAAAATACACGCCTACACCAACACCAACACCAAAACCAACAAAATAGAGAAGCCAAGCCCAGGCAAGGCATACGTATACGTTGAGTGTGACATGCTTTTCCAAGTTGCTTGATGGGGGTCCCAACACACGCACACCAAACTTGCCTTTCTACTATCTCCAGTTCATCTAATTCTTGCTTATCATCTAATTTGCCCAATTGCTATTTTGTTGCCTCCCCAACATCTCTTGCTCTCTCTCTCTCTCTCTCTGTTTAGTGTGTATCAAAAGCAAACCCACCTACTACACTATTACTGATTTGTAGCACCCATAATTATCAAATTAACATGAATTGAAAACAAAGTTAGTTGGAAAATTAGATGCCCTAATGAAAATAGTAACAAATTATCAGCACTTGCTCCATCCAAAAGAATCTCCCAAATTGGGAGATGAGTATTTACAAGTGAAACGTCAATACCAAGAAATAAAGAGCTCAAAATTTCAGCAGCAACTGTTGGGATAGAAAAAGAAAAGAACAATTAGAATGAAGAATGACAGATATCGAGGATGAGGGAAAATTATTAGATCGACCATCAAACAAAAATATAATTCCCTGGACCACTCTACAAATACCCACAAAAAATCTCCCAAGTTAAGGCAATTCTTTGTTTTGGGATGGGAGGAGGGGGTGTTTGAGCAGAAACGAGTAATGATGATCAAAACCCCAGAAATGTGAAAAAACTAGAGCTTTAATCTGAAAAGCTGCAGTTGTTGGTTGAGTCAAAAAATGGTTAAATACAGCTTTTCCATCACAAAAAAACAAGATGGAAAACAGAAGAAAAGATTGGTATTCGTCCCTTAAAGAAGTCCAACTACTGTTAATGGTGTAGAACAAAGGTTGTAGGGAGGTAGGCAGGGATGTGTATTTTGTAGCAGCAGTGAGAGTAGAAATAGAGATAGATAATACCTGCTGAGAAGAAGAGGACGAGAGCGGATCTGCCCAACTAATCGTTTGCCCAAGCTCGCGAGACCACGACTCTGCGAATTAGCAGCTGCCATACAAATAATAATAAGTAATAGAATCTGGGCTTGTTTGGATTGGAGAAGAGAGTTGAGAGAGAAAGAATGCAAAAGTGTTGGGAGAGAGAGAGGGAAAAAGCAGGCAGGCCTCGTGGCGTGTGGTGTGGTGTGTAATAATATATCAGTAATAATGTACTCTACTCTACTGGACTACTACTCTACTACTGCTCAAGGAATGAAAGGTTGAGGGTGGGACCCATTTTAGGGTGAGGGAGATGGGGAATTTTGTGCTGTTTAGATTTGTGTCTTTTCATTTCTTGAAACATGATAAATCACATTTAATATATATTTTTATATTTTATCTACATATTTTTTAAATTTTTATATATAATATATATATAAATAATATAAAATCGACATAATTTGATAATAAATAATAATTTTTATTTTTAAAAAATACAATATTAAACATAAAATATTTATATATAAAAATATATATAATTATATATGATTTGATAATGAATAACGATTGTTTTTCTCTCAAATCCCAATATCAAACATATACTACTTATTTTAAAATATTTTAAATTACCACAAAACATAAATCCAAACATATCATCTATTTTCAACACGCACGTATTTATCTCTATTTTTTTTTATTTTAAAAAACAAAAAAAAAAAAACACTCAAACTACAAATCCAAACTATAAAAGTCTCTCTAGAGTCGGTGCGTGTTTGAAATCCCAAACCCAAAGCTGTCTCCCTTTTTGGCTTCCGTTACCTGATCTCGTACTACGGACTGCTCACTTCCGTCATAGTTAACGGAGGACTGAGTTTGTTTTTTGGCTCGTTATTAAGCTCAACATGTGAGACAAATATATAAATTAATTATTAATTAATTTAATTAAAATAATATTGTATTATCTAAATAACTAAACAATTATTATATAAAATAATATTTTGTTATTAATAAATATATATAATATTTTAATCAAATAACTATTATATTGATATTATTTTATTATATTAATAATGTCAAAAAAGGTACTTTCGTAGTCAAAACGCGTGTGGTTCAATTTCTGTACGGGAGTATTTTTTTAAACTTTATTTTATATCACAGGAGTAATCGATAATTTAATTTTCATAAAGAATTTTTTGAATATTTCTATTATTATTATAGTGTGAGTGGACTAGCGATTGCAGGAGAGGAGGAGCAGATTAGTGTGTTTTTGGGGTGTGAAAGAAAAGGAGTTGACTTATGAGTTAGTGGTTAGGTTGGGGTGGATATGAGAGTTTTGATGAATAGATGCATCATCATCCACATTTTTAAACCCTAATTACATAATTAATGGTGAACAAATCCTCCCAATTTCATTCTTGAATAATCGCTCACTCCCAATCCCAATTCCAGGGTGGATAATAAATATTACTAGTATTGAGGACCAATCATTATGTGTTTGTCATTCTTGTGGTGGTCATTGTGGTTGCGGCTCTGCCTCTCCTAACTCATCCTCAAATCCAATATTTGAGCCTTGTTCACACACACACAACTCCCATCAGCTACAGCTATGGCTATGGCTGCCCCATCCTCTTCCTGCACACCTGCTGCCTTCACCAGAAACCTCCCCAATTCTAATTGCCTAACTCCTCAGTTTCAGGTATCTCTCTACAACCCTTTTTCTTTAATTTCTTTTCACTAATCCATTTTCATTCTCTCTGCTTCATCTTTTGTCCATCATCATTAATAGAAAACCAGCTTCCAAGGGCTGTCGCTTCAAGATGCCAAAAGGGTTGCCTTCACTTCTTTGGTTGCTGAGATCAGTATCACCAGTGTTCCAAGTGTACCAAAAAGGGGTCTTCAGATCACAGCCAGAACTGCTGGTGCTGCAAAGAATATTGAGGTTGAAGTTGACAAGCCATTGGGCTTGACTTTGGGCCAAAAGCAAGGGGGTGGAGTTGTCATCACTGTAACTATTATACCACTATCTACTCTCTCACATACATTCTTATTCTTCTTCATCTTGAGAGTTTGAAATCTTGATTCAGGCTGTGGAAAGTGGCGGGAATGCTGCAAGAGCAGGGCTCAAGGCTGGGGACCAGGTACTCTACACCAGCAGTTTCTTTGGTGATGAACTTTGGCCAGCTGATAAGCTTGGCTTCACAAAAACTGCCATCCAGGCCAAGCCAGATTCTGTCTACTTTGTTGTTAGCAGGTCCATTTCTTGCATCTTAGACCCTTTTTTATATTTTTTGTCTTAAAGTTTCCAATCTTGATGCCATTAGCATTTTGTTTTTCCTGTCTTTGCTTTCACCTGTAGGAGTTAGGACATGGTTTAATGGTGATTGCACATGGATGTATGGTGTTAGCACTTGGAATATCTTTTTGGATGACAATAAGCTACATAGAACCGTTAACTTAATATCCAAAACATCCCAACCTAAGAGCACTTTCTGGTGATCAACACAAAACTTAACTCTAACTGCTGATGAGGACTATATCTCATTATTCTCCCGAAGATGGAGGCAGGCTCAGTAAAAAATAATGCTCATACAAGTATTCATCTGTGGACCAGAATGCTGTACATTTTAGCATAAATCCAACACCTACTAGACTTGGTTTTTTTTATCTTTTAGTTGAGCTTATTTAACGAATGCATAGAAATGAAAGGCTACTTGTATTCCGGTAAAAACTCAATGCAGAGGCGCAGAAGTGGATGTCAAAAAGCTACCCAAGCGTCCGGCTCCCCCTGCCTTTGGAAGAAAATTAACTGATGCGCAAAAGGCAAGGCCTGCTACTGTTTTACTGCTCGTTCTTTTGTGTATTCTATTTTTCTCCTCGATTCTCAGGGGGTTAAAACATTTTTCAGGCCCGTGCTACTCACATATGCCTTGATTGTGGATACATATACACCCTGCAGAAACCTTTTGATGAGCAAGTAAGATTATTTGGTCGCCTCAGCTACAAGTTTGATTGAATTTTACATATGAAAACTCCATCTCGTTTACTTTGATATATATATCCACTGGCAGCAAGTTGAAAAATGCCTTGATCATCACAGTTTCTCATGCTCTGAGATCTCCCAGTTTCTCATGCACATTCAATCTAGAAAGCATAAAACACACCAAGGTTGTCCTTGTTGTTAATATATATTTCTAACAAGCATTGTTGTTTATTTGTGGCAGGGGGATGAGTATGCGTGCCCGCAATGTAGAGCTCCAAAGAAGAGATTTGCAAAATATGATGTTAACACAGGGAAGGCCATTGGGGGAGGATTGCCCATTGGAGTCATCATTGGGCTTTTGGTTGGGGTTGGTGGAGTTGGAGCTTTGTTAGTTTATGGGCTTCAGTAGTAAAATCTTGTATATTCAGATTTGGGAGTTGGATGCAGATTTTTGGTATAAATTCACATATGTTGCCCAGATTTCAGTAAATTATAATATTTGAGGGATTGTTTGAACAAGGGTTTTCATTGAATAATGAAGAAAAAGGGCTAGTGTTATCATTTCCATACAAGTTTTTACATGATTTTGATGGGTATACACATGTTACCCTGCAGAAAAGACTAGATTAACCTTCATTAAGGGTATTTTAGTCATTACGCGATCAGGATCCGCGTGTTTTGTAGCGGGCGGGTCGCGGAGAACCCGACCCGGATCGCACAGACTGGCCGAAGACCCGGACAATGATAGCCGTTCGATCGGAACACACGCCGATAAGATACGGCCACGTGGCCCAGTACTTAACGTACAACTGTGTTCTATAAATAGACCCTGATACGCCATAAATGAGGTAACTGTTATGCATTAATTGAGATCTAACTTTGAGATCACATACATTTCACTCGATCAACCTAACTTGAGTGTCGGAGGGTCATTGTCGGGGACGTGCCCGACGAGCTCACGGTTCGTGTTTTATTCTCAGGGGATCCAAAATCTGTTTCGGAAGAATTAATCGACCCGCAGGGAGATTGTCTTAGGAGCTCGAATAATTCGACCCGGATCAGTTGGCGCCGTCTGTGGGAACATCTGAGAATTCTTTATCATGGAAGGTTTTTCGAGAAGAAATGCTGCGGAAGAGGAGACGCCCAGGAAGGGAACAGGTGCCACCATCCAAATCACTCCGGATGAGTTGCAGAGAATGATAGAGGAGGCAAGCCGAAAAGCAATTGTGGAATACGAGAGGAGGACAGCGACCCCCCTGGTCAAGGAAACTGCTAGAAGGCAGTTATTTGAAAATGTGGAACCAATAAGAGAGTCGAGGGTGCAAGGGGAACAAGAGCATCGCAACAAGCGACCGGCGTCGTCCGATGCAGGTTCTAGCAGCCACGGACGCGCGAAAAGAAGGGAGCCGGTGATATCCAGGGCCGAAGTAGAAAGTGTGGGCAAACAGATACACAGCCTGAATAAGCAGATCGACGAGTTGAAGAAGCGAGGGGAGATCGTCTCGCAGAACAAAAATTCCCCTTTCTGTAACGACATCCTGATTCAGACAGTCCAGCCAGGGTTCAGGGTCCCCGACCTGAGGAGATATGATGGGATGAGAGACCCTCAGGAGCATGTGGCCGCCTTTGAAATGGTAATGAACCTTTACGGACAATCAGCCCCAATTATGGCAAAATTATTTGCGACCACACTCACGGGGAAAGCGCAAGAGTGGTTCACGAATCTGCCTCGAGGAAGCATTGAATCCTACGAGCAGCTCGTGCAAAAGTTCAACTTCCATTTTGCGAGCAAGAAGAAGCAGAAGAGGTCCGCCACACATCTCTTCAACATCCGACAGAGAGAGGATGAAACGTTGAAAAATTTCATGGGTCAGTTCAACAATGAGACTCTGGAGGTGCAAGAGTTAAGGATTGATATGCTCGTGAGCATCCTCATTCACGGACTCAGGAAGAGCTCTTTCGCATCCGCCCTCGCACGAGATCCGCCCTTCGATGTCGAGCAGTTGATGGCGCTGGCACAGAAATATATTGACGAAGAGGAGATGAACGCGATGAAAGACTCGGAACGAAGGGAGCGAGAGTACATCCCTAGGCGACCTAAAGAGGGCAGGGGAGGAGGAAACGAAAAGCCTAAAATAGAGAAATGGAAGGAACCCAAGTACGTGCCGAAGTACCACAATTACACTCCTTTAGCTATGTCTCGGGAGAAGGCCCTGATGATGGTAGAGAATGCTGATGTGCTGAAATGGCCAAGACATACGAGATACACCCCCTCCAAGAAAACTTCTAACAAATACTGTCGTTTCCACCGAGAGAGGGGGCACAATACAGAGGAGTGCTATCAGCTGAAGGATGAGATCGAAAGGCTTGTTAGACAGGGGCATTTTCGAGATCGCGTACCCCCAAATTGTAAGATTGCCGGGGAAGGAAGGAGGAGCAGGTCGAGAAGCCGTGATCGCGATAGGAACCCGGGCCCATCAAAAACCGACAGGGCCCCGACAGGCGGGAATAACGCACCCACCAAGGGCGTATACACGATTGCGGGAGGACCGACCGCGGGAGATTCGAGCCGAACACGAAAGAGATACGCTCGAACGGCCGGATCAGTTCGAGAAAAGAAATTCGTGCTGAAAGTAGAGGACGAAGAGGCCATCTCATTCAACAGCTCGGACAGATTGGAGGAGGGTGGAGAACAGAACGACCCCATGGTCGTCAAGCTAGATATTGCGAACTTCACCGTTCACAAAGTGTTGATTGATAGTGGGAGCTCAGCGGACATCATCTTCAAAAATGTGGTAGATCGGATGGGGCTGGAGAACGCGAGGCTCGAACCCGTAAAGACCCCGTTAGTCGGCTTTGGGGGAAGCAAAGTGGCCTCGCTAGGGACGATTGAGCTGCCAGTGTCTATGGGAGAGGAGCCAAAAAGAAAAACTTTGATGGTCAAATTCTTGGTGGTAGATACTCCTTTCACATACAATGTCATACTGGGTCGGCCGGGACTGAACTCATTCCGGGCGGTCATCTCCACGTACCATATGAAGATGAAATTCCCCACTGAATATGGAATCGGGGAAGTGTCATGCGACCAAAAGGAGGCTCGGAAATGCTACAACTTGTCAATAAAAGGAGAGCCAAGGTCGAAAAAGCAGAAAGTCAGGGAGGACGCGGAGCCCCGACCGTACGAAGCCGAACACTTGAAGCCCAGTGAGGAATACAAGGCTATACAGCTCGCAACAGAGGATCCCAGCAAAACGACCCGGATAGGGTCCAGCATGAACGAGGGAGAGATGGCCATGATTGAATTCCTGCGGAAGAACGCGGACATGTTCGCATGGAGTCCATCGGATTTCACCGGGATTGACCCGGAGGTCATTGTACACCGATTGAATGTAGACCCGATGGCTCGACCTGTGCAGCAAAGGAAGAGGACTTTTAGTAGCGACAACAACGAAGCTATCAGGCAAGAGGTCGAAAAGCTGCTGAAAGCCGGATATGTATCAGAAGTCCAATACACGAATTGGCTTTCTAATGTAGTACTGGTCCCGAAATCTTCAGGAAAATGGCGAATGTGTGTAGATTTCACGGACCTGAACAAGGCCTGCCCGAAAGACCCGTACCCGCTACCTCGGATCGATAACATGGTGGATTCGACCGCGGGATTCGAACTCTTCTCGATGATGGATGCATACCAAGGATATCACCAGATCCAAATGGCTGAGGAGGATAGAGACAAAACTTCCTTCGTCACAGATAAGGGGATTTATTGCTACAACATGATGCCGTTCGGACTGAAGAACGCGGATGCGACCTACCAACGATTGGTTAATAAGATGTTCGGCGATCTGCTCGAAAAAACCATGGAGGTATATGTCGATGACATGCTGGTCAAGAGTAAGAGATCGCAGGACCACATCAAAGATCTCTCTTAGGCGTTCAGCATAATGAGGTCGCATGCAATGAAGCTCAACCCTGACAAGTGTACTTTCGGTGTGACCGGGGGAAAGTTTCTAGGGTATATGATCAGTGAACGAGGAATAGAGGCGAACCCAGAAAAGATCCAAGCCATTATGGGCCTGAGATCGCCGAGTTCAATCAAGGAGATGCAGAAGCTTACGGGAAAGATCGCATCTTTAAGCAGGTTCATATCGCGATCGGCAGACAGAGGCTTACCATTTTTCAAAGCCTTGAGGAAACCCAAGAGTTTCGCGTGGACTCCAGAATGCGAGCAGGCTTTGCAGGAACTAAAGGAGTATCTCACCAAGCCTCCGCTGCTTGCAAATCCTAAAGAAGGGGAAACATTATTTTTGTATCTTGGAGTGTCTAAGAACGCGGTCAGCTCCGTGTTGGTAAGAGAGAAAGCTAACAGCCAAAATCCAGTCTACTATGTCAGTAAAATGCTCCAGGGGGCGGAATCGCGATATTCAAAGATGGAAAAACTCGCCCTTGCATTAGTGGTGACTGCCCGAAAACTACGACCATATTTTCAGTCGCACAAGGTGGTGGTGCTGACGAACCACCCCCTTAAGCATGTGATGTCGCGGCCCGGAAGCCTCCGGAAGATTAATCAAGTGGGCGGTCGAATTGGGGCAGCATGATATTGAGTACCAACCCAGGACAGCCCAGAAGGCACAGGTGCTCGCCGATTTTATCACAGAGTTGTCCGACGACCCGAAGGAACCCGAAGCCTCCGATCACGCCTATTCAAAATGGATGTTGCATGTTGATGGGTCTTCTAACGCGAACAACGGATGAGCAGGCGTACTGATCCAAGGACCCAAGGGAGTCGAGATAGAAGTCGCAGCTCGCCTATCATTCCCGGTGACAAATAACGAGGCAGAATATGAGGCGCTGGTTTTGGGATTAGAGCTCGCATATGAGGCAGGCGCTCGAGATCTGGAAGTTTTTACCGACTCGCAGTTGATTGCTATGCAGATCGAAGGAGCGTACGAGACGAGAGAGAGAACGATGACACAGTATAAAGAGACTGTGCATCGATTGATGGGAAAATTCAGTAGATGCTCCATCCTGCAAGTTCCCCGAATAGAGAACGACAAAGCGGACGCCCTGTCAAAGTTTGGAGCTGCGATGGATGGAATTCGAGATCGCAAAATCACAGCCTTAATCCGCGAGCAGTCGGCCCTCGCGAGTAGAACAGAAGTCCAGGTCGTCTCAGAGGCAGGATCGTGGATGAACGAAATCGTAAGGTATCTCGAGGAGGGTACCCTGCCTAGCGATCCCATAGCGGCAAAAAGAGTCAAATTTCGAGCCGCTCGATTCACGTTGTTAGAGGATCAGCTATACAAAAGGACGGTGGACGGCCCTCTCTTGAAATGCTTGGATGAAGAGAGAGCCATGTACGTGATGCGCGAAATACATGAAGGAAGCTGTGGCAATCATTCAGGGGCGAGATCGCTAGCTCAGAAAGTGATGCGACAGGGGTATTTTTGGCCCACCCTATTCGAAGACTCAAAGAACTTGGTGAGGAAATGTGAAAGCTGCCAGAAGTATGCTTCCTTAATACATCAGCCCGCGACCCCAATGGAACCGATCAAGATAGCATGCCCGTTCGACCAGTGGGGAATCAACATCGTAGGACCCTTTCCACCCGCGCAAGCTCAGAAGAAGTTCATCATTGTGGCGGTCGAATATTTCTCCAAGTGGGTCGAAGCGGAAGCGGTAGCCAAAATATCTGAGAATGAAGTTATCAACTTCATTTGGAAGAACATCATATGCAGATTTGGTATACCCCGGATACTAATATCTGATAACGACACGTAGTTCTAGGGCAGGAAGATCACGGAATGGTGCAAGGAGCTAAAGATCGCACAGCACTTCATGGCAGTTGCGAACCCTCAGGCGAACAGACAGTCCGAGGTGACGAACCGGACGATCTTGCAACACTTGAAGACGCGCCTCGAGAGCAAGGGATCGTGGGTTGACGAACTGCCCGGGGTCCTGTGGGCTTACCGCACAACACCACGAACCGCCACAGGCGAGACCCCTTTCTGCCTAGTGTATGGGACCGAAGCCATCATTCCAGCTGAAATCGGGGAGGAATCGCAAAGAGTCATGCAGTACGAACCCGAGACGAATCGAACCAAACGAAGCTTTGACCTCACCATTATCGAAGAGAAGAGGGAGGCTGCATATGCCCGAATTTTACATCACAAGGGCCTAATGATGAAGAGCCACAATCGCAGAATTCGATCCCGCCAGTTGTAGGTGGGAGACCTCGTGCTGAAGAAAGTGGAGGCGTCAAAACATGTGGGAAAGCTGGAGCCGCTATGGGAGGGCCCCTACAAGGTGGTCGAGATCAGAAAGAAGGGCACATATAGATTGCAAGACATGCAGGGTCGCGATTTACCACGCCCTTGGAACATACAGAATTTGAAGAAGTTCTATGCTTGAAACAAGGAGCCTGTGAAAGGCCATCAACCGAGAGATCGAACAAGGAGCCTGTGAAAGACCATCAACCGAGAGATCGAACAAGGAGCCTGTGAAAGGCCATCAACCGAGGGATCGAACAAGGAGCCTGCGAAAGGCCATCAACTGGGGATCAAACAAGGAGCCTGTGAAAGGCCATCAAACGAACAGGTTGTATGCGAAGACTTCTAGCAGATTACCAATTGTATATTTCCAAGGTTAGGAAGGTTGTGTCCATGCTAAACATTGCGTTATTAAGCATTTGTACCCACTGTAATTTACCTAACGAGATTTATCAAATTTTCTTTGTTTCGTGCTTATATTCATGCGTACATCTTTACTATTATTCCCTACTTAAATCGTCCAAGAAAAACGCGAACTGAAAAAGACGCGTCCAATATGCGATCTGAAAAAGACGCACTCAAGAAAAACGCGAACTGAAAAAGACGCACTCAAGAAAAACGCGAACTGAAAAAGACGCGTCCAAAATGCAATCTGAAAAAGACGCACTCAAGAAAAACGCGAACTGAAAAAGACGCGTCCAAAATGCGATCTGAGAAAGACGCACTCAAGAAAAACGCGAACTGAAAAAGACGCGTCCAATATGCGATCTGAAAAAGACGCACTCAAGAAAAACGCGAACTGAAAAAGACGCGTCCAATATATGAACTGGAAAAGACGCATTAAAATCACACGCGAGCTGAAAAAGACGTATCCTGGACATATGTTCCAAGAAAGATGCAATGCGCAAATATAGCAAAATACGCGAGCTAACGAAAGTTCTTTTCTCATTTAACAAAATGTCATATACAGGGGTCATCAAAAATCCCACCCCGCCATCCTGTTTACAAAAAATGATGTTCTAAGAATCTCTAGGATTTACATTTTGATCAGTCAGCTCAAATCCTACCACAAAAATAGAAGAATCGGGATTGTTCAGGCATCAGCTTACGCCTCTAGCTCGTCCATTAGGACCATAAACTCGTCATCTTTCAGCTCAGGATCCGGAGGAAGAGGTTGGAGGTCGCCGTCAAGCGAGATGTCAAGTTTGCTGCGGTCAAAAGTCTCATGAAAGCCACCGAGCTTTTCGACTTGAGATAGGCAGGTCTCATAGCCCTTGGTGAATGAGTCCGCAGACTTGATCTCAAGAGCGGTCGTGAAGGTGTCGGTCTTCAAAAAATCACGAACCGCGGACATCCGGGAACTGGCCAAGGCTCGCTGATGTTCTTCAACCGGAATGCGACCGGCTTGGCCTTCCTCCATCGCACGCTTGTGGCCCTCCACGAGGCCGACCTCACGCCCGGTATCGAACGCCTCTTTCTTAGCCTCCGCCAGGGCCACCTCCTGTTCAGAACGGAGAATCTCCCTCTCTTTCTTGGCAACATCGAGCTCGGTTCGCAGCTTTTGCACCTCATCTCCCAAGGCCAGCAGATTATCCTCCTGCTTGCGTTCCGTCTCATCTCGCTCGGCCAGTTGAGACCTAAGATCCTGCACCTTCTGATCAGTCTGAATATAACTCCTCCGGTAGTGGGTGCATTTGAGGCTCAAGCTTCGGAGAAAGGTCGTGGCCTGCAAAATCGAATGCAATGAATGATAAAAAAGAAGGGAGATCGAAGGAAGCCAGCTGATGGAATACCTGGACCATGGAGTGAGCTGCGAACTCCTCAAGCCGAATGGGGCTATTCGTCACAAGCGCCCCTTGATCGCGAACGGAGACGAATGAGTTGTAGACTGCGAAAGTATCGCCTCCGGCTTCGCCATACAGCGACGAGCTCGACATGTCCTGCCATTCGGGAGGTGGCACGTTGCCTCGAAGAGCTGCCCGGCTATCCTCCCAACATGTGGCCAGCTGTGCCACCCTCAAGAATTTGTCCCGATCTTCCTCTACACTAGTCTTGTCTGCGGCTTCTTTAGCCATCCTGCTTAGCACGCTCGGGCTATGCGATTTGGAAGGAGGAGGGTGAGAGGCCTCAGCGAGCTCCTTCCCCTTGCCCTTATCGCTAGGCCCTAACTTGGACTTGGGCCCATGACCCTTCTTCGGTGAGGATCGCTTCCTTTTCTTAGATCGCTCCTCGAGTGGAGGACATTGGCTTCCTTGATCGGCCCCATGATCACCACTGGCCTCGTCTAGACCCAGTTCTAACTCCGAAGAGTTGTAGCCAAGATGACCACCATGGGCGGAAGGCGTATCCTCACTATCAATTGCAATGGGCTGTTGTCCGTCGGGAGTCGCGACCGCGAGCGCTTTTGAAGGAACCGAGGGAGGTGGGATCGAAGATAAATCTGGAGCACCAGCAGCCGCCTTGCCCTTCCCCTTCGGATCTGAAGAACTCGCGATCTCACCCCCCCCCTTCCTTGATTTGTTCTGGGCCGCGATCCTTCGCATAGCAGTGCGCGTGCTCATGATTATACTATCTGCAAACAGTGAGAGGTTAGCATATGCGAGCACTACAGCGATGAAAGCAAGCGAGACCAAAAGAAGAAAATCACCTAAGGACTCTTCGATGTGAAGGGACGCTGGAGAGAGCCCAGATAATTGCAAAACTTTCTCAGTGAGAAGCTTCTTGGGATCATACTTATAAGATGTTAGACTCCTTATTTGGTCACCCTCCAGCCCCCCTCCACTGATTTTTGGAAGGGGTTTATACTTAGTCCACTCGTTCTTAAAAGGCCAGACACCACTAGGAGATCGAAGGAAAATGTAGCGATCTAACCAAGCTCCTACATTCGACTTCAGGGCGCTCAAATACCCGCAATCGGGCTTGGCCGAAAGATAGAAAAAACCTCGACTACCAGACCTCTTCGAAGTGGTGAAGGAATACAAACTCCAAAATTGTCAAAATTGGGATCCAAACCTACAAATTGCATCATTACAATGAAAAGGACAATATGGGTGATAGAATTTGGGGAGAGCTGCATAGGGCATAACCCCAACTTATTCAAAATCGCGGCCACTGGAGGAGCCAGAGGAAATCGCAGCCCGGGATCGAGGTGCTTGATAGAAAAAGCAGTAAACCCCTCGGGAGGACGATGCATGCGATCGAAGGTAGCAGGGATGAGAACATCAAAATCGGAGGGGATGTGGTATTTTTCCCTAATCTTATTGACAGGCACCCTAACTTTGCTAACCACAGCCTCCCAAAGGTTTTTGGTGAGTCGATCCTGAAACTTGGCAAGGACCGAGGGCGCAGTCTGTTCATCCTTAAGTTTAGTGATAGGAAACTTCTTGTTCCTCTTGGGAGAGGTAGAATACGACCCATGTGAAGACCTAGATACCGACCTAGACCCAGACCCTGAGGACGAACCAGAACCGGACTCAGAAGAGGACCCTGAAGCAGATTCAGAATGAGATGAAGAAGACTCTGAACCAGATCGTGGCTTAGAGCCAGATCGCGACTTAGAATTCGAGCTAGAGCTGGAAGGCATCGTACCTTAAAGCAGGATGACTCTGGAAGCCGCAGATCGAATACGAACTTGTGGTTGTGAGCCTTGGTCGCTAGAAGTCTTTGCGTGAGGTGAGCCGAGAGTTCAAATGATGGGGTATTTATAGGAGGTCCACTCTGGAACAACGCGCCGAAGGTCAACCGACAGGATCACGCCACGTGTCCACAGAGACTGCCGATCGATGGACGCGACGGTTCGACTTCCTCAAAGGCAACGAACTTGCACTTTGAAAAAGTGGGGGAGTAATGATGGGTATACACATGTTACCCCTGCAGAAAAGACCAGATTAACCTTCATTAAGGGTATTTTAGTCATTACGCGATCAGGATCCGCGTGCTTTGTAGCGGGCGGGTCGCGGAGAACCCGACCCGGATCGCACAGACTGGCCAAAGACCCGGACAATGATAGTCGTTCGATCGGAACACACGCCGATAAGATACGGCCACGTGGCCCAGTACTTGACGTACAATTGTGTTCTATAAATAGACCCCGATACGCCATAAATGAGGTAACTGTTATGCATTAATTGAGATCTAACTTTGAGATCGCATACATTTCACTCGATCAACCTAACTTGAGCGTCGGAGGGTCATTGTCGGGGACGTGCCCGACGAGCTCACGGTTCGTGTTTTATTCCCAGGGGATCCAAAATCTGTTTCGGAAGAATTAATCGACCCGCAGGGAGATTGTCTTAGGAGCTCGAATAATTCGACCCGGATCAGATTTATTGTTAGTATGCATGAAAAATTTTCTTAAAAAATCCCAAGTTGGATCACAATAAATTATGTTGAAATTGGGAATAACACAAACACAACAAAAAAGCAAAAGAAAACAAATAAGTGTTGCTAGAAAAAGGAAAAAAGGTGTCTCAATTTTGCAATAATAATACATTTTCAATTCTGCCCTTAAAAAGAATATAAAAGAATAATGGAGAGAGAGAGAGAGAAGGTTCACTTGAAAAGCCACCTCACCTCACTCTCTCTCTCTCTCTCTACCTAAAATAAAATCTGAGTATGGAATAAGATTTAAATATAAATTGGAAATTTGATTTCTACTCAAACCAATTATTTCTCTTCCACTGTTTTTAGCACCGCTTGGGAGAGGGAGAGGGAGAGGGAGAGGGTGAGTTTTAGAGCCAAATAGTGGAAATGGAGAGAAAGGTGGTTATAGTGTGCTGTGTGGTGGGCTTTCTAGGTCTGCTTTCTGCTGTTACGGGCTTTGCTGCCGAGGCCAAGAGGATTAAGGTAATATTACTCTTTTTCTTGCTTCACAATCACACTCTCTTCTCTTTGTTTCTTCCTACATCTCTATTCACAATCACACTCTTTGTCCCGTTTAGCTTTGTTTTTTAACTCCTTTTCATGTTTCTAGTTTTTGTTTGTTTTCAAGACTATGTGTATCTCTACATTTCTGATTTTAGGTTACGCAATTAAATAATGCATATTAGCTCAATCAACTACTTGTTTGTTTAATTTCCTTAATCACTAATACCTTTCTGTCCTTGCATCATCTGAAACTCAACACTGACTGATAAATTATTCTTCTAATCTCAACTGCCCACCCGACTTAGTAGCAGACTAATTTTGCCTTGGAATTTGCCGATTTATGTAATGCCCTTGTAATCTCACTCTTTTGTGTTTATTATCATGTTTGCTACAATCTTGTGAATTGCCGGATGAGCCTTCATTGGGAATTTAACAAGAGGATGAGTAATTAGTTTCATTGAAAGAGCAGCATTGTGAGTCACCTTTCACTATTTCTTCTCAAGGGGTATGACTTCACGTGGACTTGGCATTTCATAATACAACTTTGTCACATTTTAATTCGCTAATCACATAATTCTCTGAGCTTCTCAGAGTCAATGCCATAAATGTAAACCACAGCACTGAAACACACACTATCATCACTGGAATATTCACTAACTACATCAACTGTGTCTCCATTTTCATTAACCATTTATCCAAATCTGGAATAGTTTAGCTTATCCACATGCTGCACTGCCAAGCATCCCAATGTCGATCATCATCTTTGCATTGTCTGCCTCTAGACAAAGAGTGTGAAGCTGTAGTCTCCACAGTATGTGAACGCCCAGTTTGCATTAATTCATTGTAAGTTAAATCTTGGAAAATTTCCCAACAAGGAGAATAAACTTATGTTGTCTCTGAGAATTGATTTTTCAAATCTTGTACATATGCTACTAGTAGGTGACCTGTTAAAATTATACCTCTGGCAAACACAAGGTTCTATTACTTACGAAACTTTGTCTTCTATCATTCTACAAACCGGAGTAGTAACTTGTAAGTACCGGCTATTATTATGATAAACACTTTGAGATAGCAGTTATTTGGTCCTTGTTATTATGCAGGGAGACCAGGTCCAATTCCCGTCTCCTTCTGAATGCATATATCCAAGAAGTCCTGCTTTGGGCCTTGGATTAACTGCAGCTGTAGCACTCATGATTGCTCAAATGATCATCAATGTTGCAACTGGCTGTGTCTGTTGCAGAAAAGGCCCACATCAGACAAACTCTAATTGGACTCTGGCACTTGTTTGCTTTATCGTTTCCTGGTAATCTAATCGTTAATTTTGTTCTTGTCTATTGCTTTTGTAACTTCAAACAATTTTTTACATCAGCCCAGATGATTATAGATGGATAGGTGAAGCATATTTGATTTTGCTTTCAAGTTAACCTGTAGGCCTGTTCTACTCCTGAAATTACATGGAACAAGTAATAGCTTGTTACATCTGTATTTGTTCATTTTGGATAATAGAAAGATAAAACAAGGTGGTAACCATAACTTTCACTGGAGAATTGATAAACACTTGCACTCTACATTAGAAAATACATTTTGTTATGGTATCTCTAGTATTCCACCCTCGAGAAATGTCATCTGTTGTTCCATCACCATGATTATATCCATCTATAATTTTCAATTGACAATCAGTCATGAGAATAAATATTCAGGACCAATGTTTCTTACTTATGCTCGCTATGCACTGTGCTATGCGCTGTGAAACAATCAACAGTGAGATTTAGTATAAAAGTTATGCTTTATATTGCCGCTGTTAACATGCTTGTTTGTTCCTAACTTAAGGAGTTATTTTTGTTATGTTCTCTCCCATTTCGTGTTTCTAAGTGAAAGTTCTTTGTACTGCCATAATATGCAGGTTTACATTTGTCATAGCATTCCTTCTCTTGCTAACGGGCGCAGCTCTGAATGATCAACATGGTGAAGAGAACTTGTACTTTGGCAATTACTACTGCTATGTTGTAAAACCAGGTGTTTTTGCTGGAGCTGCCGTCCTGTCACTTGCCAGTGTCATTCTTGGGATCATCTATTATGTCACCTTGACTCAGGAAAAGGCTGCCTCTGTTCCTCAAAGTGGAATTGCTATGGGACATCCTCATTTTCCTCCACAGTATATGCAGTCCCGACCTCAATTTCCTCCTCCACAAAATGTGCAGTCCCAACCACAAATTTCCCCCCCACAGAATGCGCAGGGTCCTGTCTTTGTGCACGAAGACACTTACATGAGGCGGCAGTTCACATAGCCGCTATTTTGACAAGGGGAATTGGGAGTTCAATAGTATTAGACGATTCTAATAGGGAGAAGAGGGGTTGTGTGAATTTGATGGAATGAGAAGAGCTGTTGTTATCTTCTGTCAACTGTAATACAAGTACTTCTATTGTCTGAGATTGTCTCAGTTTTTCCTATATTTCATATTTCCCTTCTTCTCAGAATCATCTAATTCCAGGTTAAGTTTGGATACTTTGGAGTTCCACATACGATTCCATCAGAAACCAGAGAACTAAAATAAACAACTGAAATATGTGTCTTGAGAAACTTTATTTAATTTGGTAGACTTTCTTTTATTGAAGGAGATAAAACCCCTGTTTGCAAAATTCCACAGTTCGGAAATATCTTCTGACAAGGCAAACTGTGCTAGGCCGCACAGCAGGAAGCAAAATTGATATGATTTTAAGGTATCACCATAGGTGACTTGGCAGCAATATTAATTGCAAAGTAACCTGTCGACAAACAATGGTTTGGTCGTACAAATTTACAGTGTAAATATCGTCTATCCAGAAGCAATTTAAGAAGATGTCCAACTTTACATGAAGAGGACAAACTGAAAATAGTAATCATATAGCGTTGGTGGTGTTCGGCTATCCTTCTTCCGGACAACTTCCTGTTAGAGATGGAAATTTTAGAAAAAGAACTAGATGGAGAATCATCTTTAACTGAACATTACAGGATTAAACTTCTATATTGTACCTTGATTGCTTGAGGAATAGACAGTTATCGATGCATGGCAAGCAGTCCCCGAGGTCCTTCTCACTTTGGAATATACACACCAATCCATTGCCACTTATCTAATGCGATTCAAATGAGCAAATGGCTCTGCGCTCATTTTTGGCGCAGGCTTAGCCACTTCAGGTGTCCCAAAAACATTCCAGAATCGAAGAGTTTCATCCCCAGCTGCAGATGCAACCGTGCATCCATCTGGACTCTGGATTTCATTAACAAGATTAACCAAATAAGAAGTTGATAGAGATAACAGGCTGCGAGATAAAAATTTTCATGTGATATAATCAGTACCTGAGCCATAAAAAGAACTCTAGATGTATGACCAGTGAGTTCTGCTATCTTTACCATTGAAGGGTACTTCCAGAGAGTGAGCTGATTCTGAGTAAAACCGTGGGAGCTGAGCAGCTCACGCTCATTTTTGTTCCAAAGAAGAGCACACACCTGAGAGCCAGTGTCTACTGAGTTCAAGCACGCACCGGTGTGTGTGTTCCAGAACTTTATGCACCTGTCTCCGCCACCTCCACCAGAGGCCAATAAGTTGCCCTGGAAGGGACACCATGCAAGTGCTTTAACAGCAGCCGTATGGTCCTCAAGCCTGTGAAGCCACTGCGTCGGGGCATTTGATGAAGCCATGGATCTGTCCCATATGTGAAGGAGATTATCATTTCCACCACTGGCCAACTGCTGGCCCGA